>NC_133689.1:31038727-31638727 GCF_048934315.1 Petromyzon marinus
GTACAGGGCTACCGCGCGTGTCAGCAATGCGGGCCGAAACCGGCGCAATATCAGGTACCCCTGAGGCCGTTCCGCGTCAGTCGGACAAACCAGCTGGTTGGGATCGACCTACAGGGGCCATTTCCGCGATCCCACCGGTGGATTATTTCGCACGCTATCCCGTGGCGGTGGCCATTCCCGATAAGACGGCCCTTGTGGTGGTCTGGGCATTCGTGGAGCACTACGTACTTAAGCACGGGATCTCCGAATGGGTCATTACCGAGCAAGGTAGTGAGTTCGAGGCAGAGCTGTTTCAGGCGCTGTGCCGCGAGTTCGGAATCCAGAAGGACCGAACCACGGCGTAGCACCCCCAGGTGAACGGTATGGTGGAGCGTATGAACCAGACCTTAGCTGGGAAGCTCAAATGCATGGTGGCCGCAACTCAGCAGGACTGGGACGAACACCTCCCCTATGCCCTGTTCGCCTACGCCACCACAGTACACACGTCTACGGGACAGACCCTGTTCCTAATGATGTGTGGCCGTGAGTCTCGTCTACCTGCAGATCTGCTGTTCGGCGTTCCCCCACTGCAACGGGATGAGGGGAGCCGCCCCGTGGAGCACCTGATGGAGACTCTGCGAGGGGCCCGGGGCGGGGCCTACCCACAAGGAGAGGCCGCGCATCGGCACCAAGAGCAGGGCGCCCGACCCCTTATGGAGCCCCCCTTCTACTCGGCGGGCTCTAAGGTGTGGCTATACACCCCTCGTGTCGGGGCTGGACAGCTGGGGAAACTGACCACCTACTGGCGCGGACCCTGGACCGTGGGGCGGCAGATCTCCCCTTGGACGGTGCTGATTCACGGCGGAGACAGGGGCCGAGAGACGGTGGTCAACGTCCGCCAATTAAAACCATGGAAGGCAGCCCCAGCGAGGGAGAACCCCGCAGTTTGGGTACCCCGAAATCCCGGGGTCCCAACACCCTCCATGCTCGGCCCCGAGGGGTCACGGCCCAGGCCAGGGGGGGCGGGGACGATGGCACCTAAACCCTGCTGCCTCTGAGTTTGTTCCCCAGCCCACAGGTGCCGAGGGACGAGAGGAGCCATTGGAATGGAGGAAGAGACCGCCGCTAAAAGCCCAAAAGACGGAGCCACCACCCCCGAGGCCAGCCACGAGGGCCGGGCGAGTCCCGCCGACCCCGCGGCGCTACCTCGTGGGGGCAACCCAGGCGAGATGCTCCAGTCAACCCAGGACGGAGACTGGCACCTCGGCGGGCTATGTGGTGCCATAGCAGCGAAGCCGCTCCGTCGGAGCCATGCCTGCAACGCCACCACGGGAGAGCGTGCAGGCCGAAGCTGCTTCTCCCTCACCATCCCCAAAATGAGCACACACAACACACACACCCCCCACGTAGGACCTCGTGGGGAAGTCACCTGGCCTCCAGGTTTTCACCCAGGGGCCTTCTTCGTAGGGACATCCCTCACGGTTTCCTGGGGCCAGGGAATTGGCCGACTTCCCCCAGGTTGAATTACACCACAAAGCCGTGAATTGACGTGCAATTGCATGCTCACGATAAGGCTACTCAGTCACCGCGGTTAGGTCCACACGAGCACCAGGGGAAGCATCCGATTGGCCAGAAAAGTACGCTTGCACGCCGTGGCCAATGGCAACGGCCCAACGGCGGCCCCTGTTGATGGGTAGAGAGGGAAGCAGACGTCTGTGAAGGCACCGAGGTGGGCGCACCAATGGCGGTGGGGTATCGCGGGTTAGCCGGGCAGACCTTTGATGTAGAGAGGGATAAAATGGGAGAGGAGAGCGACGATGGGGGTTCGCGTTCTCCTCAAATGAGCGATCGGAGCAGTCAGCTTGCCGGCCACTGGGTCGTCCGTGGGACGAGTCTCAGCGAAGCCAGGCCCCGCTCCCCGCAAGAGCCTCGTGCAGCCTCGTCTCTCCGCGACTGCCCACGCATCGCAGGCGGAACGTGAGTACGAAAGCGAGAGTGGGGAGTTTCACTCCAAGGGGACGAGGTAGATCAGCTTTAGACCATCGGGAGATAGGTTAAACCTGCCCTGCTGACTCGGACTGACTCGGGTAATAGTAGCCCACAGACACGCCAGGAATAAATCGTCAGTGATCAACAAACCTTGTTATGTGGTTTCTGCGAGTGTGGAACGGGCACATGGTGGTGTGAGTCCGCTCGTCGTGGTACGGGGATTTGCACGTGGGTAACTCTGTTGAGGTGGCCATTGTGTGCGGGCCCGACCGGGGTTCCTGCGTCGTACCCTGTGTTTGTGCGCGAGTGTGTATTTACCCACGTGTTTGCGCTCGCCCCTGCGCATAGCTCGTGATTAGCGTGTGTGTGTGGCGAGCGGCGGCGGACTCGTACAGGGGCACGGGAGGTTACTCATCCGCCCTTGTGTTTAATGTGTGCGTTAGGTAGACAGGCGGCGTACACGCACAATTATCCATACTGCCTTTGTTTAGCGTGTGCCCACGGTGAGCGACGGTGGACTCGCCTGGGTACACGTGGGATTATCCCTACAGCCCTTTAAACAATCTCCATTGCCCGCCCTCGGTGGCAACGCGTGTGCGAAGGACGTCATTGCCCTCTGACCCCCTCTTCAGCGCGTGCGAGTGGTGCGTGGGGTTGTGTGAACGGATACGTCGCGTTTGAGTGGCTGAGAAGCGACATATTGATTCCAGGCAGCCATGCGCCAGCCCCGAGCTATGCCCCCCAAACAGAACCTGCGGACCCGAGGGGCTCCGGCGCGAGGAGAGGAGCTGGGGAGCGGCAGCCCTCTCCCCACGAGTGAGCAGTTGGATAGCGGCGACTCTCACATGAGCGAGGAGTCCGGAACCTGCAGCTCTCCCGAGATCAACCCTCCCCCGGAGGGGGAGCCAGGGGCCCACGTCCCTCACAATATCGCGTCCCTCCTGCGTTCTCTGCGGCTGTGCCGATCTGATTATAGAGTGCTTTGGGAAGGGTAATTGCCCGAAACGTGTTTTGATGTTGCGCGCCAGTTCCTCGTGAGAGTGGACCGGGCTCTTCTTCTCGTAGAATCGCAGCCGCGCGCTCTGCTCGGGAGTCGCGAGCGACGCGCGGTTGCGTGAGGCGCCGTCTGCTGCTACTGCAGCAGCTGCAGTAGCCGAGGAGGGCTCTGTCTCAACCGAGAAAGCGGTGATATAGAGGATGTGTCACCCATCCTCACACACTCGCACAACACAAACAGCACGCATACCTTCCGCACTCGACATCACGCATGCCTAACGCATCAAGGGTCGGAGGTCAGGGATCACCACGTCACGCACGCGGCACGCTCGGGCGGGGAAGAGAGATCGGGGTGTGAGCACGACGTGCACGAAACGCAATCTGATGAGTGAGTGGTTGACACTCGGATCGGATTGGTGCGGAGAGCGGATCGGGAAAGAGCGAGAAGTGGGAGAAAGGTAATTGGTGGAGAAGAGGTTTAAATGTGACTGAAAAACGTGGAACTGGGTTGGTTTGATGATGAGTGTTGCTGTAATGTACGAGCGGTGACAACGAAATAAATAAGTTGAAGTACACCAGCCCGAGTCTCCTTTTCAATGTGTCCTCGTCGTCCTCACCATGTCTGGACGTGGCAAGACCGGTGGTTAATCTCGAGCCAAGGCAAAGTCCCGTGCAGCACACTCGCACAAATATTTTCATAACCAAACGCTCTCAGCATTGAGCGTTTGGTTACAAAAACATGTTTTCTGTCGGTAGGTTTTCGCAGTGCATAGTTGTGTACCAAAACGATTTCAGAGTCATGGTTTCGAACAACCATGCAGTAAAATCTATTTCATTCGTGGTCTCAACAAAGAGCATATTCTGTACACGATATTTGAATGTTGCGATAATTTGCACCCGAATTATGGGGAAGTGAAATCCAAACAATGGAAAGAGGTTTTACATCTGACACTTGTTATGACCTCGTTATTACATCTTAAAAAATGTGCAGTTTCAAAGATTAACATCTTATTTAGATGATGTATACTGAATGGTGCCAAAACAACCACTGCACGGTCTCTCGTGGTTTTAATCGAGTATCTTTTTTTGGAAGGGTATTTTCTTGAGAAAGGAGCAGCACTTAAGGACACCAAAGCAGCTCATAGCCACTTGACTTTGATGCGGCATTCTGCAATGATACAAACCACGAGCGTCGAGTTTGTTATGAACACGGCTCCAGCATCGAGCCCTTTGCAAGCTGACGACCCCAATCAACACGCTCTCTTAGCATCACGTCACGACTCCACTGACCAATGAGAGCGCGCTCTCCGCCAGAGATCTCTGATCTCCAGGTTCGCAGCGCGCTAACCGTTGCACCACCGCTCCCCACACTTTCACAAACAAAGACAAAGATCCCCCGTGTAGCCTTAACAGAATGTTGGGGCAGGTACTGTTAACGACTACCTATGAAGAACGGCACGGTACACGAGGGCATAAGTGACCAACACCATCCCCGGCCGCATTTGTTTCCCTAGTCGTGATGTTTACACAACGTGTTGATTTCAGGCTGAATTAGCGAGGCCAATAACCGATTCAGACAATCGTCACTTGTCTTTGCCGTGAGCGGGAATCGAACTGATTGGCCGGCTTCGTGGCGAAGTGCGTTAATCACGACACTACCGCTCCCCACATTCACCAGCCCACACAAAGACACAGATCCCGCAGCACCTACCCCCCAACAGCCCTAACAGATTATTAGGGCAGGTGCTGTGAGCAAGCATCTGTGAAGGCCAGCACGGCTTGGCGAATGGGTTATTGTATGCTTGAGAACTTGAGAGGGTGGGTGGGTGGTTTGTGAGTTATTGATTGGATTTCTCCAGTATAAATACATATTCTAATTAATTTGTACGTCGGTATCTGAAATAAATATTCGGACAATGGAACATCTATTTACATTCGTATTCACGCGTGTTATACGAATTGTATTTGTTGGGGTGTGTGTGTGCACCTTCTACCAACAGTCTCTTCAGAAGGGTGCGCGAGGCGAGTGTGAGTGGTTCGTGTGCTGGGTTCCTCTCTGATTCGTGTACCAAGGAGCACGTGACTCGCCGTGACGTCACCCAAATCGCCAGTTGCCTCGCAACGAGTTGTCCGACGCGCCGTCACGAGGCCCTAACCGATGTCACGTGGTCCTAACTGCCATTTTGAGCAGAGGCGTTGAGCAGAGAGCTGCGTTCTTGCGATGCTCAAGATTTCCAAATGATGACCTCATACGAGAATATTGCACGAAAAGATATTGACATGGTGAGTGGAGCGAGTGTTTCTGTGTGTGTGTGTAGATTCCTGTGTGGGGAGTAGGCAGGGCTGTTGTGTCGCTAGAGGAGTAGCGCGAATTTATATTCCACGGTGGTTGGTATTTAGTGAAAAAGTCATGGGCCTCCTCTTTGTCTACTCAGACTCAAAACGATTACAGTATCTGATTCAACGTGTTAAAACATCACCTATGTAAAGAGCCCCCGTTGAAAACATCAGCATAGGGGAGACAAAGGTGGCCAGGCGTGGTGTGCCGTGCTGCTCTTCAGCACAGCACTGGTCCAAGGCTGCCAGGGGGATCTTCGTCTCTGTAGCTGTATATGAGGAGCATGCTTAGCGGCACGCTTCACGATTTTCTTCCTCCGCCTCCCCCCCGTTCCCTCCCTTTCGACTCCGGATTCTGAGAAGCCTGCGAAGTCCCCCTCCACAGCCGCTTGGGCCGAAGTGGTCGCAGACTACGAGGCGAACCAAGGTACTGAACATCTTTGAAAACGAGCTGTATAGTTCATCGTATTCCTCCAGTATGAATATAGATTGAGATTCTGATTCTGACTAGGGGCAGGTGCTCATAGCAAGTACCAATCAGCACCACCACTCACTTTCCTCAAATAGCTTTGACGTGCCCGTCCTTGATCGATAGTAAACAATAATTTAATACCGACGATGAGTACATCAATGTGCGTGTCTCTTTGGCCTGTGGCCACATCTGCCAGAAGCACTTATGTGTAAATTTGCCTCTTTGGTTTTCCTTCTAAAGAACGTGACGAGTTGCTATCTATTTAACAAGTAATTAAGTCATAAGGATAGTCTCGGTAACGATAAATAAGTAAATCAATGATAAACGAGCGCTAAGTAAACAAGTAAAGTCTTTATTATAGCGATGTCGGTGGGCAACAACAAACCCGGGTAGCCATGGCAACGGCCTCCCCGCTCCAACTGTCGCCAACGGTCCAGGCCTCGAGCCCCGCCCTCTGGTGACGTCACTGCCACGGCCTATGTGGCCCCGCCCCCGTCTTCTGCAGGCTCCGCCCCCATCGTAGAACACTACAATTATAATCTTAGCTCTTTCGGTAAAGTCACGTTGAAGGGAAACAATAAAATAATAAAATATATATAAAACAATAAAAATTCTCACGACGTTTCGACCGTTTGTGTTATGTTCCCTTCAATGTGACTTTACCGAAAGTGCTAAGAATATGAATTACTGCAGTCACGAAAGCTTTAAATCAAAATTTACACTACAATTACTTTGATATAAAATATAATTAGTATATAATTACAATAAAAACATTGATGACATGGCCGTCTAGATGCGTTGCCTAGCCAAGGTCACCCTCGCAATGATGTATTTGGGTCGTACATATTCCAAGGTCCGTGTGCTCCTCCCACAAGCTTTCCATGCAATTCTAAGGGTGCAGCCGACGTTTAAGTACAATGATCATAGAATGTTGACGTGGATGACTGAATGACGAATGTGAGTACTTGCATGATGATAATTAAGGGTACGGTCCAGGTACTGCCCAGTGCTGATGACATCCCCCTACTGTGCCCTAGGTCTCACTCATCCCCCAGAATCCTGTGAAGGAGCGGAGTCAACAGAGTACCACCACCTCCTCCACGACGCCTGCCTCCTGACAGCCGAGAATCCCCTGCTGGGATATGAACAGCTGTGCAGCTGCTGTTGCTGCCTGGGCCTGTGCGGGCCTCAGTTATCTCAGGTCGACCCTGCGCCAGTTCCTACAGTCGGGTTCTGGGAGGCGGCGGCTGTTAAGGACATCTGGCTCGAGATGGAAGCAGCCAAGAAGTCACCTCAACGACGCCGGCAGAAAAAAGCAGCTGGACCCAACAGCAGCAGCTGCTTGGCTCGTCCCACAAAGCGTCCCCGAGCTCCGGTGGGGGTGATGACGCGGGCCCAGAGGACTTGCCCCTCCTTCGTGGCCGAGGAGCAGGGCTACGAAGTGGGAGGCCACCTGAGAGTCAACCTCTCATATTATAATGACTTTTGCGGGAGGCCTTCACTCAGCAAGAAGAGGCGCTGCCACGGGGAGAAGATTTTCGTCTGAAAATCTTCTCCCCGCCTCCCCTCCATCCTGCCCGACCATCTCACCCCCCACCATCACTCTCCAAACCACCCTCCACCATCACCATCCACTCACCCCCCACCTTCACAGTAAGCCCCAACCCCCATCATCACTATTCGGTGTGCCCTCCACCATCACTATCCGCCCCAAACCCCACAATCACCATCCAACCAGCCCCGCAACATCACTATCCACCCATCCCCCACCATCACAATCTGCCCCATCCACCACCATCAACGAACGCCTCATCCCCACTATCCCCCCCCACCACCATTACTATACACCCATCCCCCCACCATCACGATCTGCCCGACCAACTACAATCACTATTAGCCCCACCCCTTACCAATACAATCCGCCTCACCCTTCCCCATCACGATCCGCCTCACTCCTCACCATCACTATCCGCCCCCCCCCCCCCCCCTAACATCACTATTCACCACCCCTCACCATCACTATCCAACCCAGCCACTACCATCACAATCCGCCCGACCCCCTACCATCACTATCCGCCCCAAACCCCACAATCACTATCCAACAAACGCCGCAACATCACGATCCACCCAACCCCCCAACATCACAATCTGCCCCACCCACCGTCATTACTATACGCCCATCCCACCGCCATCACGATCTGCCCCACCCACCACAATCACTATTAACCCCACCCCTTACCATTCCTATCCGCCTCACCCTTCACCATCACTACCCTCCTCAATCTCCCCCATCACAATCCACCCACCCCTCACCATCACTATCCACCTGAACCTGCACCATCACGATCCGCCACACGCCCAAATATTACTATATGCCCATCCCCCCCACCATCACTATCTTCCCCACCCACAACAATCGCTTTTCGCCCCACCCCTTACCATCACTATCCAACCCATCCTCGACAAAGACCAAGAAGACGAATCCAAGATGGCCGCCTGAGGCGCGCGTGCGCTCCCGGGGCGTTCCCGGGCCGCACTCCGAGCAGGGGCTGGTGGGGCCGTTTGTGAGGGGCCGAGGGAGCCGACAGAAGGATCCGATGGAGCCGAGGGGGCCGGGGGGGGGGGCGACGGGGGCGGGGGGGGGGCGACGGAGCCGGGGGGGGGCGACGGAGCCGGGGGGGGGGGCGACGGAGCCGGGGGGGGGGGCGACGGAGCCGGGGGGGGGGCGACGGAGCCGGGGGGGGGGCGACGGAGCCGGGGGGGGGCGACGGAGCCGGGGGGGGGGGCGAAGGAGCCGGGGGGGGGGGCGACGGAGCCGGGGGGGGCGACGGAGCCGGGGGGGGGCGACGGAGCCAGGGGGGGGCGACGGAGCCAAGGGAGGGCCGATGGAGCTGGGGGAGGGGGGCGACGGAGCCGGAGGGGGGGGGCAACGCGCGAGCAGAGGGAGCCGACACTGACTTTCTCATACATCATACACTGACTCCCTCACACATCATGCACTGACTCGCTCATCATGCGCTTACTCACTCACACATCATACACTCGCACAACCACTGACCCATTCACTCATCATACACAGGTTCACTCATCGTGTGCTGGCTCACTAGCACATTATTCACTCACTCACACTGCCACTGACTCACTCACACATCATACACTGACTCACTCATCATGCGCTGACTAACACATTGTGCGCTGACTCACACATCATACACTCACGCTGCTGCTGACTCACTCACACATCATACACTGACTCGCACATCATACACTGACTCACTCATCATGTGCTGACTAACACATCGTACGCTGACTCACACATCATACACTCACTCAACCTAATACGGACTCAACCATCATACAGTGACTCGCACATCATACACTCACTCACGCTGCTGCTGACTCACTCACACATCATACACTGGGAGTGTCGTGCTGCCAGTTATGGCTGCAGGTTTTTGTCGTCAGTGTTATGTATATCGTTTATTGTTAAATTTAAAATTACAGTTCCTAAGATTACTGTTGTTACATTGTTTTTTATAGCTTTTTTTGGTGATTTAAAAACATATGGTTAATCTAAATTGTCTTATAGTTCATATTCTTAGCTCTTTCGGTAAAGTCACGTTGAAGGGAAACAACAAAATAATAAAATATATATAAACAATCAAAATCAAAATTTGTCTTATAGTTGTTGTTGTTGGCTTGCACCACATTGTGATTTTTGCACACAGCGTTTTAATACGTTTTTTGTGTGTGTGGAATATGTCCTGGTTTATTCCAGGATGTTTCTGTTGCGCGTCGTCGCTTTGGGATGTTCTGTATTCATATTTTGTTGGTTGCGGTTGCACCCGACTTAAGAGCCGCATGGCTCACAGGGCTATACCTAAATAAATGAAACTTGAAACTTGAAACACCATCACTATCCGCATAACTCTCCACCATCACTATACTCCTCATCCTCAACCAACACGATCCTCCTCACCCCACACCATTACGATGTGCCCCACTCCCCACCACCCTCCACCCCACCACCCCACCACCCCACCACCCTCCACCCCACCACCCTCCACCCCACCACCCACCACCCCACCACCCACCACCACACCACCCTCCACCCCACCACCCTCCACCCCTCCACCCCACCACCCTCCACCCCTCCACTCTCCACCCCACCACCCTCCACCACACCACCCTCCACCCCGCCACACCACCCTCCACCCTACTTCGCCACACCACCCTCCACCCGACCCTGCCACACCACCCTCCACCCCACCCCGCCTCACCACCCTCCACCCCACCACACCACCCTCCACCCCCCGCCACACCTGTTGTATATGCCCCCCTTTCCATCTTAATATTAACAAGTAATTTTTCAATACATATAGATACATATTTCTATTGTTTCTTTTAATTTTAATAATGAATAAAAACACCAAACCAGGCCTCAGCATGGCATGTGGAGGTCATATTTACCTTGACCCACTAACACGATTTTGACGTTCAGAGCCCTCCCAGGGTCAGAGGGAGCAGATAGAGAGCCGAGCGCAGCGGATTGCAAGGGGCTGACGTAAACACAAAGCCAGGGTCACTGGGAGGTTGCGTTAGCCTAGATCTAGTTAAGTCAAAAAAGCTAATTGGTTCTGCATTACTATTAAAGTAACTTAAAGTCGGAATTTAACGACAGGGTAGGCTAAAGTTATTGATCTTCATACCCACTTCAATTGAACCCTGCCACAAGCTACGTCAATGTAACCATCACCCGTCTATTAATTTAATATGAAATGTATATACATATTTTAATAATTTCTATACGACTTGACCCGAAGCCTAACACTCAGGTTTTCCTAAGTCAACATGAATGCTCTAATCCACCCATACGCAAATAATAAGCCGGGTTAAAGTAAGAGTAGAGAGGAAAAGAAATGCAAGCGCACAGCAAAACTGCAACGTAAGCAAAGGGCGATGTTAAACCCAGGGTCGGAGAGAAAGGAAGATCCCGGCCGTCTTTGTATCCCCGCAGCGCGGGGTAGGAGTGTGTATACGCTCGGGGAAACACGAGTCAAACACCACAACGGGAAGCTGACCCAGACCTTGGACTAATACAGAATCATAACTGTGGAACTCTGATGAAGTGAAATGTTAACTTAAAACTTTTTAACCATTTCTCTGTGCGTCGGTGAAAGTCGGAGGGAATATCAGCCCTCCCTCCAGGTTGTGCACCCAGACAGAGAAGCGCCTTCAAGACAATTGATAACATTTGATTGTTTTACTTGTGGGTTTTATGGTAGGAGTATGACAACGGAATATACCGTGGGTGATGCACAAGGACACACACTGACACACGTACGGACACACACACGGACGCAGATACATACGGACAAATCCTGACACAGCAAAAATCGAAAGAAACCCCGCCTTGTGGGCAGGATCCGAGTGAAGGGATTTTTGGGCATAAAAAGAGGAACTCGGAGGAGCAACTTACCAGAGTTAGACCGGGGGGGGGGGGGGGGGGTCGGCTCACCAGAGTTCGACCGGGGGGTCGACTCTCGGGAGACAGTTCGACTCGGAGGAGCAACTCGGAAGAGTTCGACCAGGGGGGTCGGAACTCGGGGACTTCGACTCGGAGGAGGTCGGAACGCGGGGAGTTCGACCAGCGAGTCGGTTCAGGAGCAGTTCCAATCGGGAACGAGAGCAACAGGTCGCCAGCCGGCGAGCTGCAGAGCAGGGGGCGGCGAGCAGAAGCCAGAGTGGCCCCGTCGCTACCCACTGACGTTGGCAAGACTCGCAGGGTAGTGAGGCGTCACCTAGTGCGATTTCCAAGAGCTGAAAGACAGAGCATTGCTGAAAGTTTAATTTACATTGAGTCCAGCTGCAGATCGACCGATGCACCAAGCAAGAGCTTCTGCAAACCAGAGCAAGAGTACGTGCGACTGGAGTCATCCAGCAGTGGAGAAAAACCTGCTGTTAGAGAACCAGTACGAGCGCGTGCGACCTGAGTCATCCAGCAGCGGAGAGAAACCTGCTTTCAGCAAACCAGCAGCGAGTACGTTCGAGTTCTCCACACAGAGAGAGAGAGGGAGCGTGTCGATGCAGATCATCCAACAGCGGAGAGAAACTGCTGTCAGCGAACCAGCACGAGCGTGATCGCGCAGCTCATCCAGCAGTGGAGAGAGGTGTCCACTGAGTAGAACTGAGAGCGATCAAGCAACTCTCCCCCGTGGACAGAGGCTGGCTGCTGCGTGGAGGAGGGCGGCGATACGTATGATGCACTCCCACACACCTCACCGCTCTAAAGGGAGCGAGGCTACTTCTCCTACAAGCGATGCCAACTTCAGCGTATGGCAACACAAATAATTAATTCCAAACACTGACTATTCAAAACAATTCATATCACTCAAACCTACACGGGTCCTTAACCAGAAGCGAACACTCAAGTCCGTGAACCATCTGACTGTGGAAGCATCAACCGTGTGACAACAGTCCGTCGTTTATAAGTATATTCATAATTTCCCTCTTTAATATTTTGTTTTGGACTGTGCTTCTAATCGCATAAGTTACCAACCGATCCATCAATACTAATTAACCCTTGGCACCTTCGCCACGGAGCTACGCTCCCGGGGAGGAATCGTGCTAAACCGATTTTCTGATCATACAATCTTATTCACGAATTAAGTAATTAATTAATCTCCCGTGAGATAACATGTTCCGCCGCATACCCTCACACTAAGCCATTTCGGTAATCTTATAGTCTGTCCGGTGGATCTGTTGTTACATTTATGCCTTTGGAAATAATAACTGTTTGATTGTCTTTTTATATGAATACCGTTGCATGTTAATCAATCGCCTGTGATAATGTGCTGACCATTTCAAGCATAATGATCGTTCATATTATAATGTATAAGCTTTTGTGTAGCATAGTATTTGTATGTCCTGACTCTCTCTCTCACTAACAGCAATCGCTTTATGCGGGGTCCATGTGTTATCAAAGTGAAATCGTACAGTCGTTGATGATACTGTCTTGATACCGTGTGGATACTGTGTTGAAGTTCCGAGATTGAGAGTTCACATACATATTATAGTTAAGGTTTAATTAGAAAATAAATTGATTAATACAGAAGTGGTCGTGTGATTCTTTCCTGAAATTTTTGCATAAGATCTGTATCCTGCGACGAGATAGGAACTCGGGAACCTAAACTATAAACACACCAATACACACTCATTAAACTAAAGCGAACGATATGAACATGGGAACCTAAACTATAAAGACACCAATCCACACTCATTAAACTTTAAAGCGAATGATATGAACTTGGAACCTAAAATATGAACACTCGGAGAGTGTTAAAGCGAGAATCATTGTATTATGCTGATCAATAATACGAAGTTAGACAACGAGGCCGAATTGACACTAGCGTAACTGCACACGATTGATTGCGTTATCCTGATTGATAACCCCACCTCGTCAACGAGGCGGGGCCTGATTATCATAAAGGCTATCATGAACACAACTACACCCACTCGTATAAATTAATACTATTACCTCTCTAATTAGCATAGTTATACGCATAATTACACGAATTAACATAATTTTGGATTAATAATGCAAATTTCGAATTTCATTTAATTTTAATTATTTTTCATCAATTTTCACACACCCACATATACAACAACATGTTGTTTGATTGGTTGCTCGTCCATTTTATATCCCATAGCTTAACCACTCATATCTTTGGATTCCTCTCGATGAGGCGAGCAGTACGGGTACCACCTTGATGGGTCTGCGACGTTTCCTTCCAGAGTTATTACCAAAAAACCACAAACTTCCCAGAATCCTCCCGGTTTGGGGTCAAAATGTTGTCGCTCATTAAATCCCATAAGAAACGTCGCATCGAATAAATGTGATTGAATTCTCCCCGTCTGGACGAGCGGGATTGAATGGTGCAACTGATTTTGCTATGCTGTGTTAAAACAGATATTTGCATGACTGCTTTTGTTTTATTTTGTGAATAGCAAAAAGCATTCAACCCCATATTACATGTTGTTTTATTGGTCGCTCGTCCATTTCATATCGCATAGCTTAACCACTCATATCTTTGGATTCCACTCGATGAGGCGAGCAGTACGAGTACCACCTTGATGGGTCTGCGACGTTTCCTTCCAGAGTTGTTACCAAAAAACCACAAACATCCCAGAATCCTCTCGGTTTGGGGTCAAAATGTTGTCGCTCATTCAATCCCATAAGAAACGTCGCATCGAAAAAATGTGATTGAATTCTCCCCGTCTGGACGAGCAGAATTGAATGGTGCAACTGATTTTGCTGTGCTGTGTTAAATCAGATATTTGCATTACTGCTTTGGTTTTATTTTGTGAATAGCAAAAAGCATTCAACCCCATAATACATGTTGTTTTATTGGTCGCTCGTCCATTTCATATCCCATAGCTCAAGCACTCATATCTTTGGATTCCTCTCGATGAGGCGAGCAGTACGAGTACCACCTTGATGGGTCTGCGACGTTTCCTTCCAGAGTTATTACAAAAAAACCACAAACATCCCAGAATCCTCTCGGTTTGGGGTCAAAATGTTGTCGCTCATTAAATCCCATAAGAAACGTCGCATCGAATAAATATGATTGAATTCTCCCCGTCTGGACGAGCGGGATTGAATGGTGCAACTGATTTTGCTGTGCTGTGTTAAAACAGATATTTGCATGACTGCTTTTGTTTTATTTTGTGAATAGCAAAATGCATTCAACCCCATAATACATGTTGTTTTATTGGTCGCTCGTCCATTTCATATCCCATAGCTTAACCACTCATATCTTTAGATTCCACTCGATGAGGCGAGCAGTATGAGTACCACCTTGATGGGTCTGCGACGTTTCCTTCCAGAGTTGTTACCAAAAAACCACAAACATCCCAAAATCCTCTCGGTTTGGGGTCAAAATGTTGTCGCTCATTCAATCCCATAAGAAACGTCGCATCGAAAAAACGTGATTGAATTCTCCCCGTCTGGACGAGCAGAATTGAATGGTGCAACTGATTTTGCTGTGCTGTGTTAAATCAGATATTGGCATTACTGCTTTGGTTTTATTTTGTGAATAGCAAAAAGCATTCAACACCATAATACATGTTGTTTTATTGGTCGCTCGTCCATTTCATATCCCATAGCTTAAGCACTCATATCTTTGGATTCCTCTCGATGAGGCGAGCAGTACGAGTACCACCTTGATGGGTCTGCGACGTTTCCTTCCAGAGTTATTACAAAAACACCACAAACATCCCAGAATCCTCTCGGTTTGGGGTCAAAATGTTGTCGCTCATTAAATCCCATAAGAAACGTCGCATCGAATAAATGTGATTGAATTCTCCCCGTCTGGACGAGCGGAATTGAATGGTGTAACTGATTTTTGCTGTGCTGTGTTAAAACAGATATTTGCATGACTGCATTTGTTTTATTTTGTGAATAGCAAAAAGCATTCAACCCCATAATAAAAGTTGTTTTATTGGTCGCTCGTCCATTTCATATCCCATAGCTTAAGCACTCATATCTTTGGATTCCTCTCGATGAGGCGAGCAGTACGAGTACCACCTTGATGGGTCTGCGACGTTTCCTTCCAGAGTTATTACAAAAAAACCACAAACATCCCAGAATCCTCTCGGTTTGGGGTCAAAATGTTGTCGCTCATTAAATCCCATAAGAAACGTCGCATCGAATAAATGTGATTGAATTCTCCCCGTCTGGACGAGCGGGATTGAATGGTGCAACTGATTTTGCTGTGCTGTGTTAAAGCAGATATTTGCATGACTGCTTTTGTTTTATTTTGTGAATAGCAAAACACATTCAACCCCATAATACATGTTGTTTTATTGGTCGCTCGTCCATTTCATATCGCATAGCTTAACCACTCATATCTTTGGATTCCACTCGATGAGGCGAGCAGTACGAGTACCACCTTGATGGGTCTGCGACGTTTCGTTCCAGAGTTATTACAAAAAAAACACAAACATCCCAGAATCCTCTCGGTTGGGGTCAAAATGTTGTCGCTCATTCAATCCCATAAGAAACGTCGCATCGAAAAAATGTGATTGAATTCTCCCCGTCTGGACGAGCAGAATTGAATGGTGCAACTGATTTTGCTGTGCTGTGTTAAATCAGATATTTGCATTACTGCTTTGGTTTTATTTTGTGAATAGCAAAAAGCATTCAACCCCATAATACATGTTGTTTTATTGGTCGCTCGTCCATTTCATATCCCATAGCTTAAGCACTCATATCTTTGGATTCCTCTCGATGAGGCGAGCAGTACGAGTACCACCTTGATGGGTCTGCGACGTTTCCTTCCAGAGTTATTACAAAAACACCACAAACATCCCAGAATCCTCTCGGTTTGGGGTCAAAATGTTGTCGCTCATTAAATCCCATAAGAAACGTCGCATCGAATAAATGTGATTGAATTCTCCCCGTCTGGACGAGCGGAATTCAATGGTGTAACTGATTTTTGCTGTGCTGTGTTAAAACAGATATTTGCATGACTGCATTTGTTTTATTTTGTGAATAGCAAAAAGCATTCAACCCCATAATAAAAGTTGTTTTATTGGTCGCTCGTCCATTTCATATCCCATAGCTTAAGCACTCATATCTTTGGATTCCTCTCGATGAGGCGAGCAGTACGAGTACCACCTTGATGGGTCTGCGACGTTTCCTTCCAGAGTTATTACAAAAAAACCACAAACATCCCAGAATCCTCTCGGTTTGGGGTCAAAATGTTGTCGCTCATTAAATCCCATAAGAAACGTCGCATCGAATAAATGTGATTGAATTCTCCCCGTCTGGACGAGCGGGATTGAATGGTGCAACTGATTTTGCTGTGCTGTGTTAAAGCAGATATTTGCATGACTGCTTTTGTTTTATTTTGTGAATAGCAAAACACATTCAACCCCATAATACATGTTGTTTTATTGGTCGCTCGTCCATTTCATATCGCATAGCTTAACCACTCATATCTTTGGATTCCACTCGATGAGGCGAGCAGTACGAGTACCACCTTGATGGGTCTGCGACGTTTCGTTCCAGAGTTATTACAAAAAAAACACAAACATCCCAGAATCCTCTCGGTTGGGGTCAAAATGTTGTCGTTCATTAAATCCCATAAGAAACGTCGCATCGAAAAAATGTGATTGAATTCTCCCCGTCTGGACGAGCAGAATTGAATGGTGCAACTGATTTTGCTGTGCTGTGTTAAATCAGATATTTGCATTACTGCTTTGGTTTTATTTTGTGAATAGCAAAAAGCATTCAACCCCATAATACATGTTGTTTTATTGGTCGCTCGTCCATTTCATAACCCATAGCTTAAGCACTCATATCTTTGGATTCCACTCGATGAGGCGAGCAGTACGAGTACCACCTTGATGGGTCTGCGACGTTTCCTTCCAGAGTTATTACAAAAAAACCACAAACATCCCAGAATCCTCCCGGTTTGGGGTCAAAATGTTGTCGCTCATTTAATCCCATAAAAAACGTCGCATCGAATAAATGTGATTGAATTCTCCCCGTCTGGACGAGCGGGATTGAATGGTGCAACTGATTTTGCTGTGCTGTGTTAAAACAGATATTTGCATGACTGCATTTGTTTTATTTTGTGAATAGCAAAACGCATTCAACCCCATAATACATGTTGTTTTATTGGTCGCTCGTCCATTTCATATCGCATAGCTTAACCACTCATATCTTTGGATTCCACTCGATGAGGCGAGCAGTACGAGTACCACCTTGATGGGTCTGCGACGTTTCCTTCCAGAGTTGTTACCAAAAAACCACAAACATCCCAGAATCCTCTCGGTTTGGGGTCAAAATGTTGTCGCTCATTCAATCCCATAAGAAACGTCGCATCGAAAAAATGTGATTGAATTCTCCCCGTCTGGACGAGCAGAATTGAATGGTGCAACTGATTTTGCTGTGCTGTGTTAAATCAGATATTTGCATTACTGCTTTGGTTTTATTTTGTGAATAGCAAAAAGCATTCAACCCCATAATACATGTTGTTTTATTGGTCGCTCGTCCATTTCATATCCCATAGCTTAAGCACTCATATCTTTGGATTCCACTCGATGAGGCGAGCAGTACGAGTACCACCTTGATGGGTCTGCGACGTTTCCTTCCAGAGTTATTACAAAAAAAACACAAACACCCCAGAATCCTCCCGGTTTGGGGTCAAAATGTTGTCGCTCATTAAATCCCATAAGAAACGTCGCATCGAATAAATGTGATTGAATTCTCCCCGTCTGGACGAGCGGGATTGAATGGTGCAACTGATTTTGCTGTGCTGTGTTAAAACAGATATTTGCATGACTGCTTTTGTTTTATTTTGTGAATAGCAAAACGCATTCAACCCCATAATACATGTTGTTTTATTGGTCGCTCGTCCATTTCATATCGCATAGCTTAACCACTCATATCTTTGGATTCCACTCGATGAGGCGAGCAGTACGAGTACCACCTTGATGGGTCTGCGACGTTTCCTTCCAGAGTTGTTACCAAAAAACCACAAACATCCCAGAATCCTCTCGGTTTGGGGTCAAAATGTTGTCGCTCATTCAATCCCATAAGAAACGTCGCATCGAAAAAATGTGATTGAATTCTCCCCGTCTGGACGAGCAGAATTGAATGGTGCAACTGATTTTGCTGTGCTGTGTTAAATCAGATATTTGCATTACTGCTTTGGTTTTATTTTGTGAATAGCAAAAAGCATTCAACCCCATAAAACATGTTGTTTTATTGGTCGCTCGTCCATTTCATATCCCATAGCTTATGCACTCATATCTTTGGATTCCGCTCGATGAGGCGAGCAGTACGAGTACCACCTTGATGGGTCTGCGACGTTTCCTTCCAGAGTTATTACAAAAACACCACAAACATCCCAGAATCCTCTCGGTTTGGGGTCAAAATGTTGTCGCTCATTAAATCCCATAAGAAACGTCGCATCGAATAAATGTGATTGAATTCTCCCCGTCTGGACGAGCGGAATTGAACGGTGTAACTGATTTTTGCTGTGCTGTGTTAAAACAGATATTTGCATGAATGCATTTGTTTTATTTTGTGAATAGCAAAAAGCATTCAACCCCATAATAAAAGTTGTTTTATTGGTCGCTCGTCCATTTCATATCCCATAGCTTAACCACTCATATCTTTGGATTCCTCTCGATGAGGCGAGCAGTACGAGTACCACCTTGATGGGTCTGCGACGTTTCCTTCCAGAGATATTACAAAAACACCACAAACATCCCAGAATCCTCTCGGTTTGGGGTCAAAATGTTGTCGCTCATTCAATCCCATAAGAAACGTCGCATCGAATAAATGTGATTGAATTCTCCCCGTCTGGACGAGCGGAATTGAATGGTGTAACTGATTTTTGCTGTGCTGTGTTAAAACAGATATTTGCATGACTGCATTTGTTTTATTTTGTGAATAGCAAAAAGCATTCAACCCCATAATAAAAGTTGTTTTATTGGTCGCTCGTCCATTTCATATCCCATAGCTTAAGCACTCATATCTTTGGATTCCTCTCGATGAGGCGAGCAGTACGAGTACCACCTTGATGGGTCTGCGACGTTTCCTTCCAGAGTTATTACAAAAAAACCACAAACATCCCAGAATCCTCTCGGTTTGGGGTCAAAATGTTGTCGCTCATTAAATCCCATAAGAAACGTCGCATCGAATAAATGTGATTGAATTCTCCCCGTCTGGACGAGCGGGATTGAATGGTGCAACTGATTTTGCTGTGCTGTGTTAAAGCAGATATTTGCATGACTGCTTTTGTTTTATTTTGTGAATAGCAAAACACATTCAACCCCATAATACATGTTGTTTTATTGGTCGCTCGTCCATTTCATATCGCATAGCTTAACCACTCATATCTTTGGATTCCACTCGATGAGGCGAGCAGTACGAGTACCACCTTGATGGGTCTGCGACGTTTCCTTCCAGAGTTATTACAAAAAAAACACAAACATCCCAGAATCCTCTCGGTTGGGGTCAAAATGTTGTCGTTCATTAAATCCCATAAGAAACGTCGCATCGAAAAAATGTGATTGAATTCTCCCCGTCTGGACGAGCAGAATTGAATGGTGCAACTGATTTTGCTGTGCTGTGTTAAATCAGATATTTGCATTACTGCTTTGGTTTTATTTTGTGAATAGCAAAAAGCATTCAACCCCATAATAAAAGTTGTTTTATTGGTCGCTCGTCCATTTCATATCCCATAGCTTAAGCACTCATATCTTTGGATTCCTCTCGATGAGGCGAGCAGTACGAGTACCACCTTGATGGGTCTGCGACGTTTCCTTCCAGAGTTATTACAAAAAAACCACAAACATCCCAGAATCCTCTCGGTTTGGGGTCAAAATGTTGTCGCTCATTAAATCCCATAAGAAACGTCGCATCGAATAAATGTGATTGAATTCTCCCCGTCTGGACGAGCGGGATTGAATGGTGCAACTGATTTTGCTGTGCTGTGTTAAAGCAGATATTTGCATGACTGCTTTTGTTTTATTTTGTGAATAGCAAAACACATTCAACCCCATAATACATGTTGTTTTATTGGTCGCTCGTCCATTTCATATCGCATAGCTTAACCACTCATATCTTTGGATTCCACTCGATGAGGCGAGCAGTACGAGTACCACCTTGATGGGTCTGCGACGTTTCCTTCCAGAGTTATTACAAAAAAACACAAACATCCCAGAATCCTCTCGGTTGGGGTCAAAATGTTGTCGTTCATTAAATCCCATAAGAAACGTCGCATCGAAAAAATGTGATTGAATTCTCCCCGTCTGGACGAGCAGAATTGAATGGTGCAACTGATTTTGCTGTGCTGTGTTAAATCAGATATTTGCATTACTGCTTTGGTTTTATTTTGTGAATAGCAAAAAGCATTCAACCCCATAATACATGTTGTTTTATTGGTCGCTCGTCCATTTCATATCCCATAGCTTAAGCACTCATATCTTTGGATTCCACTCGATGAGGCGAGCAGTACGAGTACCACCTTGATGGGTCTGCGACGTTTCCTTCCAGAGTTATTACAAAAAAACCACAAACATCCCAGAATCCTCCCGGTTTGGGGTCAAAATGTTGTCGCTCATTTAATCCCATAAGAAACGTCGCATCGAATAAATGTGATTGAATTCTCCCCGTCTGGACGAGCGGGATTTAATGGTGCAACTGATTTTGCTGTGCTGTGTTAAAATAGATATTTGCATGACTGCTTTTGTTTTATTTTGTGAATAGCAAAACGCATTCAACCCCATAATACATGTTGTTTTATTGGTCGCTCGTCCATTTCATATCGCATAGCTTAACCACTCATATCTTTGGATTCCACTCGATGAGGCGAGCAGTACGAGTACCACCTTGATGGGTCTGCGACGTTTCCTTCCAGAGTTGTTACCAAAAAACCACAAACATCCCAGAATCCTCTCGGTTTGGGGTCAAAATGTTGTCGCTCATTCAATCCCATAAGAAACGTCGCATCGAAAAAATGTGATTGAATTCTCCCCGTCTGGACGAGCAGAATTGAATGGTGCAACTGATTTTGCTGTGCTGTGTTAAATCAGATATTTGCATTACTGCTTTGGTTTTATTTTGTGAATAGCAAAAAGCATTCAACCCCATAATACATGTTGTTTTATTGGTCGCTCGTCCATTTCATATCCCATAGCTTAAGCACTCATATCTTTGGATTCCACTCGATGAGGCGAGCAGTACGAGTACCACCTTGATGGGTCTGCGACGTTTCCTTCCAGAGTTATTACAAAAAAAACACAAACACCCCAGAATCCTCCCGGTTTGGGGTCAAAATGTTGTCGCTCATTAAATCCCATAAGAAACGTCGCATCGAATAAATGTGATTGAATTCTCCCCGTCTGGACGAGCGGGATTGAATGGTGCAACTGATTTTGCTGTGCTGTGTTAAAACAGATATTTGCATGACTGCTTTTGTTTTATTTTGTTAATAGCAAAACGCATTCAACCCCATAATACATGTTGTTTTATTGGTCGCTCGTCCATTTCATATCGCATAGCTTAACCACTCATATCTTTGGATTCCACTCGATGAGGCGAGCAGTACGAGTACCACCTTGATGGGTCTGCGACGTTTCCTTCCAGAGTTGTTACCAAAAAACCACAAACATCCCAGAATCCTCTCGGTTTGGGGTCAAAATGTTGTCGCTCATTCAATCCCATAAGAAACGTCGCATCGAAAAAATGTGATTGAATTCTCCCCGTCTGGACGAGCAGAATTGAATGGTGCAACTGATTTTGCTGTGCTGTGTTAAATCAGATATTTGCATTACTGCTTTGGTTTTATTTTGTGAATATCAAAAAGCATTCAACCCCATAAAACATGTTGTTTTATTGGTCGCTCGTCCATTTCATATCCCATAGCTTATGCACTCATATCTTTGGATTCCGCTCGATGAGGCGAGCAGTACGAGTACCACCTTGATGGGTCTGCGACGTTTCCTTCCAGAGTTATTACAAAAACACCACAAACATCCCAGAATCCTCTCGGTTTGGGGTCAAAATGTTGTCGCTCATTAAATCCCATAAGAAACGTCGCATCGAATAAATGTGATTGAATTCTCCCCGTCTGGACGAGCGGAATTGAACGGTGTAACTGATTTTTGCTGTGCTGTGTTAAAACAGATATTTGCATGAATGCATTTGTTTTATTTTGTGAATAGCAAAAAGCATTCAACCCCATAATAAAAGTTGTTTTATTGGTCGCTCGTCCATTTCATATCCCATAGCTTAACCACTCATATCTTTGGATTCCTCTCGATGAGGCGAGCAGTACGAGTACCACCTTGATGGGTCTGCGACGTTTCCTTCCAGAGTTATTACAAAAAAACCACAAACATCCCAGAATCTTCTCGGTTTGGGGTCAAAATGTTGTCGCTCATTCAATCCCATAAGAAACGTCGCATCGAAAAAATGTGATTGAATTCTCCCCGTCTGGACGAGCAGAATTGAATGGTGCAACTGATTTTGCTGTGCTGTGTTAAATCAGATATTTGCATTACTGCTTTGGTTTTATTTTGTGAATAGCAAAAAGCATTCAACCCCATAATACATGTTGTTTTATTGGTCGCTCGTCCATTTCATATCCCATAGCTTAAGCACTCATATCTTTGGATTCCACTCGATGAGGCGAGCAGTACGAGTACCACCTTGATGGGTCTGCGACGTTTCCTTCCAGAGTTATTACAAAAAAACCACAAACATCCCAGAATCCTCCCGGTTTGGGGTCAAAATGTTGTCGCTCATTTAATCCCATAAGAAACGTCGCATCGAATAAATGTGATTGAATTCTCCCCGTCTGGACGAGCGGGATTTAATGGTGCAACTGATTTTGCTGTGCTGTGTTAAAATAGATATTTGCATGACTGCTTTTGTTTTATTTTGTGAATAGCAAAACGCATTCAACCCCATAATACATGTTGTTTTATTGGTCGCTCGTCCATTTCATATCGCATAGCTTAACCACTCATATCTTTGGATTCCACTCGATGAGGCGAGCAGTACGAGTACCACCTTGATGGGTCTGCGACGTTTCCTTCCAGAGTTGTTACCAAAAAACCACAAACATCCCAGAATCCTCTCGGTTTGGGGTCAAAATGTTGTCGCTCATTAAATCCCATAAGAAACGTCGCATCGAATAAATGTGATTGAATTCTCCCCGTCTGGACGAGCGGAATTGAACGGTGTAACTGATTTTTGCTGTGCTGTGTTAAAACAGATATTTGCATGAATGCATTTGTTTTATTTTGTGAATAGCAAAAAGCATTCAACCCCATAATAAAAGTTGTTTTATTGGTCGCTCGTCCATTTCATATCCCATAGCTTAACCACTCATATCTTTGGATTCCTCTCGATGAGGCGAGCAGTACGAGTACCACCTTGATGGGTCTGCGACGTTTCCTTCCAGAGATATTACAAAAACACCACAAACATCCCAGAATCCTCTCGGTTTGGGGTCAAAATGTTGTCGCTCATTCAATCCCATAAGAAACGTCGCATCGAATAAATGTGATTGAATTCTCCCCGTCTGGACGAGCGGAATTGAATGGTGTAACTGATTTTTGCTGTGCTGTGTTAAAACAGATATTTGCATGACTGCATTTGTTTTATTTTGTGAATAGCAAAAAGCATTCAACCCCATAATAAAAGTTGTTTTATTGGTCGCTCGTCCATTTCATATCCCATAGCTTAAGCACTCATATCTTTGGATTCCTCTCGATGAGGCGAGCAGTACGAGTACCACCTTGATGGGTCTGCGACGTTTCCTTCCAGAGTTATTACAAAAAAACCACAAACATCCCAGAATCCTCTCGGTTTGGGGTCAAAATGTTGTCGCTCATTAAATCCCATAAGAAACGTCGCATCGAATAAATGTGATTGAATTCTCCCCGTCTGGACGAGCGGGATTGAATGGTGCAACTGATTTTGCTGTGCTGTGTTAAAGCAGATATTTGCATGACTGCTTTTGTTTTATTTTGTGAATAGCAAAACACATTCAACCCCATAATACATGTTGTTTTATTGGTCGCTCGTCCATTTCATATCGCATAGCTTAACCACTCATATCTTTGGATTCCACTCGATGAGGCGAGCAGTACGAGTACCACCTTGATGGGTCTGCGACGTTTCCTTCCAGAGTTATTACAAAAAAAACACAAACATCCCAGAATCCTCTCGGTTGGGGTCAAAATGTTGTCGTTCATTAAATCCCATAAGAAACGTCGCATCGAAAAAATGTGATTGAATTCTCCCCGTCTGGACGAGCAGAATTGAATGGTGCAACTGATTTTGCTGTGCTGTGTTAAATCAGATATTTGCATTACTGCTTTGGTTTTATTTTGTGAATAGCAAAAAGCATTCAACCCCATAATAAAAGTTGTTTTATTGGTCGCTCGTCCATTTCATATCCCATAGCTTAAGCACTCATATCTTTGGATTCCTCTCGATGAGGCGAGCAGTACGAGTACCACCTTGATGGGTCTGCGACGTTTCCTTCCAGAGTTATTACAAAAAAACCACAAACATCCCAGAATCCTCTCGGTTTGGGGTCAAAATGTTGTCGCTCATTAAATCCCATAAGAAACGTCGCATCGAATAAATGTGATTGAATTCTCCCCGTCTGGACGAGCGGGATTGAATGGTGCAACTGATTTTGCTGTGCTGTGTTAAAGCAGATATTTGCATGACTGCTTTTGTTTTATTTTGTGAATAGCAAAACACATTCAACCCCATAATACATGTTGTTTTATTGGTCGCTCGTCCATTTCATATCGCATAGCTTAACCACTCATATCTTTGGATTCCACTCGATGAGGCGAGCAGTACGAGTACCACCTTGATGGGTCTGCGACGTTTCCTTCCAGAGTTATTACAAAAAAACACAAACATCCCAGAATCCTCTCGGTTGGGGTCAAAATGTTGTCGTTCATTAAATCCCATAAGAAACGTCGCATCGAAAAAATGTGATTGAATTCTCCCCGTCTGGACGAGCAGAATTGAATGGTGCAACTGATTTTGCTGTGCTGTGTTAAATCAGATATTTGCATTACTGCTTTGGTTTTATTTTGTGAATAGCAAAAAGCATTCAACCCCATAATACATGTTGTTTTATTGGTCGCTCGTCCATTTCATATCCCATAGCTTAAGCACTCATATCTTTGGATTCCACTCGATGAGGCGAGCAGTACGAGTACCACCTTGATGGGTCTGCGACGTTTCCTTCCAGAGTTATTACAAAAAAACCACAAACATCCCAGAATCCTCCCGGTTTGGGGTCAAAATGTTGTCGCTCATTTAATCCCATAAGAAACGTCGCATCGAATAAATGTGATTGAATTCTCCCCGTCTGGACGAGCGGGATTTAATGGTGCAACTGATTTTGCTGTGCTGTGTTAAAATAGATATTTGCATGACTGCTTTTGTTTTATTTTGTGAATAGCAAAACGCATTCAACCCCATAATACATGTTGTTTTATTGGTCGCTCGTCCATTTCATATCGCATAGCTTAACCACTCATATCTTTGGATTCCACTCGATGAGGCGAGCAGTACGAGTACCACCTTGATGGGTCTGCGACGTTTCCTTCCAGAGTTGTTACCAAAAAACCACAAACATCCCAGAATCCTCTCGGTTTGGGGTCAAAATGTTGTCGCTCATTCAATCCCATAAGAAACGTCGCATCGAAAAAATGTGATTGAATTCTCCCCGTCTGGACGAGCAGAATTGAATGGTGCAACTGATTTTGCTGTGCTGTGTTAAATCAGATATTTGCATTACTGCTTTGGTTTTATTTTGTGAATAGCAAAAAGCATTCAACCCCATAATACATGTTGTTTTATTGGTCGCTCGTCCATTTCATATCCCATAGCTTAAGCACTCATATCTTTGGATTCCACTCGATGAGGCGAGCAGTACGAGTACCACCTTGATGGGTCTGCGACGTTTCCTTCCAGAGTTATTACAAAAAAAACACAAACACCCCAGAATCCTCCCGGTTTGGGGTCAAAATGTTGTCGCTCATTAAATCCCATAAGAAACGTCGCATCGAATAAATGTGATTGAATTCTCCCCGTCTGGACGAGCGGGATTGAATGGTGCAACTGATTTTGCTGTGCTGTGTTAAAACAGATATTTGCATGACTGCTTTTGTTTTATTTTGTTAATAGCAAAACGCATTCAACCCCATAATACATGTTGTTTTATTGGTCGCTCGTCCATTTCATATCGCATAGCTTAACCACTCATATCTTTGGATTCCACTCGATGAGGCGAGCAGTACGAGTACCACCTTGATGGGTCTGCGACGTTTCCTTCCAGAGTTGTTACCAAAAAACCACAAACATCCCAGAATCCTCTCGGTTTGGGGTCAAAATGTTGTCGCTCATTCAATCCCATAAGAAACGTCGCATCGAAAAAATGTGATTGAATTCTCCCCGTCTGGACGAGCAGAATTGAATGGTGCAACTGATTTTGCTGTGCTGTGTTAAATCAGATATTTGCATTACTGCTTTGGTTTTATTTTGTGAATATCAAAAAGCATTCAACCCCATAAAACATGTTGTTTTATTGGTCGCTCGTCCATTTCATATCCCATAGCTTATGCACTCATATCTTTGGATTCCGCTCGATGAGGCGAGCAGTACGAGTACCACCTTGATGGGTCTGCGACGTTTCCTTCCAGAGTTATTACAAAAACACCACAAACATCCCAGAATCCTCTCGGTTTGGGGTCAAAATGTTGTCGCTCATTAAATCCCATAAGAAACGTCGCATCGAATAAATGTGATTGAATTCTCCCCGTCTGGACGAGCGGAATTGAACGGTGTAACTGATTTTTGCTGTGCTGTGTTAAAACAGATATTTGCATGAATGCATTTGTTTTATTTTGTGAATAGCAAAAAGCATTCAACCCCATAATAAAAGTTGTTTTATTGGTCGCTCGTCCATTTCATATCCCATAGCTTAACCACTCATATCTTTGGATTCCTCTCGATGAGGCGAGCAGTACGAGTACCACCTTGATGGGTCTGCGACGTTTCCTTCCAGAGTTATTACAAAAAAACCACAAACATCCCAGAATCTTCTCGGTTTGGGGTCAAAATGTTGTCGCTCATTCAATCCCATAAGAAACGTCGCATCGAAAAAATGTGATTGAATTCTCCCCGTCTGGACGAGCAGAATTGAATGGTGCAACTGATTTTGCTGTGCTGTGTTAAATCAGATATTTGCATTACTGCTTTGGTTTTATTTTGTGAATAGCAAAAAGCATTCAACCCCATAATACATGTTGTTTTATTGGTCGCTCGTCCATTTCATATCCCATAGCTTAAGCACTCATATCTTTGGATTCCACTCGATGAGGCGAGCAGTACGAGTACCACCTTGATGGGTCTGCGACGTTTCCTTCCAGAGTTATTACAAAAAAACCACAAACATCCCAGAATCCTCCCGGTTTGGGGTCAAAATGTTGTCGCTCATTTAATCCCATAAGAAACGTCGCATCGAATAAATGTGATTGAATTCTCCCCGTCTGGACGAGCGGGATTTAATGGTGCAACTGATTTTGCTGTGCTGTGTTAAAATAGATATTTGCATGACTGCTTTTGTTTTATTTTGTGAATAGCAAAACGCATTCAACCCCATAATACATGTTGTTTTATTGGTCGCTCGTCCATTTCATATCGCATAGCTTAACCACTCATATCTTTGGATTCCACTCGATGAGGCGAGCAGTACGAGTACCACCTTGATGGGTCTGCGACGTTTCCTTCCAGAGTTGTTACCAAAAAACCACAAACATCCCAGAATCCTCTCGGTTTGGGGTCAAAATGTTGTCGCTCATTCAATCCCATAAGAAACGTCGCATCGAAAAAATGTGATTGAATTCTCCCCGTCTGGACGAGCAGAATTGAATGGTGCAACTGATTTTGCTGTGCTGTGTTAAATCAGATATTTGCATTACTGCTTTGGTTTTATTTTGTGAATAGCAAAAAGCATTCAACCCCATAATACATGTTGTTTTATTGGTCGCTCGTCCATTTCATATCCCATAGCTTAAGCACTCATATCTTTGGATTCCACTCGATGAGGCGAGCAGTACGAGTACCACCTTGATGGGTCTGCGACGTTTCCTTCCAGAGTTATTACAAAAAAAACACAAACACCCCAGAATCCTCCCGGTTTGGGGTCAAAATGTTGTCGCTCATTAAATCCCATAAGAAACGTCGCATCGAATAAATGTGATTGAATTCTCCCCGTCTGGACGAGCGGGATTGAATGGTGCAACTGATTTTGCTGTGCTGTGTTAAAACAGATATTTGCATGACTGCTTTTGTTTTATTTTGTTAATAGCAAAACGCATTCAACCCCATAATACATGTTGTTTTATTGGTCGCTCGTCCATTTCATATCGCATAGCTTAACCACTCATATCTTTGGATTCCACTCGATGAGGCGAGCAGTACGAGTACCACCTTGATGGGTCTGCGACGTTTCCTTCCAGAGTTGTTACCAAAAAACCACAAACATCCCAGAATCCTCTCGGTTTGGGGTCAAAATGTTGTCGCTCATTCAATCCCATAAGAAACGTCGCATCGAAAAAATGTGATTGAATTCTCCCCGTCTGGACGAGCAGAATTGAATGGTGCAACTGATTTTGCTGTGCTGTGTTAAATCAGATATTTGCATTACTGCTTTGGTTTTATTTTGTGAATATCAAAAAGCATTCAACCCCATAAAACATGTTGTTTTATTGGTCGCTCGTCCATTTCATATCCCATAGCTTATGCACTCATATCTTTGGATTCCGCTCGATGAGGCGAGCAGTACGAGTACCACCTTGATGGGTCTGCGACGTTTCCTTCCAGAGTTATTACAAAAACACCACAAACATCCCAGAATCCTCTCGGTTTGGGGTCAAAATGTTGTCGCTCATTAAATCCCATAAGAAACGTCGCATCGAATAAATGTGATTGAATTCTCCCCGTCTGGACGAGCGGAATTGAACGGTGTAACTGATTTTTGCTGTGCTGTGTTAAAACAGATATTTGCATGAATGCATTTGTTTTATTTTGTGAATAGCAAAAAGCATTCAACCCCATAATAAAAGTTGTTTTATTGGTCGCTCGTCCATTTCATATCCCATAGCTTAACCACTCATATCTTTGGATTCCTCTCGATGAGGCGAGCAGTACGAGTACCACCTTGATGGGTCTGCGACGTTTCCTTCCAGAGTTATTACAAAAAAACCACAAACATCCCAGAATCTTCTCGGTTTGGGGTCAAAATGTTGTCGCTCATTCAATCCCATAAGAAACGTCGCATCGAAAAAATGTGATTGAATTCTCCCCGTCTGGACGAGCAGAATTGAATGGTGCAACTGATTTTGCTGTGCTGTGTTAAATCAGATATTTGCATTACTGCTTTGGTTTTATTTTGTGAATAGCAAAAAGCATTCAACCCCATAATACATGTTGTTTTATTGGTCGCTCGTCCATTTCATATCCCATAGCTTAAGCACTCATATCTTTGGATTCCACTCGATGAGGCGAGCAGTACGAGTACCACCTTGATGGGTCTGCGACGTTTCCTTCCAGAGTTATTACAAAAAAACCACAAACATCCCAGAATCCTCCCGGTTAGGTGTCAAAATGTTGTCGCTCATTAAATCCCATAAGAAACGTCGCATCGAATAAATGTGATTGAATTCTCCCCGTCTGGACGAGCGGGATTGAATGGTGCAACTGATTTTGCTGTGCTGTGTTAAAACAGATATTTGCATGACTGCTTTTGTTTTATTTTGTGAATAGCAAAACGCATTCAACCCCATAATACATGTTGTTTTATTGGTCGCCCGTCCATTTCATATCGCATAGCTTAACCACTCATATCTTTGGATTCCACTCGATGAGGCGAGCAGTACGAGTACCACCTTGATGGGTCTGCGACGTTTCCTTCCAGAGTTGTTACCAAAAAACCACAAACATCCCAGAATCCTCTCGGTTTGGGGTCAAAATGTTGTCGCTCATTCAATCCCATAAGAAACGTCGCATCGAAAAAATGTGATTGAATTCTCCCCGTCTGGACGAGCAGAATTGAATGGTGAAACTGATTTTGCTGTGCTGTGTTAAATCAGATATTTGCATTACTGCTTTGGTTTTATTTTGTGAATAGCAAAAAGCATTCAACCCCATTATACATGTTGTTTTATTGGTCGCTCGTCCATTTCATATCCCATAGCTTAAGCACTCATATCTTTGGATTCCTCTCGATGAGGCGAGCAGTACGAGTACCACCTTGATGGGTCTGCGACGTTTCCTTCCAGAGTTGTTACCAAAAAACCACAAACATCCCAGAATCCTCTCGGTTTGGGGTCAAAATGTTGTCGCTCATTCAATCCCATAAGAAACGTCGCATCGAAAAAATGTGATTGAATTCTCCCCGTCTGGACGAGCAGAATTGAATGGTACAACTGATTTTGCTGTGCTGTGTTAAATCAGATATTTGCATTACTGCTTTGGTTTTATTTTGTGAATAGCATAAAGCATTCAACCCCATAATACATGTTGTTTTATTGGTCGCTCGTCCATTTCATATCCCATAGCTTAAGCACTCATATCTTTGGATTCCACTCGATGAGGCGAGCAGTACGAGTACCACCTTGATGGGTCTGCGACGTTTCCTTCCAGAGTTATTACAAAAAAACCACAAACATCCCAGAATCCTCCCGGTTTGGTGTCAAAATGTTGTCGCTCATTAAATCCCATAAGAAACGTCGCATCGAATAAATGTGATTGAATTCTCCCCGTCTGGACGAGCGGGATTGAATGGTGCAACTGATTTTGCTGTGCTGTGTTAAAACAGATATTTGCATGACTGCTTTTGTTTTATTTTGTGAATAGCAAAACGCATTCAACCCCATAATACATGTTGTTTTATTGGTCGCCCGTCCATTTCATATCGCATAGCTTAACCACTCATATCTTTGGATTCCACTCGATGAGGCGAGCAGTACGAGTACCACCTTGATGGGTCTGCGACGTTTCCTTCCAGAGTTGTTACCAAAAAACCACAAACATCCCAGAATCCTCTCGGTTTGGGGTCAAAATGTTGTCGCTCATTCAATCCCATAAGAAACGTCGCATCGAAAAAATGTGATTGAATTCTCCCCGTCTGGACGAGCAGAATTGAATGGTGAAACTGATTTTGCTGTGCTGTGTTAAATCAGATATTCGCATTACTGCTTTGGTTTTATTTTGTGAATAGCAAAAAGCATTCAACCCCATTATACATGTTGTTTTATTGGTCGCTCGTCCATTTCATATCCCATAGCTTAAGCACTCATATCTTTGGATTCCTCTCGATGAGGCGAGCAGTACGAGTACCACCTTGATGGGTCTGCGACGTTTCCTTCCAGAGTTATTACAAAAAAACCACAAACATCCCAGAATCCTCTCGGTTTGGGGTCAAAATGTTGTCGCTCATTAAATCCCATAAGAAACGTCGCATCGAATAAATATGATTGAATTCTCCCCGTCTGGACGAGCGGGATTGAATGGTGCAACTGATTTTGCTGTGCTGTGTTAAAACAGATATTTGCATGACTGCTTTTGTTTTATTTTGTGAATAGCAAAACGCATTCAACCCCATAATACATGTTGTTTTATTGGTCGCTCGTCCATTTCATATCCCATAGCTTAACCACTCATATCTTTGGATTCCACTCGATGAGGCGAGCAGTATGAGTACCACCTTGATGGTTCTGCGACGTTTCCTTCCAGAGTTGTTACCAAAAAACCACAAACATCCCAAAATCCCCTCGGTTTGGGGTCAAAATGTTGTCGCTCATTCAATCCCATAAGAAACGTCGCATCGAAAAAATGTGATTGAATTCTCCCCGTCTGGACGAGCAGAATTGAATGGTGCAACTGATTTTGCTCTGCTGTGTTAAATCAGATATTTGCATTACTGCTTTGGTTTTATTTTGTGAATAGCAAAAAGCATTCAACCCCATAAAACATGTTGTTTTATTGGTCGCTCGTCCATTTCATATCCCATAGCTTAAGCACTCATATCTTTGGATTCCTCTCGATGAGTCGAGCAGTACGAGTACCACCTTGATGGGTCTGCGACGTTTCCTTCCAGAGTTATTACAAAAACACCACAAACATCCCAGAATCCTCTCGGTTTGGGGTCAAAATGTTGTCGCTCATTAAATCCCATAAGAAACGTCGCATCGAATAAATGTGATTGAATTCTCCCCGTCTGGACGAGCGGAATTGAATGGTGTAACTGATTTTTGCTGTGCTGTGTTAAAACAGATATTTGCATGACTGCATTTGTTTTATTTTGTGAATAGCAAAAAGCATTCAACCCCATAATAAAAGTTGTTTTATTGATCGCTCGTCCATTTCATATCCCATAGCTTAACCACTCATATCTTTGGATTCCTCTCGATGAGGCGAGCAGTACGAGTACCACCTTGATGGGTCTGCGACGTTTCCTTCCAGAGTTATTACAAAAAAACCACAAACATCCCAGAATCCTCTCGGTTTGGGGTCAAAATGTTGTCGCTCATTCAATCCCATAAGAAACGTCGCATCGAAAAAATGTGATTGAATTCTCCCCGTCTGGACGAGCAGAATTGAATGGTGCAACTGATTTTGCTGTGCTGTGTTAAATCAGATATTTGCATTACTGCTTTGGTTTTATTTTGTGAATAGCAAAACGCATTCAACCCCATATTACATGTTGTTTTATTGGTCGCTCGTCCATTTCATATCCCATAGCTTAACCACTCATATCTTTGGATTCCTCTCGATGAGGCGAGCAGTACGAGTACCACCTTGATGGGTCTGCGACGTTTCCTTCCAGAGTTGTTACCAAAAAACCACAAACATCCCAGAATCCTCTCGGTTTGGGGTCAAAATGTTGTCGCTCATTCAATCCCATAAGAAACGTCGCATCGAAAAAATGTGATTGAATTCTCCCCGTCTGGACGAGCAGAATTGAATGGTGCAACTGATTTTGCTGTGCTGTGTTAAATCAGATATTTGCATTACTGCTTTGGTTTTATTTTGTGAATAGCATAAAGCATTCAACCCCATAATACATGTTGTTTTATTGGTCGCTCGTCCATTTCATATCCCATAGCTTAAGCACTCATATCTTTGGATTCCACTCGATGAGGCGAGCAGTACGAGTACCACCTTGATGGGTCTGCGACGTTTCCTTCCAGAGTTATTACAAAAAAACCACAAACATCCCAGAATCCTCCCGGTTTGGTGTCAAAATGTTGTCGCTCATTAAATCCCATAAGAAACGTCGCATCGAATAAATGTGATTGAATTCTCCCCGTCTGGACGAGCGGGATTGAATGGTGCAACTGATTTTGCTGTGCTGTGTTAAAACAGATATTTGCATGACTGCTTTTGTTTTATTTTGTGAATAGCAAAACGCATTCAACCCCATAATACATGTTGTTTTATTGGTCGCCCGTCCATTTCATATCGCATAGCTTAACCACTCATATCTTTGGATTCCACTCGATGAGGCGAGCAGTACGAGTACCACCTTGATGGGTCTGCGACGTTTCCTTCCAGAGTTGTTACCAAAAAACCACAAACATCCCAGAATCCTCTCGGTTTGGGGTCAAAATGTTGTCGCTCATTCAATCCCATAAGAAACGTCGCATCGAAAAAATGTGATTGAATTCTCCCCGTCTGGACGAGCAGAATTGAATGGTGAAACTGATTTTGCTGTGCTGTGTTAAATCAGATATTCGCATTACTGCTTTGGTTTTATTTTGTGAATAGCAAAAAGCATTCAACCCCATTATACATGTTGTTTTATTGGTCGCTCGTCCATTTCATATCCCATAGCTTAAGCACTCATATCTTTGGATTCCTCTCGATGAGGCGAGCAGTACGAGTACCACCTTGATGGGTCTGCGACGTTTCCTTCCAGAGTTATTACAAAAAAACCACAAACATCCCAGAATCCTCTCGGTTTGGGGTCAAAATGTTGTCGCTCATTAAATCCCATAAGAAACGTCGCATCGAATAAATATGATTGAATTCTCCCCGTCTGGACGAGCGGGATTGAATGGTGCAACTGATTTTGCTGTGCTGTGTTAAAACAGATATTTGCATGACTGCTTTTGTTTTATTTTGTGAATAGCAAAACGCATTCAACCCCATAATACATGTTGTTTTATTGGTCGCTCGTCCATTTCATATCCCATAGCTTAACCACTCATATCTTTGGATTCCACTCGATGAGGCGAGCAGTATGAGTAACACCTTGATGGTTCTGCGACGTTTCCTTCCAGAGTTGTTACCAAAAAACCACAAACATCCCAAAATCCCCTCGGTTTGGGGTCAAAATGTTGTCGCTCATTCAATCCCATAAGAAACGTCGCATCGAAAAAATGTGATTGAATTCTCCCCGTCTGGACGAGCAGAATTGAATGGTGCAACTGATTTTGCTGTGCTGTGTTAAATCAGATATTTGCATTACTGCTTTGGTTTTATTTTGTGAATAGCAAAAAGCATTCAACCCCATAAAACATGTTGTTTTATTGGTCGCTCGTCCATTTCATATCCCATAGCTTAAGCACTCATATCTTTGGATTCCTCTCGATGAGTCGAGCAGTACGAGTACCACCTTGATGGGTCTGCGACGTTTCCTTCCAGAGTTATTACAAAAACACCACAAACATCCCAGAATCCTCTCGGTTTGGGGTCAAAATGTTGTCGCTCATTAAATCCCATAAGAAACGTCGCATCGAATAAATGTGATTGAATTCTCCCCGTCTGGACGAGCGGAATTGAATGGTGTAACTGATTTTTGCTGTGCTGTGTTAAAACAGATATTTGCATGACTGCATTTGTTTTATTTTGTGAATAGCAAAAAGCATTCAACCCCATAATAAAAGTTGTTTTATTGATTGCTCGTCCATTTCATATCCCATAGCTTAACCACTCATATCTTTGGATTCCTCTCGATGAGGCGAGCAGTACGAGTACCACCTTGATGGGTCTGCGACGTTTCCTTCCAGAGTTATTACAAAAAAACCACAAACATCCCAGAATCCTCTCGGTTTGGGGTCAAAATGTGTCGCTCATTCAATCCCATAAGAAACGTCGCATCGAAAAAATGTGATTGAATTCTCCCCGTCTGGACGAGCAGAATTGAATGGTGCAACTGATTTTGCTGTGCTGTGTTAAATCAGATATTTGCATTACTGCTTTGGTTTTATTTTGTGAATAGCAAAACGCATTCAACCCCATATTACATGTTGTTTTATTGGTCGCTCGTCCATTTCATATCCCATAGCTTAACCACTCATATCTTTGGATTCCTCTCGATGAGGCGAGCAGTAAGAGTACCACCTTGATGGGTCTGCGACGTTTCGTTCCAGAGTTATTACAAAAAAACCACAAACATCCCAGAATCCTCTCGGTTTGGGGTCAAAATGTTGTCGCTCATTAAATCCCATAAGAAACGTCGCATCGAATAAATATGATTGAATTCTCCCCGTCTGGACGAGCGGGATTGAATGGTGCAACTGATTTTGCTGTGCTGTGTTAAAACAGATATTTGCATGACTGCTTTTGTTTTATTTTGTGAATAGCAAAACGCATTCAACCCCATAATACATGTTGTTTTATTGGTCGCTCGTCCATTTCATATCCCATAGCTTAACCACTCATATCTTTGGATTCCACTCGATGAGGCGAGCAGTATGAGTACCACCTTGATGGTTCTGCGACGTTTCCTTCCAGAGTTGTTACCAAAAAACCACAAACATCCCAAAATCCCCTCGGTTTGGGGTCAAAATGTTGTCGCTCATTCAATCCCATAAGAAACGTCGCATCGAAAAAATGTGATTGAATTCTCCCCGTCTGGACGAGCAGAATTGAATGGTGCAACTGATTTTGCTCTGCTGTGTTAAATCAGATATTTGCATTACTGCTTTGGTTTTATTTTGTGAATAGCAAAAAGCATTCAACCCCATAAAACATGTTGTTTTATTGGTCGCTCGTCCATTTCATATCCCATAGCTTAAGCACTCATATCTTTGGATTCCTCTCGATGAGTCGAGCAGTACGAGTACCACCTTGATGGGTCTGCGACGTTTCCTTCCAGAGTTATTACAAAAACACCACAAACATCCCAGAATCCTCTCGGTTTGGGGTCAAAATGTTGTCGCTCATTAAATCCCATAAGAAACGTCGCATCGAATAAATGTGATTGAATTCTCCCCGTCTGGACGAGCGGAATTGAATGGTGTAACTGATTTTTGCTGTGCTGTGTTAAAACAGATATTTGCATGACTGCATTTGTTTTATTTTGTGAATAGCAAAAAGCATTCAACCCCATAATAAAAGTTGTTTTATTGATCGCTCGTCCATTTCATATCCCATAGCTTAACCACTCATATCTTTGGATTCCTCTCGATGAGGCGAGCAGTACGAGTACCACCTTGATGGGTCTGCGACGTTTCCTTCCAGAGTTATTACAAAAAAACCACAAACATCCCAGAATCCTCTCGGTTTGGGGTCAAAATGTTGTCGCTCATTCAATCCCATAAGAAACGTCGCATCGAAAAAATGTGATTGAATTCTCCCCGTCTGGACGAGCAGAATTGAATGGTGCAACTGATTTTGCTGTGCTGTGTTAAATCAGATATTTGCATTACTGCTTTGGTTTTATTTTGTGAATAGCAAAAAGCATTCAACCCCATAATACATGTTGTTTTATTGGTCGCTCGTCCATTTCATATCCCATAGCTTAAGCACTCATATCTTTGGATTCCACTCGATGAGGCGAGCAGTACGAGTACCACCTTGATGGGTCTGCGACGTTTCCTTCCAGAGTTATTACAAAAAAACCACAAACATCCCAGAATCCTCCCGGTTTGGGGTCAAAATGTTGTCGCTCATTAAATCCCATAAGAAACGTCGCATCGAATAAATGTGATTGAATTCTCCCCGTCTGGACGAGCGGGATTGAATGGTGCAACTGATTTTGCTGTGCTGTGTTAAAACAGATATTTGCATGACTGCTTTTGTTTTATTTTGTGAATAGCAAAACGCATTCAACCCCATAATACATGTTGTTTTATTGGTCGCTCGTCCATTTCATATAGCATAGCTTAACCACTCATATCTTTGGATTCCTCTCGATGAGGCGAGCAGTACGAGTACCACCTTGATGGGTCTGCGACGTTTCCTTCCAGAGTTGTTACCAAAAAACCACAAACATCCCAGAATCCTCTCGGTTTGGGGTCAAAATGTTGTCGCTCATTCAATCCCATAAGAAACGTCGCATCGAAAAAATGTGATTGAATTCTCCCCGTCTGGACGAGCAGAATTGAATGGTGCAACTGATTTTGCTGTGCTGTGTTAAATCAGATATTTGCATTACTGCTTTGGTTTTATTTTGTGAATAGCAAAAAGCATTCAACCCCATAATACATGTTGTTTTATTGGTCGCTCGTCCATTTCATATCCCATAGCTTAAGCACTCATATCTTTGGATTCCACTCGATGAGGCGAGCAGTACGAGTACCACCTTGATGGGTCTGCGACGTTTCCTTCCAGAGTTGTTTCCAAAAAACCACAAACATCCCAGAATCCTCTCGGTTTGGGGTCAAAATGTTGTCGCTCATTCAATCCCATAAGAAACGTCACATCGAAAAAATGTGATTGAATTCTCCCCGTCTGGACGAGCAGAATTGAATGGTGCAACTGATTTTGCTGTGCTGTGTTAAATCAGATATTTGCATTACTGCTTTGGTTTTATTTTGTGAATAGCAAAAAGCATTCAACCCCATAATACATGTTGTTTTATTGGTCGCTCGTCCATTTCATATCCCATAGCTTAAGCACTCATATCTTTGGATTCCACTCGATGAGGCGAGCAGTACGAGTACCACCTTGATGGGTCTGCGACGTTTCCTTCCAGAGTTATTACAAAAAAACCACAAACATCCCAGAATCCTCCCGGTTTGGGGTCAAAATGTTGTCGCTCATTAAATCCCATAAGAAACGTCGCATCGAATAAATGTGATTGAATTCTCCCCGTCTGGACGAGCGGGATTGAATGGTGCAACTGATTTTGCTGTGCTGTGTTAAAACAGATATTTGCATGACTGCTTTTGTTTTATTTTGTGAATAGCAAAACGCATTCAACCCCATAATACATGTTGTTTTATTGGTCGCTCGTCCATTTCATATAGCATAGCTTAACCACTCATATCTTTGGATTCCACTCGATGAGGCGAGCAGTACGAGTACCACCTTGATGGGTCTGCGACGTTTCCTTCCAGAGTTGTTACCAAAAAACCACAAACATCCCAGAATCCTCTCGGTTTGGGGTCAAAATGTTGTCGCTCATTCAATCCCATAAGAAACGTCGCATCGAAAAAATGTGATTGAATTCTCCCCGTCTGGACGAGCAGAATTGAATGGTGCAACTGATTTTGCTGTGCTGTGTTAAATCAGATATTTGCATTACTGCTTTGGTTTTATTTTGTGAATAGCAAAAAGCATTCAACCCCATAATACATGTTGTTTTATTGGTCGCTCGTCCATTTCATATCCCATAGCTTAAGCACTCATATCTTTGGATTCCACTCGATGAGGCGAGCAGTACGAGTACCACCTTGATGGGTCTGCGACGTTTCCTTCCAGAGTTGTTTCCAAAAAACCACAAACATCCCAGAATCCTCTCGGTTTGGGGTCAAAATGTTGTCGCTCATTCAATCCCATAAGAAACGTCACATCGAAAAAATGTGATTGAATTCTCCCCGTCTGGACGAGCAGAATTGAATGGTGCAACTGATTTTGCTGTGCTGTGTTAAATCAGATATTTGCATTACTGCTTTGGTTTTATTTTGTGAATAGCAAAAAGCATTCAACCCCATAATACATGTTGTTTTATTGGTCGCTCGTCCATTTCATATCCCATAGCTTAAGCACTCATATCTTTGGATTCCACTCGATGAGGCGAGCAGTACGAGTACCACCTTGATGGGTCTGCGACGTTTCCTTCCAGAGTTATTACAAAAAAACCACAAACATCCCAGAATCCTCCCGGTTTGGGGTCAAAATGTTGTCGCTCATTAAATCCCATAAGAAACGTCGCATCGAATAAATGTGATTGAATTCTCCCCGTCTGGACGAGCGGGATTGAATGGTGCAACTGATTTTGCTGTGCTGTGTTAAAACAGATATTTGCATGACTGCTTTTGTTTTATTTTGTGAATAGCAAAACGCATTCAACCCCATAATACATGTTGTTTTATTGGTCGCTCGTCCATTTCATATCGCATAGCTTAACCACTCATATCTTTGGATTCCACTCGATGAGGCGAGCAGTACGAGTACCACCTTGATGGGTCTGCGACGTTTCCTTCCAGAGTTGTTACCAAAAAACCACAAACATCCCAGAATCCTCTCGGTTTGGGGTCAAAATGTTGTTGCTCATTCAATCCCATAAGAAACGTCGCATCGAAAAAATGTGATTGAATTCTCCCCGTCTGGACGAGCAGAATTGAATGGTGCAACTGATTTTGCTGTGCTGTGTTAAATCAGATATTTGCATTACTGCTTTGGTTTTATTTTGTGAATAGCAAAAAGCATTCAACCCCATAATACATGTTGTTTTATTGGTCGCTCGTCCATTTCATATCCCATTGCTTAAGCACTCATATCTTTGGATTCCACTCGATGAGGCGAGCAGTACGAGTACCACCTTGATGGGTCTGCGACGTTTCCTTCCAGAGTTGTTACAAAAAACCACAAACATCCCAGAATCCTCTCGGTTTGGGGTCAAAATGTTGTCGCTCATTCAATCCCATAAGAAACGTCGCATCGAAAAAATGTGATTGAATTCTCCCCGTCTGGACGAGCAGAATTGAATGGTGCAACTGATTTTGCTGTGCTGTGTTAAATCAGATATTTGCATTACTGCTTTGGTTTTATTTTGTGAATAGCAAAAAGCATTCAACCCCATAATACATGTTGTTTTATTGGTCGCTCGTCCATTTCATATCCCATAGCTTAAGCACTCATATCTTTGGATTCCACTCGATGAGGCGAGCAGTACGAGTACCACCTTGATGGGTCTGCGACGTTTCCTTCCAGAGTTATTACAAAAAAAACCACAAACATCCCAGAATCCTCCCGGTTTGGGGTCAAAATGTTGTCGCTCATTAAATCCCATAAGAAACGTCGCATCGAATAAATGTGATTGAATTCTCCCCGTCTGGACGAGCGGGATTGAATGGTGCAACTGATTTTGCTGTGCTGTGTTAAAACAGATATTTGCATGACTGTTTTTGTTTTATTTTGTGAATAGCAAAACGCATTCAACCCCATAATACATGTTGTTTTATTGGTCGCTCGTCCATTTCATATCGCATAGCTTAACCACTCATATCTTTGGATTCCACTCGATGAGGCGAGCAGTACGAGTACCACCTTGATGGGTCTGCGACGTTTCCTTCCAGAGTTGTTACCAAAAAACCACAAACATCCCAGAATCCTCTCGGTTTGGGGTCAAAATGTTGTCGCTCATTCAATCCCATAAGAAACGTCGCATCGAAAAAATGTGATTGAATTCTCCCCGTCTGGACGAGCAGAATTGAATGGTGCAACTGATTTTGCTGTGCTGTGTTAAATCAGATATTTGCATTACTGCTTTGGTTTTATTTTGTGAATAGCAAAAAGCATTCAACCCCATAATACATGTTGTTTTATTGGTCGCTCGTCCATTTCATATCCCATAGCTTAAGCACTCATATCTTTGGATTCCACTCGATGAGGCGAGCAGTACGAGTACCACCTTGATGGGTCTGCGACGTTTCCTTCCAGAGTTGTTTCCAAAAAACCACAAACATCCCAGAATCCTCTCGGTTTGGGGTCAAAATGTTGTCGCTCATTCAATCCCATAAGAAACGTCACATCGAAAAAATGTGATTGAATTCTCCCCGTCTGGACGAGCAGAATTGAATGGTGCAACTGATTTTGCTGTGCTGTGTTAAATCAGATATTTGCATTACTGCTTTGGTTTTATTTTGTGAATAGCAAAAAGCATTCAACCCCATAATACATGTTGTTTTATTGGTCGCTCGTCCATTTCATATCCCATAGCTTAAGCACTCATATCTTTGGATTCCACTCGATGAGGCGAGCAGTACGAGTACCACCTTGATGGGTCTGCGACGTTTCCTTCCAGAGTTATTACAAAAAAACCACAAACATCCCAGAATCCTCCCGGTTTGGGGTCAAAATGTTGTCGCTCATTAAATCCCATAAGAAACGTCGCATCGAATAAATGTGATTGAATTCTCCCCGTCTGGACGAGCGGGATTGAATGGTGCAACTGATTTTGCTGTGCTGTGTTAAAACAGATATTTGCATGACTGCTTTTGTTTTATTTTGTGAATAGCAAAACGCATTCAACCCCATAATACATGTTGTTTTATTGGTCGCTCGTCCATTTCATATAGCATAGCTTAACCACTCATATCTTTGGATTCCACTCGATGAGGCGAGCAGTACGAGTACCACCTTGATGGGTCTGCGACGTTTCCTTCCAGAGTTGTTACCAAAAAACCACAAACATCCCAGAATCCTCTCGGTTTGGGGTCAAAATGTTGTCGCTCATTCAATCCCATAAGAAACGTCGCATCGAAAAAATGTGATTGAATTCTCCCCGTCTGGACGAGCAGAATTGAATGGTGCAACTGATTTTGCTGTGCTGTGTTAAATCAGATATTTGCATTACTGCTTTGGTTTTATTTTGTGAATAGCAAAAAGCATTCAACCCCATAATACATGTTGTTTTATTGGTCGCTCGTCCATTTCATATCCCATAGCTTAAGCACTCATATCTTTGGATTCCACTCGATGAGGCGAGCAGTACGAGTACCACCTTGATGGGTCTGCGACGTTTCCTTCCAGAGTTGTTTCCAAAAAACCACAAACATCCCAGAATCCTCTCGGTTTGGGGTCAAAATGTTGTCGCTCATTCAATCCCATAAGAAACGTCACATCGAAAAAATGTGATTGAATTCTCCCCGTCTGGACGAGCAGAATTGAATGGTGCAACTGATTTTGCTGTGCTGTGTTAAATCAGATATTTGCATTACTGCTTTGGTTTTATTTTGTGAATAGCAAAAAGCATTCAACCCCATAATACATGTTGTTTTATTGGTCGCTCGTCCATTTCATATCCCATAGCTTAAGCACTCATATCTTTGGATTCCACTCGATGAGGCGAGCAGTACGAGTACCACCTTGATGGGTCTGCGACGTTTCCTTCCAGAGTTATTACAAAAAAACCACAAACATCCCAGAATCCTCCCGGTTTGGGGTCAAAATGTTGTCGCTCATTAAATCCCATAAGAAACGTCGCATCGAATAAATGTGATTGAATTCTCCCCGTCTGGACGAGCGGGATTGAATGGTGCAACTGATTTTGCTGTGCTGTGTTAAAACAGATATTTGCATGACTGCTTTTGTTTTATTTTGTGAATAGCAAAACGCATTCAACCCCATAATACATGTTGTTTTATTGGTCGCTCGTCCATTTCATATCGCATAGCTTAACCACTCATATCTTTGGATTCCACTCGATGAGGCGAGCAGTACGAGTACCACCTTGATGGGTCTGCGACGTTTCCTTCCAGAGTTGTTACCAAAAAACCACAAACATCCCAGAATCCTCTCGGTTTGGGGTCAAAATGTTGTTGCTCATTCAATCCCATAAGAAACGTCGCATCGAAAAAATGTGATTGAATTCTCCCCGTCTGGACGAGCAGAATTGAATGGTGCAACTGATTTTGCTGTGCTGTGTTAAATCAGATATTTGCATTACTGCTTTGGTTTTATTTTGTGAATAGCAAAAAGCATTCAACCCCATAATACATGTTGTTTTATTGGTCGCTCGTCCATTTCATATCCCATTGCTTAAGCACTCATATCTTTGGATTCCACTCGATGAGGCGAGCAGTACGAGTACCACCTTGATGGGTCTGCGACGTTTCCTTCCAGAGTTGTTACAAAAAACCACAAACATCCCAGAATCCTCTCGGTTTGGGGTCAAAATGTTGTCGCTCATTCAATCCCATAAGAAACGTCGCATCGAAAAAATGTGATTGAATTCTCCCCGTCTGGACGAGCAGAATTGAATGGTGCAACTGATTTTGCTGTGCTGTGTTAAATCAGATATTTGCATTACTGCTTTGGTTTTATTTTGTGAATAGCAAAAAGCATTCAACCCCATAATACATGTTGTTTTATTGGTCGCTCGTCCATTTCATATCCCATAGCTTAAGCACTCATATCTTTGGATTCCACTCGATGAGGCGAGCAGTACGAGTACCACCTTGATGGGTCTGCGACGTTTCCTTCCAGAGTTATTACAAAAAAAACCACAAACATCCCAGAATCCTCCCGGTTTGGGGTCAAAATGTTGTCGCTCATTAAATCCCATAAGAAACGTCGCATCGAATAAATGTGATTGAATTCTCCCCGTCTGGACGAGCGGGATTGAATGGTGCAACTGATTTTGCTGTGCTGTGTTAAAACAGATATTTGCATGACTGTTTTTGTTTTATTTTGTGAATAGCAAAACGCATTCAACCCCATAATACATGTTGTTTTATTGGTCGCTCGTCCATTTCATATCGCATAGCTTAACCACTCATATCTTTGGATTCCACTCGATGAGGCGAGCAGTACGAGTACCACCTTGATGGGTCTGCGACGTTTCCTTCCAGAGTTGTTACCAAAAAACCACAAACATCCCAGAATCCTCTCGGTTTGGGGTCAAAATGTTGTCGCTCATTCAATCCCATAAGAAACGTCGCATCGAAAAAATGTGATTGAATTCTCCCCGTCTGGACGAGCAGAATTGAATGGTGCAACTGATTTTGCTGTGCTGTGTTAAATCAGATATTTGCATTACTGCTTTGGTTTTATTTTGTGAATAGCAAAAAGCATTCAACCCCATAATACATGTTGTTTTATTGGTCGCTCGTCCATTTCATATCCCATAGCTTAAGCACTCATATCTTTGGATTCCTCTCGATGAGGCGAGCAGTACGAGTACCACCTTGATGGGTCTGCGACGTTTCCTTCCAGAGTTATTACAAAAAAACCACAAACATCCCAGAATACTCTCGGTTTGGGGTCAAAATGTTGTCGCTCATTAAATCCCATAAGAAACGTCGCATCGAATAAATATGATTGAATTCTCCCCGTCTGCACGAGCGGGATTGAATGGTGCAACTGATTTTGCTGTGCTGTGTTAAAACAGATATTTGCATGACTGCTTTTGTTTTATTTTGTGAATAGCAAAACGCATTCAACCCCATAATACATGTTGTTTTATTGGTCGCTCGTCCATTTCATATCCCATAGCTTAACCACTCATATCTTTGGATTCCACTCGATGAGGCGAGCAGTATGAGTACCACCTTGATGGGTCTGCGACGTTTCCTTCCAGAGTTGTTACCAAAAAACCACAAACATCCCAAAATCCTCTCGGTTTGGGGTCAAAATGTTGTCGCTCATTCAATCCCATAAGAAACGTCGCATCGAAAAAATGTGATTGAATTCTCCCCGTCTGGACGAGCAGAATTGAATGGTGCAACTGATTTTGCTGTGCTGTGTTAAATCAGATATTTGCATTACTGCTTTGGTTTTATTTTGTGAATAGCAAAAAGCATTCAACCCCATAATACATGTTGTTTTATTGGTCGCTCGTCCATTTCATATCCCATAGCTTAAGCACTCATATCTTTGGATTCCACTCGATGAGGCGAGCAGTACGAGTACCACCTTGATGGGTCTGCGACGTTTCCTTCCAGAGTTATTACAAAAAAACCACAAACATCCCAGAATCCTCCCGGTTTGGGGTCAAAATGTTGTCGCTCATTAAATCCCATAAGAAACGTCGCATCGAATAAATGTGATTGAATTCTCCCCGTCTGGACGAGCGGGATTGAATGGTGCAACTGATTTTGCTGTGCTGTGTTAAAACAGATATTTGCATGACTGCTTTTGTTTTATTTTGTGAATAGCAAAACGCATTCAACCCCATAATACATGTTGTTTTATTGGTCGCTCGTCCATTTCATATCGCATAGCTTAACCACTCATATCTTTGGATTCCACTCGATGAGTCGAGCAGTACGGGTACCACCTTGATGGGTCTGCGACGTTTCCTTCCAGAGTTGTTACCAAAAAACCACAAACATCCCAGAATCCTCTCGGTTTGGGGTCAAAATGTTGTCGCTCATTCAATCCCATAAGAAACGTCGCATCGAAAAAATGTGATTGAATTCTCCCCGTCTGGACGAGCAGAATTGAATGGTGCAACTGATTTTGCTGTGCTGTGTTAAATCAGATATTTGCATTACTGCTTTGGTTTTATTTTGTGAATAGCAAAAAGCATTCAACCCCATAATACATGTTGTTTTATTGGTCGCTCGTCCATTTCATATCCCATAGCTTAAGCACTCATATCTTTGGATTCCACTCGATGAGGCGAGCAGTACGAGTACCACCTTGATGGGTCTGCGACGTTTCCTTCCAGAGTTATTACAAAAAAACCACAAACATCCCAGAATCCTCCCGGTTTGGGGTCAAAATGTTGTCGCTCATTAAATCCCATAAGAAACGTCGCATCGAATAAATGTGATTGAATTCTCCCCGTCTGGACGAGCGGGATTGAATGGTGCAACTGATTTTGCTGTGCTGTGTTAAAACAGATATTTGCATGACTGCTTTTGTTTTATTTTGTGAATAGCAAAACGCATTCAACCCCATAATACATGTTGTTTTATTGGTCGCTCGTCCATTTCATATCGTATAGCTTAACCACTCATATCTTTGGATTCCACTCGATGAGGCGAGCAGTACGAGTACCACCTTGATGGGTCTGCGACGTTTCCTTCCAGAGTTGTTACCAAAAAACCACAAACATCCCAAAATCCTCTCGGTTTGGGGTCAAAATGTTGTCGCTCATTCAATCCCATAAGAAACGTCGCATCGAAAAAATGTGATTGAATTCTCCCCGTCTGGACGAGCAGAATTGAATGGTGCAACTGATTTTGCTGTGCTGTGTTAAATCAGATATTTGCATTACTGCTTTGGTTTTATTTTGTGAATAGCAAAAAGCATTCAACCCCATAATACATGTTGTTTTATTGGTCGCTCGTCCATTTCATATCCCATAGCTTAAGCACTCATATCTTTGGATTCCACTCGATGAGGCGAGCAGTACGAGTACCACCTTGATGGGTCTGCGACGTTTCCTTCCAGAGTTGTTTCCAAAAAACCACAAACATCCCAGAATCCTCTCGGTTTGGGGTCAAAATGTTGTCGCTCATTCAATCCCATAAGAAACGTCGCATCGAATAAATGTGATTGAATTCTCCCCGTCTGGACGAGCGGGATTGAATGGTGCAACTGATTTTGCTGTGCTGTGTTAAAACAGATATTTGCATGACTGCTTTTGTTTTATTTTGTGAATAGCAAAACGCATTCAACCCCATAATACATGTTGTTTTATTGGTCGCTCGTCCATTTCATATCGCATAGCTTAACCACTCATATCTTTGGATTCCACTCGATGAGGCGAGCAGTACGAGTACCACCTTGATGGGTCTGCGACGTTTCCTTCCAGAGTTGTTACAAAAAACCACAAACATCCCAGAATCCTCTCGGTTTGGGGTCAAAATGTTGTCGCTCATTCAATCCCATAAGAAACGTCGCATCGAAAAAATGTGATTGAATTCTCCCCGTCTGGACGAGCAGAATTGAATGGTGCAACTGATTTTGCTGTGCTGTGTTAAATCAGATATTTGCATTACTGCTTTGGTTTTATTTTGTGAATAGCAAAAAGCATTCAACCCCATAATACATGTTGTTTTATTGGTCGCTCGTCCATTTCATATCCCATAGCTTAAGCACTCATATCTTTGGATTCCACTCGATGAGGCGAGCAGTACGAGTACCACCTTGATGGGTCTGCGACGTTTCCTTCCAGAGTTATTACAAAAAAAACCACAAACATCCCAGAATCCTCCCGGTTTGGGGTCAAAATGTTGTCGCTCATTAAATCCCATAAGAAACGTCGCATCGAATAAATGTGATTGAATTCTCCCCGTCTGGACGAGCGGGATTGAATGGTGCTACTGATTTTGCTGTGCTGTGTTAAAACAGATATTTGCATGACTGTTTTTGTTTTATTTTGTGAATAGCAAAACGCATTCAACCCCGTAATACATGTTGTTTTATTGGTCGCTCGTCCATTTCATATCGCATAGCTTAACCACTCATATCTTTGGATTCCACTCGATGAGGCGAGCAGTACGAGTACCACCTTGATGGGTCTGCGACGTTTCCTTCCAGAGTTGTTACCAAAAAACCACAAACATCCCAGAATCCTCTCGGTTTGGGGTCAAAATGTTGTCGCTCATTCAATCCCATAAGAAACGTCGCATCGAAAAAATGTGATTGAATTCTCCCCGTCTGGACGAGCAGAATTGAATGGTGCAACTGATTTTGCTGTGCTGTGTTAAATCAGATATTTGCATTACTGCTTTGGTTTTATTTTGTGAATAGCAAAAAGCATTCAACCCCATAATACATGTTGTTTTATTGGTCGCTCGTCCATTTCATATCCCATAGCTTAAGCACTCATATCTTTGGATTCCTCTCGATGAGGCGAGCAGTACGAGTACCACCTTGATGGGTCTGCGACGTTTCCTTCCAGAGTTATTACAAAAAAACCACAAACATCCCAGAATCCTCTCGGTTTGGGGTCAAAATGTTGTCGCTCATTAAATCCCATAAGAAACGTCGCATCGAATAAATATGATTGAATTCTCCCCGTCTGCACGAGCGGGATTGAATGGTGCAACTGATTTTGCTGTGCTGTGTTAAAACAGATATTTGCATGACTGCTTTTGTTTTATTTTGTGAATAGCAAAACGCATTCAACCCCATAATACATGTTGTTTTATTGGTCGCTCGTCCATTTCATATCCCATAGCTTAACCACTCATATCTTTGGATTCCACTCGATGAGGCGAGCAGTATGAGTACCACCTTGATGGGTCTGCGACGTTTCCTTCCAGAGTTGTTACCAAAAAACCACAAACATCCCAAAATCCTCTCGGTTTGGGGTCAAAATGTTGTCGCTCATTCAATCCCATAAGAAACGTCGCATCGAAAAAATGTGATTGAATTCTCCCCGTCTGGACGAGCAGAATTGAATGGTGCAACTGATTTTGCTGTGCTGTGTTAAATCAGATATTTGCATTACTGCTTTGGTTTTATTTTGTGAATAGCAAAAAGCATTCAACCCCATAATACATGTTGTTTTATTGGTCGCTCGTCCATTTCATATCCCATAGCTTAAGCACTCATATCTTTGGATTCCACTCGATGAGGCGAGCAGTACGAGTACCACCTTGATGGGTCTGCGACGTTTCCTTCCAGAGTTATTACAAAAAAACCACAAACATCCCAGAATCCTCCCGGTTTGGGGTCAAAATGTTGTCGCTCATTAAATCCCATAAGAAACGTCGCATCGAATAAATGTGATTGAATTCTCCCCGTCTGGACGAGCGGGATTGAATGGTGCAACTGATTTTGCTGTGCTGTGTTAAAACAGATATTTGCATGACTGCTTTTGTTTTATTTTGTGAATAGCAAAACGCATTCAACCCCATAATACATGTTGTTTTATTGGTCGCTCGTCCATTTCATATCGCATAGCTTAACCACTCATATCTTTGGATTCCACTCGATGAGTCGAGCAGTACGGGTACCACCTTGATGGGTCTGCGACGTTTCCTTCCAGAGTTGTTACCAAAAAACCACAAACATCCCAGAATCCTCTCGGTTTGGGGTCAAAATGTTGTCGCTCATTCAATCCCATAAGAAACGTCGCATCGAAATAATGTGATTGAATTCTCCCCGTCTGGACGAGCAGAATTGAATGGTGCAACTGATTTTGCTGTGCTGTGTTAAATCAGATATTTGCATTACTGCTTTGGTTTTATTTTGTGAATAGCAAAAAGCATTCAACCCCATAATACATGTTGTTTTATTGGTCGCTCGTCCATTTCATATCCCATAGCTTAAGCACTCATATCTTTGGATTCCACTCGATGAGGCGAGCAGTACGAGTACCACCTTGATGGGTCTGCGACGTTTCCTTCCAGAGTTATTACAAAAAAACCACAAACATCCCAGAATCCTCCCGGTTTGGGGTCAAAATGTTGTCGCTCATTAAATCCCATAAGAAACGTCGCATCGAATAAATGTGATTGAATTCTCCCCGTCTGGACGAGCGGGATTGAATGGTGCAACTGATTTTGCTGTGCTGTGTTAAAACAGATATTTGCATGACTGCTTTTGTTTTATTTTGTGAATAGCAAAACGCATTCAACCCCATAATACATGTTGTTTTATTGGTCGCTCGTCCATTTCATATCGCATAGCTTAACCACTCATATCTTTGGATTCCACTCGATGAGGCGAGCAGTACGAGTACCACCTTGATGGGTCTGCGACGTTTCCTTCCAGAGTTGTTACCAAAAAACCACAAACATCCCAGAATCCTCTCGGTTTGGGGTCAAAATGTTGTCGCTCATTCAATCCCATAAGAAACGTCGCATCGAAAAAATGTGATTGAATTCTCCCCGTCTGGACGAGCAGAATTGAATGGTGCAACTGATTTTGCTGTGCTGTGTTAAATCAGATATTTGCATTACTGCTTTGGTTTTATTTTGTGAATAGCAAAAAGCATTCAACCCCATAATACATGTTGTTTTATTGGTCGCTCGTCCATTTCATATCCCATAGCTTAAGCACTCATATCGTTGGATTCCACTCGATGAGGCGAGCAGTACGAGTACCACCTTGATGGGTCTGCGACGTTTCCTTCCAGAGTTATTACAAAAAAACCACAAACATCCCAGAATCCTCCCGGTTTGGGGTCAAAATGTTGTCGCTCATTAAATCCCATAAGAAACGTCGCATCGAATAAATGTGATTGAATTCTCCCCGTCTGGACGAGCGGGATTGAATGGTGCAACTGATTTTGCTGTGCTGTGTTAAAACAGATATTTGCATGACTGCTTTTGTTTTATTTTGTGAATAGCAAAACGCATTCAACCCCATAATACATGTTGTTTTATTGGTCGCTCGTCCATTTCATATCGCATAGCTTAACCACTCATATCTTTGGATTCCACTCGATGAGGCGAGCAGTACGAGTACCACCTTGATGGGTCTGCGACGTTTCCTTCCAGAGTTGTTACCAAAAAACCACAAACATCCCAGAATCCTCTCGGTTTGGGGTCAAAATGTTGTCGCTCATTCAATCCCATAAGAAACGTCGCATCGAAAAAATGTGATTGAATTCTCCCCGTCTGGACGAGCAGAATTGAATGGTGCAACTGATTTTGCTGTGCTGTGTTAAATCAGATATTTGCATTACTGCTTTGGTTTTATTTTGTGAATAGCAAAAAGCATTCAACCCCATAATACATGTTGTTTTATTGGTCGCTCGTCCATTTCATATCCCATAGCTTAAGCACTCATATCTTTGGATTCCACTCGATGAGGCGAGCAGTACGAGTACCACCTTGATGGGTCTGCGACGTTTCCTTCCAGAGTTGTTTCCAAAAAACCACAAACATCCCAGAATCCTCTCGGTTTGGGGTCAAAATGTTGTCGCTCATTCAATCCCATAAGAAACGTCGCATCGAAAAAATGTGATTGAATTCTCCCCGTCTGGACGAGCAGAATTGAATGGTGCAACTGATTTTGCTGTGCTGTGTTAAATCAGATATTTGCATTACTGCTTTGGTTTTATTTTGTGAATAGCAAAAAGCATTCAACCCCATAATACATGTTGTTTTATTGGTCGCTCGTCCATTTCATATCCCATAGCTTAAGCACTCATATCGTTGGATTCCACTCGATGAGGCGAGCAGTACGAGTACCACCTTGATGGGTCTGCGACGTTTCCTTCCAGAGTTATTACAAAAAAACCACAAACATCCCAGAATCCTCCCGGTTTGGGGTCAAAATGTTGTCGCTCATTAAATCCCATAAGAAACGTCGCATCGAATAAATGTGATTGAATTCTCCCCGTCTGGACGAGCGGGATTGAATGGTGCAACTGATTTTGCTGTGCTGTGTTAAAACAGATATTTGCATGACTGCTTTTGTTTTATTTTGTGAATAGCAAAACGCATTCAACCCCATAATACATGTTGTTTTATTGGTCGCTCGTCCATTTCATATCGCATAGCTTAACCACTCATATCTTTGGATTCCACTCGATGAGGCGAGCAGTACGAGTACCACCTTGATGGGTCTGCGACGTTTCCTTCCAGAGTTGTTACCAAAAAACCACAAACATCCCAGAATCCTCTCGGTTTGGGGTCAAAATGTTGTCGCTCATTCAATCCCATAAGAAACGTCGCATCGAAAAAATGTGATTGAATTCTCCCCGTCTGGACGAGCAGAATTGAATGGTGCAACTGATTTTGCTGTGCTGTGTTAAATCAGATATTTGCATTACTGCTTTGGTTTTATTTTGTGAATAGCAAAAAGCATTCAACCCCATAATACATGTTGTTTTATTGGTCGCTCGTCCATTTCATATCCCATAGCTTAAGCACTCATATCTTTGGATTCCACTCGATGAGGCGAGCAGTACGAGTACCACCTTGATGGGTCTGCGACGTTTCCTTCCAGAGTTGTTTCCAAAAAACCACAAACATCCCAGAATCCTCTCGGTTTGGGGTCAAAATGTTGTCGCTCATTCAATCCCATAAGAAACGTCGCATCGAAAAAATGTGATTGAATTCTCCCCGTCTGGACGAGCAGAATTGAATGGTGCAACTGATTTTGCTGTGCTGTGTTAAATCAGATATTTGCATTACTGCTTTGGTTTTATTTTGTGAATAGCAAAAAGCATTCAACCCCATAATACATGTTGTTTTATTGGTCGCTCGTCCATTTCATATCCCATAGCTTAAGCACTCATACCTTTGGATTCCACTCTATGAGGCGAGCAGTGCGAGTACCACCTTGATGGGTCTGCGACGTTTCCTTCCAGAGTTATTACAAAAAAACCACAAACATCCCAGAATCCTCCCGGTTTGGGGTCAAAATGTTGTCGCTCATTAAATCCCATAAGAAACGTCGCATCGAATAAATGTGATTGAATTCTCCCCGTCTGGACGAGCGGGATTGAATGGTGCAACTGATTTTGCTGTGCTGTGTTAAAACAGATATTTGCATGACTGCTTTTGTTTTATTTTGTGAATAGCAAAACGCATTCAACCCCATAATACATGTTGTTTTATTGGTCGCTCGTCCATTTCATATCGCATAGCTTAACCACTCATATCTTTGGATTCCACTCGATGAGGCGAGCAGTACGAGTACCACCTTGATGGGTCTGCGACGTTTCCTTCCAGAGTTGTTACCAAAAAACCACAAACATCCCAGAATCCTCTCGGTTTGGGGTCAAAATGTTGTCGCTCATTCAATCCCATAAGAAACGTCGCATCGAAAAAATGTGATTGAATTCTCCCCGTCTGGACGAGCAGAATTGAATGGTGCAACTGATTTTGCTGTGCTGTGTTAAATCAGATATTTGCATTACTGCTTTGGTTTTATTTTGTGAATAGCAAAAAGCATTCAACCCCATAATACATGTTGTTTTATTGGTCGCTCGTCCATTTCATATCCCATAGCTTAAGCACTCATACCTTTGGATTCCACTCTATGAGGCGAGCAGTACGAGTACCACCTTGATGGGTCTGCGACGTTTCCTTCCAGAGTTATTACAAAAAAACCACAAACATCCCAGAATCCTCCCGGTTTGGGGTCAAAATGTTGTCGCTCATTAAATCCCATAAGAAACGTCGCATCGAATAAATGTGATTGAATTCTCCCCGTCTGGACGAGCGGGATTGAATGGTGCAACTGATTTTGCTGTGCTGTGTTAAAACAGATATTTGCATGACTGCTTTTGTTTTATTTTGTGAATAGCAAAACGCATTCAACCCCATAATACATGTTGTTTTATTGGTCGCTCGTCCATTTCATATCGCATAGCTTAACCACATATCTTTGGATTCCACTCGATGAGGCGAGCAGTACGAGTACCACCTTGATGGGTCTGCGACGTTTCCTTCCAGAGTTGTTACCAAAAAACCACAAACATCCCAGAATCCTCTCGGTTTGGGGTCAAAATGTTGTCGCTCATTCAATCCCATAAGAAACGTCGCATCGAAAAAATGTGATTGAATTCTCCCCGTCTGGACGAGCAGAATTGAATGGTGCAACTGATTTTGCTGTGCTGTGTTAAATCAGATATTTGCATTACTGCTTTGGTTTTATTTTGTGAATAGCAAAAAGCATTCAACCCCATAATACATGTTGTTTTATTGGTCGCTCGTCCATTTCATATCCCATAGCTTAAGCACTCATACCTTTGGATTCCACTCTATGAGGCGAGCAGTACGAGTACCACCTTGATGGGTCTGCGACGTTTCCTTCCAGAGTTATTACAAAAAAACCACAAACATCCCAGAATCCTCCCGGTTTGGGGTCAAAATGTTGTCGCTCATTAAATCCCATAAGAAACGTCGCATCGAATAAATGTGATTGAATTCTCCCCGTCTGGACGAGCGGGATTGAATGGTGCAACTGATTTTGCTGTGCTGTGTTAAAACAGATATTTGCATTACTGCTTTGGTTTTATTTTGTGAATAGCAAAAAGCATTCAACCCCATAATACATGTTGTTTTATTGGTCGCTCGTCCATTTCATATCCCATAGCTTAAGCACTCATACCTTTGGATTCCACTCTATGAGGCGAGCAGTACGAGTACCACCTTGATGGGTCTGCGACGTTTCCTTCCAGAGTTATTACAAAAAAACCACAAACATCCCAGAATCCTCCCGGTTTGGGGTCAAAATGTTGTCGCTCATTAAATCCCATAAGAAACGTCGCATCGAATAAATGTGATTGAATTCTCCCCGTCTGGACGAGCGGGATTGAATGGTGCAACTGATTTTGCTGTGCTGTGTTAAAACAGATATTTGCATGACTGCTTTTGTTTTATTTTGTGAATAGCAAAACGCATTCAACCCCATAATACATGTTGTTTTATTGGTCGCTCGTCCATTTCATATCGCATAGCTTAACCACTCATATCTTTGGATTCCACTCGATGAGGCGAGCAGTACGAGTACCACCTTGATGGGTCTGCGACGTTTCCTTCCAGAGTTGTTACCAAAAAACCACAAACATCCCAGAATCCTCTCGGTTTGGGGTCAAAATGTTGTCGCTCATTCAATCCCATAAGAAACGTCGCATCGAAAAAATGTGATTGAATTCTCCCCGTCTGGACGAGCAGAATTGAATGGTGCAACTGATTTTGCTGTGCTGTGTTAAATCAGATATTTGCATTACTGCTTTGGTTTTATTTTGTGAATAGCAAAAAGCATTCAACCCCATAATACATGTTGTTTTATTGGTCGCTCGTCCATTTCATATCCCATAGCTTAAGCACTCATATCTTTGGATTCCACTCGATGAGGCGAGCAGTACGAGTACCACCTTGATGGGTCTGCGACGTTTCCTTCCAGAGTTGTTACAAAATACCACAAACATCCCAGAATCCTCTCGGTTTGGGGTCAAAATGTTGTCCCTCATTCAATCCCATAAGAAACGTCGCATCGAAAAAATGTGATTGAATTCTCCCCGTCTGGACGAGCAGAATTGAATGGTGCAACTGATTTTGCTGTGCTGTGTTAAAACAGATATTTGCATGACTGTTTTTGTTTTATTTTGTGAATAGCAAAACGCATTCAACCCCATAATACATGTTGTTTTATTGGTCGCTCGTCCATTTCATATTGCATAGCTTAACCACTCATATCTTTGGATTCCACTCGATGAGGCGAGCAGTACGAGTACCACCTTGATGGGTCTGCGACGTTTCCTTCCAGAGTTGTTACCAAAAAAACACAAACATCCCAGAATCCTCTCGGTTTGGGGTCAAAATGTTGTCGCTCATTAAATCCCATAAGAAACGTCGCATCGAAAAAATGTGATTGAATTCTCCCCGTCTGGACGAGCAGAATTGAATGGTGCAACTGATTTTGCTGTGCTGTGTTAAATCAGATATTTGCATTACTGCTTTGGTTTTATTTTGTGAATAGCAAAAAGCATTCAACCCCATAATACATGTTGTTTTATTGGTCGCTCGTCCATTTCATATCCCATAGCTTAAGCACTCATATCTTTGGATTCCTCTCGATGAGGCGAGCAGTACGAGTACCACCTTGATGGGTCTGCGACGTTTCCTTCCAGAGTTATTACAAAAAAACCACAAACATCCCAGAATCCTCTCGGTTTGGGGTCAAAATGTTGTCGCTCATTAAATCCCATAAGAAACGTCGCATCGAATAAATATGATTGAATTCTCCCCGTCTGCACGAGCGGGATTGAATGGTGCAACTGATTTTGCTGTGCTGTGTTAAAACAGATATTTGCATGACTGCTTTTGTTTTATTTTGTGAATAGCAAAACGCATTCAACCCCATAATACATGTTGTTTTATTGGTCGCTCGTCCATTTCATATCCCATAGCTTAACCACTCATATCTTTGGATTCCACTCGATGAGGCGAGCAGTATGAGTACCACCTTGATGGGTCTGCGACGTTTCCTTCCAGAGTTGTTACCAAAAAACCACAAACATCCCAAAATCCTCTCGGTTTGGGGTCAAAATGTTGTCGCTCATTCAATCCCATAAGAAACGTCGCATCGAAAAAATGTGATTGAATTCTCCCCGTCTGGACGAGCAGAATTGAATGGTGCAACTGATTTTGCTGTGCTGTGTTAAATCAGATATTTGCATTACTGCTTTGGTTTTATTTTGTGAATAGCAAAAAGCATTCAACCCCATAAAACATGTTGTTTTATTGGTCGCTCGTCCATTTCATATCCCATAGCTTAAGCACTCATATCTTTGGATTCCTCTCGATGAGGCGAGCAGTACGAGTACCACCTTGATGGGTCTGCGACGTTTCCTTCCAGAGTTATTACAAAAACACCACAAACATCCCAGAATCCTCTCGGTTTGGGGTCAAAATGTTGTCGCTCATTAAATCCCATAAGAAACGTCGCATCGAATAAATGTGATTGAATTCTCCCCGTCTGGACGAGCGGAATTGAATGGTGTAACTGATTTTTGCTGTGCTGTGTTAAAACAGATATTTGCATGACTGCATTTGTTTTATTTTGTGAATAGCAAAAAGCATTCAACCCCATAATAAAAGTTGTTTTATTGGTCGCTCGTCCATTTCATATCCCATAGCTTAACCACTCATATCTTTGGATTCCACTCGATGAGGCGAGCAGTATGAGTACCACCTTGATGGGTCTGCGACGTTTCCTTCCAGAGTTGTTACCAAAAAACCACAAACATCCCAAAATCCTCTCGGTTTGGGGTCAAAATGTTGTCGCTCATTCAATCCCATAAGAAACGTCGCATCGAAAAAATGTGATTGAATTCTCCCCGTCTGGACGAGCAGAATTGAATGGTGCAACTGATTTTGCTGTGCTGTGTTAAATCAGATATTTGCATTACTGCTTTGGTTTTATTTTGTGAATAGCAAAAAGCATTCAACCCCATAAAACATGTTGTTTTATTGGTCGCTCGTCCATTTCATATCCCATAGCTTAAGCACTCATATCTTTGGATTCCTCTCGATGAGGCGAGCAGTACGAGTACCACCTTGATGGGTCTGCGACGTTTCCTTCCAGAGTTATTACAAAAACACCACAAACATCCCAGAATCCTCTCGGTTTGGGGTCAAAATGTTGTCGCTCATTAAATCCCATAAGAAACGTCGCATCGAATAAATGTGATTGAATTCTCCCCGTCTGGACGAGCGGAATTGAATGGTGTAACTGATTTTTGCTGTGCTGTGTTAAAACAGATATTTGCACGACTGCATTTGTTTTATTTTGTGAATAGCAAAAAGCATTCAACCCCATAATAAAAGTTGTTTTATTGGTCGCTCGTCCATTTCATATCCCATAGCTTAAGCACTCATATCTTTGGATTCCTCTCGATGAGTCGAGCAGTACGATTACCACCTTGATGGGTCTGCGACGTTTCCTTCCAGAGTTATTACAAAAACACCACAAACATCCCAGAATCCTCTCGGTTTGGGGTCAAAATGTTGTCGCTCATTAAATCCCATAAGAAACGTCGCATCGAATAAATGTGATTGAATTCTCCCCGTCTGGACGAGCGGAATTGAATGGTGTAACTGATTTTTGCTGTGCTGTGTTAAAACAGATATTTGCATGACTGCATTTGTTTTATTTTGTGAATAGCAAAAAGCATTCAACCCCATAATAAAAGTTGTTTTATTGGTCGCTCGTCCATTTCATATCCCATAGCTTAAGCACTCATATCTTTGGATTCCTCTCGATGAGGCGAGCAGTACGAGTACCACCTTGATGGGTCTGCGACGTTTCCTTCCAGAGTTATTACAAAAAAACCACAAACATCCCAGAATCCTCTCGGTTTGGGGTCAAAATGTTGTCGCTCATTAAATCCCATAAGAAACGTCGCATCGAATAAATGTGATTGAATTCTCCCCGTCTGGACGAGCGGGATTGAATGGTGCAACTGATTTTGCTGTGCTGTGTTAAAGCAGATATTTGCATGACTGCTTTTGTTTTATTTTGTGAATAGCAAAAAGCATTCAACCACATAATACATGTTGTTTTATTGGTCGCTCGTCCATTTCATATCGCATAGCTTAAGCACTGATATCTTTGGATTCCTCTCGATGAGGCGAGCAGTACGAGTACCACCTTGATGGGTCTGCGACGTTTCCTTCCAGAGTTATTACAAAAAAACCACAAACATCCCAGAATCCTCTCGGTTTGGGGTCAAAATGTTGTCGCTCATTAAATCCCATAAGAAACGTCGCATCGAATAAATGTGATTGAATTCTCCCCGTCTGGACGAGCGGGATTGAATGGTGCAACTGATTTTGCTGTGCTGTGTTAAAGCAGATATTTGCATGACTGCTTTTGTTTTATTTTGTGAATAGCAAAAAGCATTCAACCACATAATACATGTTGTTTTATTGGTCGCTCGTCCATTTCATATCGCATAGCTTAACCACTCATATCTTTGGATTCCACTCGATGAGTCGAGCAGTACGAGTACCACCTTGATGGGTCTGGGACGTTTCCTTCCAGAGTTGTTACCAAAAAACCACAAACATCCCAGAATCCTCTCGGTTTGGGGTCAAAATGTTGTCGCTCATTCAATCCCATAAGAAACGTCGCATCGAAAAAATGTGATTGAATTCTCCCCGTCTGGACGAGCAGAATTGAATGGTGCAACTGATTTTGCTGTGCTGTGTTAAATCAGATATTTGCATTACTGCTTTGGTTTTATTTTGTGAATAGCAAAAAGCATTCAACCCCATAAAACATGTTGTTTTATTGGTCGCTCGTCCATTTCATATCCCATAGCTTAAGCACTCATATCTTTGGATTCCTCTCTATGAGGCGAGCAGTACGAGTACCACCTTGATGGGTCTGGGACGTTTCCTTCCAGAGTTATTACAAAAAAACCACAAACATCCCAGAATCCTCTCGGTTTGGGGTCAAAATGTCGTCGCTCATTAAATCCCATAAGAAACGTCGCATCGAAAAAATGTGATTGAATTCTCCCCGTCTGGACGAGCAGAATTGAATGGTGCAACTGATTTTGCTGTGCTGTGTTAAATCAGATATTTGCATTACTGCTTTGGTTTTATTTTGTGAATAGCAAAAAGCATTCAACCCCATAATACATGTTGTTTTATTGGTCGCTCGTCCAATTCATATCCCATAGCTTAAGCACTCATATGTTTGGATTCCTCTCTATGAGGCGAGCAGTACGAGTACCACCTTGATGGGTCTGGGACGTTTCCTTCCAGAGTTGTTACCAAAAAACCACAAACATCCCAGAATCCTCTCGGTTTGGGGTCAAAATGTTGTCGCTCATTCAATCCCATAAGAAACGTCGCATCGAAAAAATGTGATTGAATTCTCCCCGTCTGGACGAGCAGAATTGAATGGTGCAACTGATTTTGCTGTGCTGTGTTAAATCAGATATTTGCATTACTGCTTTGGTTTTATTTTGTGAATAGCAAAAAGCATTCAACCCCATAATACATGTTGTTTTATTGGTCGCTCGTCCATTTCATATCCCATAGCTTAACCACTCATATCTTTGGATTCCTCTCGATGAGTCGAGCAGTACGAGTATCACCTTGATGGGTCTGCGACGTTTCCTTCCAGAGTTATTACAAAAACACCACAAACATCCCAGAATCCTCTCGGTTTGGGGTCAAAATGTTGTCGCTCATTAAATCCCATAAGAAACGTCGCATCGAATAAATGTGATTGAATTCTCCCCCTCTGGACGAGCGGGATTGAATGGTGCAACTGATTTTGCTGTGCTGTGTTAAAACAGATATTTGCATGACTGCTTTTGTTTTTATATTCTTAGTTTTTTCGGTAAAGTCACGTTGAAGAGAAACAACAAAATAACAAAATATATATAAAACAATAAAAAAAAATTCTCACGACGTTTCGACCATAACTCAAACGCTCATCATCAGGTGTGTCGGTTTGCATAAATTTATTTTTAAAACGGCATATTTATTTATATAGATATATATATATATATATAAAAATAACGTTTGCGTCACGCGCAACGATTGGCAGTTTGCCCAGGACTAGTCCATCTATTTTTTGAAAAGAGGAGGGGGGAGACGAAATTTGTTTTTATGTATGCTGTCTGAAAGCCACTGTAAGCGTGAACAATCAATCAAGAACTGAAATGATTTATCAAATCTTTCCAATGATTGCTAAGATAGAATCCATCTTCTCGGTTGAAATTGTCTCTGTGCTTGTATATGTGGATAGCCTCATGAACGAATCTCTCATGGAAGCCAGATGGCTTACAAAGAACCTCCGTCTTGGAAAAGTCAATGGCATGTGAGCCTACTGAATTAGAACAATGATCTGCTACGGCCGAGGTGTTGGTCCTACCGTGTTTAAGGTCTGCTTTATGTTCACGAATGCGGTCCGAGATATGGCGTTTGGTTTCTCCAATGTAACTACTACCACAGAGGCAACTTAGTTTGTAGACACCAGGGTATTGTATGTCCGGAATCACATCTTTTACAGACGGAACCAGATCACGGATTTTATGTAATGTGTTGAAACGGACCTGGATATTGTGTTTATTCAAGATTTTGGAGATCTTTTTTGTGATCCCAGCAATGTAGGGTAAAGTGATGGTTTTGAAAGGCTCCTCAAGAGGGTTCTTCTTCATGGTTTGAGTGATAGCTTTGCGGATTGTATAGTCGGAGTAACCATTAGCCCTAAGAGCTTGGTGTACGTGCTTGAGTTCACTGCTTATGTGTTCCTGGTCGGATATGCATTGGGCTCTATGATACAGAGTCTTGATGAGAGAATTCTTCTGTGATGGATGGTGGTGGGAATCCGGTTTCAGATAAGCATCCGTATGGGTAGCTTTCCTGTAGACAGAGTGGCTCATTGAACCATCAGGTCTCTTTTTAATTAGGACATCCAAAAAAGGTATCTTGCCATCTATTTCGACTTCCATGGTAAATCTCATGGCTGGGTGTATGGAATTGATGTGGTCGAAGAATTGGTCTAGAGCAGGCCGGCCATGTGGCCAGATGACAAAAGTGTCATCCACGTACCTCTTCCATAAGGTTGGGCGCAGAGTGGCAGTCTGGATGGCGTCAGTCTCAAATTTCTCCATGAAAATGTTAGCTATAACTGGAGAAAGGGGGGAGCCCATTGGATGCCCTCAGTTTGTTTGTAGAAAGTTCCATTCCAAGTGAAGTATGTATTGGTTAAACAGTGTCTCACCAGGGGGGGTACCTCAGTGTTTAGTCCTTGATGAACCAAGTCTTCAATGATTGCAATGGTGTCAGGTACAGGAACCTTGGTGAATAAGGAAACTACATCAAAACTGACAAGCAGGTCGTCTGGGGACAGGGAAATACCCTTGATTGTTGATACCAGGTGAGTAGAATTTTGTACCGCAGAGGTGGTCTTTCCAGTGAAAGGACGCAGGATTTCAGACAAAAAACGAGCTAGTTTGTAGGTGGGGGAGCTGATAGTAGAGACTATGGGACGAAGAGGTGTATCAACTTTATGTATTTTTGGTAAGCCGTATAATCTTGGTGGCCTGGCAGCAGAAGGTTTCAACGAAAACTGTTTAGATTGATCAATTAATGCGGTTGAATCAGAAATTATTTTGTTGGTTTGTGTGACGAGGCTGTTGGTGGGATCTCTTTTTATTTTTGTATAACTACCATCGTCGAGTAATTCTTTAATTTTGTTGTTGTATTCTATTTTATCCATGATGACAGTAGCATTGCCTTTGTCAGCTGAGAGAACTACAATATCATTCCTCTTTTTTAATTTATATAATTCAAAACGCTCATCTTTGCTGAGGTTGCTAGCTGGCATCTTAGCGTTTTTGAGGGTTGCAGCGATTTCAGATCTTGCTACGTCTGCAGCGATGTGACCCAGGCCCCTGAGAGCAACGTCTACTTGGGCAATTATATCATTAACTGGTATGTGTTTAGGTGTGACTGCAAAGTTTAGACCTTTAGCTAAAACGGATTTCAGACCATCGGAAATAGAACTGTTACTGCGATTAATTACGACTTTATTAACGTCTAACTTTTTGGTGTGTGGGTCCGGTCTTTTGTTGAAGAGGAGGTTAAATTTGGAAATCAGGTTTTCCTTACATTTGGTCGACATAGTAGCAGCTGAAGAGGCAGTCATATTGTCTACATGTTCCCAATCCGATGTGGACATTATTGCCGTCAATGATAAGTGTGATTTGTAGAGTGTCTTGTCTAACTGATCTAGTTCTGTGCGTATAAGTCTGATTTTTTCTGAGATAAGAGCTAAGATAGTTTTGAAAATAATTCGTTTCGCATTAGAAGAAGTTACAGTAGCAGAGGTGAGTGTAAATGCGATTGGTATTGCCCCAGAGTCGCGGCATCTCTTCAGGAAGGTGAGAAACTCGATCAGCTGAGCTTTCTTATCCCGGAGTTTGTTGAAGGATCTTAAAGTTATGTGAAAACCCTCCCCGTAGAGGCGATTAAATTTTGATTTAAAGCTTTCGTGACTGCAGTAATTCATATTCTTAGTTTTTTCGGTAAAGTCACGTTGAAGAGAAACAACAAAATAACAAAATATATATAAAACAATAAAAAAAAAATTCTCACGACGTTTCGACCATAACTCAAACGGTCATCATCAGGTGTGTCGGTTTGCATAAATGTATTTAGAAAACGACATATTTATTTATTTATATATAAAAAAATAACGTTTGCGTCACGCGCAACGATTGGCAGTTTGCCCAGGACTAGTCCATCTATTTTTTGAAAAGAGGAGGGGGGAGACGAAATTTGTTTTTATGTATGCTGTCTGAAAGCCACTGTAAGCGTGAACAATCAATCAAGAACTGAAATGATTTATCAAATCTTTCCAATGATTGCTAAGATAGAATCCATCTTCTCGGTTGAAATTGTCTCTGTGCTTGTATATGTGGATAGCCTCATGAACGAATCTCTCATGGAAGCCAGATGGCTTACAAAGAACCTCCGTCTTGGAAAAGTCAATGGCATGTGAGCCTACTGAATTAGAACAATGATCTGCTACGGCCGAGGTGTTGGTCCTACCGTGTTTAAGGTCTGCTTTATGTTCACGAATGCGGTCCGAGATATGGCGTTTGGTTTCTCCAATGTAACTACTACCACAGAGGCAACTTAGTTTGTAGACACCAGGGTATTGTATGTCCGGAATCACATCTTTTACAGACGGAACCAGATCACGGATTTTATGTAATGTGTTGAAACGGACCTGGATATTGTGTTTATTCAAGATTTTGGAGATCTTTTTTGTGATCCCAGCAATGTAGGGTAAAGTGATGGTTTTGAAAGGCTCCTCAAGAGGGTTCTTCTTCATGGTTTGAGTGATAGCTTTGCGGATTGTATAGTCGGAGTAACCATTAGCCCTAAGAGCTTGGTGTACGTGCTTGAGTTCACTGCTTATGTGTTCCTGGTCGGATATGCATTGGGCTCTATGATACAGAGTCTTGATGAGAGAATTCTTCTGTGATGGATGGTGGTGGGAATCCGGTTTCAGATAAGCATCCGTATGGGTAGCTTTCCTGTAGACAGAGTGGCTCATTGAACCATCAGGTCTCTTTTTAATTAGGACATCCAAAAAAGGTATCTTGCCATCTATTTCGACTTCCATGGTAAATCTCATGGCTGGGTGTATGGAATTGATGTGGTCGAAGAATTGGTCTAGAGCAGGCCGGCCATGTGGCCAGATAACAAAAGTGTCATCCACGTACCTCTTCCATAAGGTTGGGCGCAGAGTGGCAGTCTGGATGGCGTCAGTCTCAAATTTCTCCATGAAAATGTTAGCTATAACTGGAGAAAGAGGGGAGCCCATTGGATGCCCTCAGTTTGTTTGTAGAAAGTTCCATTCCAAGTGAAGTATGTATTGGTTAAACAGTGTCTCACCAGGGGGGGTACCTCAGTGTTTAGTCCTTGATGAACCAAGTCTTCAATGATTGCAATGGTGTCAGGTACAGGAACCTTGGTGAATAAGGAAACTACATCAAAACTGACAAGCAGGTCGTCTGGGGACAGGGAAATACCCTTGATTGTTGATACCAGGTGAGTAGAATTTTGTACCGCAGAGGTGGTCTTTCCAGTGAAAGGACGCAGGATTTCAGACAAAAAACGAGCTAGTTTGTAGGTGGGGGAGCTGATAGTAGAGACTATGGGACGAAGAGGTGTATCAACTTTATGTATTTTTGGTAAGCCGTATAATCTTGGTGGCCTGGCAGCAGAAGGTTTCAACGAAAACTGTTTAGATTGATCAATTAATGCGGTTGAATCAGAAATTATTTTGTTGGTTTGTGTGACGAGGCTGTTGGTGGGATCTCTTTTTATTTTTGTATAACTACCATCGTCGAGTAATTCTTTAATTTTGTTGTTGTATTCTATTTTATCCATGATGACAGTAGCATTGCCTTTGTCAGCTGAGAGAACTACAATATCATTCCTCTTTTTTAATTTATATAATTCAAAACGCTCATCTTTGCTGAGGTTGCTAGCTGGCATCTTAGCGTTTTTGAGGGTTGCAGCGATTTCAGATCTTGCTACGTCTGCAGCGATGTGACCCAGGCCCCTGAGAGCAACGTCTACTTGGGCAATTATATCATTAACTGGTATGTGTTTAGGTGTGACTGCAAAGTTTAGACCTTTAGCTAAAACGGATTTCAGACCATCGGAAATAGAACTGTTACTGCGATTAATTACGACTTTATTAACGTCTAACTTTTTGGTGTGTGGGTCTGGTCTTTTGTTGAAGAGGAGGTTAAATTTGGAAATCAGGTTTTCCTTACATTTGGTCGACATAGTAGCAGCTGAAGAGGCAGTCATATTGTCTACATGTTCCCAATCCGATGTGGACATTATTGCCGTCAATGATAAGTGTGATTTGTAGAGTGTCTTGTCTAACTGATCTAGTTCTGTGCGTATAAGTCTGATTTTTTCTGAGATAAGAGCTAAGATAGTTTTGAAAATAATTCGTTTCGCATTAGAAGAAGTTACAGTAGCAGAGGTGAGTGTAAATGCGATTGGTATTACCCCAGAGTCGCGGCATCTCTTCAGGAAGGTGAGAAACTCGATCAGCTGAGCTTTCTTATCCCGGAGTTTGTTGAAGGATCTTAAAGTTATGTGAAAAACCTCCCCGTAGAGGCGATTAAATTGTGAATAGCAAAAAGCATTCAACCCCATAATACATGTTGTTTTATTGGTCGCTCGTCCATTTCATATCCCATAGCTTAACCACTCATATCTTTGGATTCCACTCGATGAGTCGAGCAGTACGAGTACCACCTTGATGGGTCTGCGACGTTTCCTTCCAGAGTTGTTACAAAAAAACCACAAACATTCCAGAATCCTCTCGGTTTGGGGTCAAAATGTTGTCGCTCATTAAATCCCATAAGAAACGTCGCATCGAATAAATGTCATTGAATTCTCCCCGTCTGGAAGAGCGGGATTGAATGGTGCAACTGATTTTGCTGTGCTGTGTTAAAACAGATATTTGCATGACTGCTTTTGTTTTATTTTGTGAATAGCAAAACGCATTCAACCCCATAATACATGTTGTTTTATTGGTCGCTCGTCCATTTCATATCGCATAGCTTAACCACTCATATCTTTGGATTCCACTCGATGAGGCGAGCAGTACGAGTACCACCTTGATGGGTCTGCGACGTTTCCTTCCAGAGTTGTTACCAAAAAACCACAAACATCCCAGAATCCTCTCGGTTTGGGGTCAAAATGTTGTCGCTCATTCAATCCCATAAGAAACGTCGCATCGAAAAAATGTGATTGAATTCTCCCCGTCTGGACGAGCAGAACTGAATGGTGCAACTGATTTTGCTGTGCTGTGTTAAATCAGATATTTGCATTACTGCTTTGGTTTTATTTTGTGAATAGCAAAAAGCATTCAACCCCATAATACATGTTGTTTTATTGGTCGCTCGTCCATTTCATATCCCATAGCTTAAGCACTCATATCTTTGGATTCCTCTCGATGAGGCGAGCAGTACGAGTACCACCTTGGTGGGTCTGCGACGTTTCCTTCCATAGTTATTACAAAAAAACCACAAACATCCCAGAATCCTCTCGGTTTGGGGTCAAAATGTTGTCGCTCATTAAATCCCATAAGAAACGTCGCATCGAATAAATGTGATTGAATTCTTCCCGTCTGGACGAGCGGGATTGAATGGTGCAACTGATTTTGCTGTGCTGTGTTAAAACAGATATTTGCATGACTGCTTTTGTTTTATTTTGTGAATAGCAAAACGCATTCAACCCCATAATACATGTTGTTTTATTGGTCGCTCGTCCATTTCATATCCCATAGCTTAACCACTCATATCTATGGATTCCACTCGATGAGGCGAGCAGTATGAGTGCCAACTTGATGGGTCTGCGACGTTTCCTTCCAGAGTTGTTACCAAAAAACCACAAACATCCCAGAATCCTCTCGGTTTGGGGTCAAAATGTTGTCGCTCATTCAATCCCATAAGAAACGTCGCATCGAAAAAATGTGATTGAATTCTCCCCGTCTGGACGAGCAGAATTGAATGGTGCAACTGATTTTGCTGTGCTGTGTTAAATCAGATATTTACATTACTGCTTTGGTTTTATTTTGTGAATAGCAAAAAGCATTCAACCCCATAATACATGTTGTTTTATTGGTCGCTCGTCCATTTCATATCCCATAGCTTAAGCACTCATATCTTTGGATTCCTCTCGATGAAGCGAGCAGTACGAGTACCACCTTGATGGGTCTGCGACGTTTCCTTCCAGAGTTATTACAAAAACACCACAAACATCCCAGAATCCTCTCGGTTTGGGGTCAAAATGTTGTCGCTCATTAAATCCCATAAGAAACGTCGCATCGAATAAATGTGATTGAATTCTCCCCGTCTGGACGAGCGGAATTGAATGGTGTAACTGATTTTTGCTGTGCTGTGTTAAAACAGATATTTGCATGACTGCATTTGTTTTATTTTGTGAATAGCAAAAAGCATTCAACCCCATAATAAAAGTTGTTTTATTGGTCGCTCGTCCATTTCATATCCCATAGCTTAACCACTCATATCTTTGGATTCCTCTCGATGAGGCGAGCAGTACGCGTACCACCTTGATGGGTCTGCGACGTTTCCTTCCAGAGTTGTTTCCAAAAAACCACAAACATCCCAGAATCCTCTCGGTTTGGGGTCAAAATGTTGTCGCTCATTCAATCCCATAAGAAACGTCGCATCGAAAAAATGTGATTGAATTCTCCCCGTCTGGACGAGCAGAATTGAATGGTGCAACTGATTTTGCTGTGCTGTGTTAAATCAGATATTTGCATTACTGCTTTGGTTTTATTTTGTGAATAGCAAAAAGCATTCAACCCCATAATACATGTTGTTTTATTGGTCGCTCGTCCAATTCATATCCCATAGCTTAAGCACTCATATGTTTGGATTCCTCTCGATGAGGCGAGCAGTACGCGTACCACCTTGATGGGTCTGCGACGTTTCCTTCCAGAGTTATTACAAAAAAACCACAAACATCCCAGAATCCTCTCGGTTTGGGGTCAAAATGTTGTCGCTCATTCAATCCCATAAGAAACGTCGCATCGAAAAAATGTGATTGAATTCTCCCCGTCTGGACGAGCAGAATTGAATGGTGCAACTGATTTTGCTGTGCTATGTTAAATCAGATATTTGCATTACTGATTTGGTTTTATTTTGTGAATAGCAAAAAGCATTCAACCCCATAATACATGTTGTTTTATTGGTCGCTCGTCCATTTCATATCCCATAGCTTAACCACTCATATCTTTGGATTCCTCTCGATGAGGCGAGCAGTACGAGTACCACCTTGATGGGTCTGCGACGTTTCCTTCCAGAGTTATTACAAATAAACCACAAACATCCCAGAATCCTCTCGGTTTGGGGTCAAAATGTTGTCGCTCATTCAATCCCATAAGAAACGTCGCATCGAAAAAATGTGATTGAATTCTCCCCGTCTGGACGAGCAGAATTGAATGGTGCAACTGATTTTGCTGTGCTGTGTTAAATCAGATATTTGCATTACTACTTTGGTTTTATTTTGTGAATAGCAAAAAGCATTCAACCCCATAATACATGTTGTTTTATTGGTCGCTCGTCCATTTCATATCCCATAGCTTAAGCACTCATATCTTTGGATTCCTCTCGATGAGGCGAGCAGTACGAGTACCATCTTGATGGGTCTGCGACGTTTCCTTCCATAGTTATTACAAAAAAACCACAAACATCCCAGAATCCTCTCGGTTTGGGGTCAAAATGTTGTCGCTCATTAAATCCCATAAGAAACGTCGCATCGAATAAATGTGATTTAATTCTCCCCGTCTGGACGAGCGGGATTTAATGGTGCAACTGATTTTGCTGTGCTGTGTTAAAACAGATATTTGCATGACTGCTTTTGTTTTATTTTGTGAATAGCAAAACGCATTCAACCCCATAATACATGTTGTTTTATTGGTCGCTCGTCCATTTCATATCCCATAGCTTAACCACTCATATCTATGGATTCCACTCGATGAGGCGAGCAGTATGAGTACCAACTTGATGGGTCTGCGACGTTTCCTTCCAGAGTTGTTACCAAAAAACCACAAACATCCCAGAATCCTCTCGGTTTGGGGTCAAAATGTTGTCGCTCATTCAATCCCATAAGAAACGTCGCATCGAAAAAATGTGATTGAATTCTCCCCGTCTGGACGAGCAGAATTGAATGGTGCAACTGATTTTGCTGTGCTGTGTTAAATCAGATATTTACATTACTGCTTTGGTTTTATTTTGTGAATAGCAAAAAGCATTCAACCCCATAATACATGTTGTTTTATTGGTCGCTCGTCCATTTCATATCCCATAGCTTAAGCACTCATATCTTTGGATTCCTCTCGATGAGGCGAGCAGTACGAGTACCACCTTGATGGGTCTGCGACGTTTCCTTCCAGAGTTATTACAAAAACACCACAAACATCCCAGAATCCTCTCGGTTTGGGGTCAAAATGTTGTCGCTCATTAAATCCCATAAGAAACGTCGCATCGAATAAATGTGATTGAATTCTCCCCGTCTGGACGAGCGGAATTGAATGGTGTAACTGATTTTTGCTGTGCTGTGTTAAAACAGATATTTGCATGACTGCATTTGTTTTATTTTGTGAATAGCAAAAAGCATTCAACCCCATAATAAAAGTTGTTTTATTGGTCGCTCGTCCATTTCATATCCCATAGCTTAAGCACTCATATCTTTCGATTCCTCTCGATGAGGCGAGCAGTACGAGTACCACCTTGATGGGTCTGCGACGTTTCCTTCCAGAGTTATTACAAAAACACCACAAACATCCCAGAATCCTCTCGGTTTGGGGTCAAAATGTTGTCGCTCATTAAATCCCATAAGAAACGTCGCATCGAATAAATGTGATTGAATTCTCCCCGTCTGGACGAGCGGAATTGAATGGTGTAACTGATTTTTGCTGTGCTGTGTTAAAACAGATATTTGCATGCCTGCATTTGTTTTATTTTGGGAATAGCAAAAAGCATTCAACCCCATAATAAAAGTTGTTTTATTGGTCGCTCGTCCATTTCATATCCCATAGCTTAACCACTCATATCTTTGGATTCCTCTCGATGAGGCGAGCAGTATGCGTACCACCTTGATGGGTCTGCGACGTTTCCTTCCAGAGTTATTACAAAAAAACCACAAACATCCCAGAATCCTCTCGGTTTGGGGTCAAAATGTTGTCGATCATTAAATCCCATAAGAAACGTCGCATCGAATAAATGTGATTGAATTCTCCCCGTCTGGACGAGCGGGATTGAATGGTGCAACTGATTTTGCTGTGCTGTGTTAAAGCAGATATTTGCATGACTGGTCTTGTTTTATTTTGTGAATAGCAAAACGCATTCAACCCCATAATACATGTTGTTTTATTGGTCGCTCGTCCATTTCATATCGCATAGCTTAACCACTCATATCTTTGGATTCCACTCGATGAGGCGAGCAGTACGAGTAACACCTTGATGGATCTGCGACGTTTCCTTCCAGAGTTGTTACCAAAAAACCACAAACATCCCAGAATCCTCTCGGTTTGGGGTCAAAATGTTGTCGCTCATTCAATCCCATAAGAAACGTCGCATCGAAAAAATGTGATTGAATTCTCCCCGTCTGGACGAGCAGAATTGAATGGTGCAACTGATTTTGCTGTGCTGTGTTAAATCAGATATTTGCATTACTGCTTTGGTTTTATTTTGTGAATAGCAAAAAGCATTCAACCCCATAATACATGTTGTTTTATTGGTCGCTCGTCCAATTCATATCCCATAGCTTAAGCACTCATATGTTTGGATTCCTCTCGATGAGGCGAGCAGTATGCGTACCACCTTGATGGGTCTGCGACGTTTCCTTCCAGAGTTATTACAAAAAAACCACAAACATCCCAGAATCCTCTCGGTTTGGGGTCAAAATGTTGTCGCTCATTCAATCCCATAAGAAACGTCGCATCGAAAAAATGTGATTGAATTCTCCCCGTCTGGACGAGCAGAATTGAATGGTGCAACTGATTTTGCTGTGCTATGTTAAATCAGATATTTGCATTACTGATTTGGTTTTATTTTGTGAATAGCAAAAAGCATTCAACCCCATAATACATGTTGTTTTATTGTTCGCTCGTCCATTTCATATCCCATAGCTTAAACACTCATATCTTTGGATTCCTCTCGATGAGGCGAGCAGTACGAGTACCACCTTGATGGGTCTGTGACGTTTCCTTCCAGAGTTATTACAAATAAACCACAAACATCCCAGAATCCTCTCGGTTTGGGGTCAAAATGTTGTCGCTCATTAAATCCCATAAGAAACGTCGCATCGAATAAATGTGATTGAATTCTCCCCGTCTGGACGAGCGGAATTGAATGGTGTAACGGATTTTTGCTGTGCTGTGTTAAAACAGATATTTGCATGACTGCATTTGTTTTATTTTGTGAATAGCAAAAAGCATTCAACCCCAAAATACATGTTTTTTTATTGGTCGCTCGTCCATTTCATATCCCATAGCTTAACCACTCATATCTTTGGATTCCTCTCGATGAGGCGAGCAGTACGAGTACCACCTTGATTGGTCTGCGACGTTTCCTTCCAGAGTTATTACAAAAAAACCACAAACATCCCAGCATCCTCTCGGTTTGGGGTCAAAATGTTGTCGCTCATTAAATCCCATAAGAAACGTCGCATCGAATAAATGTGATTGAATTCTCCCCGTATGGACGAGCGGGATTGAATGGTGCAACTGATTTTGCTGTGCTGTGTTAAAACAGATATTTGCATGACTGCTTTTGTTTTATTTTGTGAATAGCAAAACGCATTCAACCCCATAATACATGTTGTTTTATTGGTCGCTCGTCCATTTCATAACCGATAGCTTAACCACTCATATCTTTGGATTCTACTCGATGAGGCGAGCAGTACGAGTACCACCTTGATGGGTCTCGACGTTTCCTTCCAGAGTTATTACAAAAAAACCACAAACATCCCAGAATCCTCTCGGTTTGGGGTCAAAATGTTGTCGCTCATTAAATCCCATAAGAAACGTCGCATCGAATAAATGTGATTGAATTCTCCCCGTCTGGACGAGCGGAATTGAATGGTGTAACTGATTTTTGCTGTGCTGTGTTCAAACAGATATTTGCATGACTGCATTTGTTTTATTTTGTGAATAGCAAAAAGCATTCAACCCCAAAATACATGTTTTTTTATTGGTCGCTCGTACATTTCATATCCCATAGCTTAACCACTCATATCTTTGGATTCCTCTCGATGAGGCGAGCAGTACGAGTACCACCTTGATGGGTCTGCGACGTTTCCTTCCAGAGTTATTACAAAAAAACCACAAACATCCCAGAATCCTCTCGGTTTGGGGTCAAAATGTTGTCGCTCATTAAATCCCATAAGAAACGTCGCATCGAATAAATGTGATTGAATTCTCCCCGTATGGACGAGCGGGATTTAATGGTGCAACTGATTTTGCTGTGCTGTGTTAAATCAGATATTTGCATTACTGGTTTGGTTTTATTTTGTGAATAGCAAAAAGCATTCAACCCCATAATACATGTTGTTTTATTGGTCGCTCGTCCATTTCATATCCCATAGCTTAAACACTCATATCTTTGGATTCCTCTCGATGAGGCGAGCAGTACGAGTACCACCTTGATGGGTCTGCGACGTTTCCTTCCAGAGTTATTACAAAAAAACCACAAACATCCCAGAATACTCTCGGTTTGGGGTCAAAATGTTGTCGCTCATTAAATCCCATAAGAAACGTCGCATCGAATAAATGTGATTGAATTCTCCCCGTCTGGACGAGCGGAATTGAATGGTGTAACTGATTTTTGCTGTGCTGTGTTAAAACAGATATTTGCATGACTGCATTTGTTTTATTTTGTGAATAGCAAAAAGCATTCAACCCCAAAATACATGTTTTTTTATTGGTCGCTCGTCCATTTCATATCCCATAGCTTAACCACTCATATCTTTGGATTCCTCTCGATGAGGCGAGCAGTACGAGTACCACCTTGATGGGTCTGCGACGTTTCCTTCCAGAGTTATTACAAAAAAACCACAAACATCCCAGAATCCTCTCGGTTTGGGGTCAAAATGTTGTCGCTCATTAAATCCCATAAGAAACGTCGCATCGAATAAATGTGATTGAATTCTCCCCGTATGGACGAGCGGGATTGAATGGTGCAACTGATTTTGCTGTGCTGTGTTAAAACAGATATTTGCATGACTGCTTTTGTTTTATTTTGTGAATAGCAAAACGCATTCAACCCCATTATACATTTTTTTTTATTGGTCGCTCGTCCATTTCATATCCCATAGCTTAACCACTCATATGTTTGGATTCCTCTCGATGAGGCGAGCAGTATGCGTACCACCTTGATGGGTCTGCGACGTTTCCTTCCAGAGTTATTACAAAAAAACCACAAACATCCCAGAATCCTCTCGATTTGGGGTCAAAATGTTGTCGCTCATTCAATCCCATAAGAAACGTCGCATCGAAAAAATGTGATTGAATTCTCCCCGTCTGGACGAGCAGAATTGAATGGTGCAACTGATTTTGCTGTGCTATGTTAAATCAGATATTTGCATTACTGATTTGGTTTTATTTTGTGAATAGCAAAAAGCATTCAACCCCATAATACATGTTGTTTTATTGTTCGCTCGTCCATTTCATATCCCATAGCTTAAACACTCATATCTTTGGATTCCTCTCGATGAGGCGAGCAGTACGAGTACCACCTTGATGGGTCTGTGACGTTTCCTTCCAGAGTTATTACAAATAAACCACAAACATCCCAGAATCCTCTCGGTTTGGGGTCAAAATGTTGTCGCTCATTAAATCCCATAAGAAACGTCGCATCGAATAAATGTGATTGAATTCTCCCCGTCTGGACGAGCGGAATTGAATGGTGTAACGGATTTTTGCTGTGCTGTGTTAAAACAGATATTTGCATGACTGCATTTGTTTTATTTTGTGAATAGCAAAAAGCATTCAACCCCAAAATACAAGTTTTTTTATTGGTCGCTCGTCCATTTCATATCCCATAGCTTAACCACTCATATCTTTGGATTCCTCTCGATGAGGCGAGCAGTACGAGTACCACCTTGATTGGTCTGCGACGTTTCCTTCCAGAGTTATTACAAAAAAACCACAAACATCCCAGCATCCTCTCGGTTTGGGGTCAAAATGTTGTCGCTCATTAAATCCCATAAGAAACGTCGCATCGAATAAATGTGATTGAATTCTCCCCGTATGGACGAGCGGGATTGAATGGTGCAACTGATTTTGCTGTGCTGTGTTAAAACAGATATTTGCATGACTGCTTTTGTTTTATTTTGTGAATAGCAAAACGCATTCAACCCCATTATGTCATTTTTTTTTATTGGTCGCTCGTCCATTTCATATCCCATAGCTTAACCACTCATATGTTTGGATTCCTCTCGATGAGGCGAGCAGTATGCGTACCACCTTGATGGGTCTGCGACGTTTCCTTCCAGAGTTATTACAAAAAAACCACAAACATCCCAGAATCCTCTCGGTTTGGGGTCAAAATGTTGTCGCTCATTCAATCCCATAAGAAACGTCGCATCGAAAAAATGTGATTGAATTCTCCCCGTCTGGACGAGCAGAATTGAATGGTGCAACTGATTTTGCTGTGCTATGTTAAATCAGATATTTGCATTACTGATTTGGTTTTATTTTGTGAATAGCAAAAAGCATTCAACCCCATAATACATGTTGTTTTATTGTTCGCTCGTCCATTTCATATCCCATAGCTTAAACACTCATATCTTTGGATTCCTCTCGATGAGGCGAGCAGTACGAGTACCACCTTGATGGGTCTGTGACGTTTCCTTCCAGAGTTATTACAAATAAACCACAAACATCCCAGAATCCTCTCGGTTTGGGGTCAAAATGTTGTCGCTCATTAAATCCCATAAGAAACGTCGCATCGAATAAATGTGATTGAATTCTCCCCGTCTGGACGAGCGGAATTGAATGGTGTAACGGATTTTTGCTGTGCTGTGTTAAAACAGATATTTGCATGACTGCATTTGTTTTATTTTGTGAATAGCAAAAAGCATTCAACCCCAAAATACATGTTTTTTTATTGGTCGCTCGTCCATTTCATATCCCATAGCTTAACCACTCATATCTTTGGATTCCTCTCGATGAGACGAGCAGTACGAGTACCACCTTGATTGGTCTGCGACGTTTCCTTCCAGAGTTATTACAAAAAAACCACAAACATCCCAGCATCCTCTCGGTTTGGGGTCAAAATGTTGTCGCTCATTAAATCCCATAAGAAACGTCGCATCGAATAAATGTGATTGAATTCTCCCCGTATGGACGAGCGGGATTGAATGGTGCAACTGATTTTGCTGTGCTGTGTTAAAACAGATATTTGCATGACTGCTTTTGTTTTATTTTGTGAATAGCAAAACGCATTCAACCCCATAATACATGTTGTTTTATTGGTCGCTCGTCCATTTCATAACCGATAGCTTAACCACTCATATCTTTGGATTCTACTCGATGAGGCGAGCAGTACGAGTACCACCTTGATGGGTCTCGACGTTTCCTTCCAGAGTTATTACAAAAAAACCACAAACATCCCAGAATCCTCTCGGTTTGGGGTCAAAATGTTGTCGCTCATTAAATCCCATAAGAAACGTCGCATCGAATAAATGTGATTGAATTCTCCCCGTCTGGACGAGCGGAATTGAATGGTGTAACTGATTTTTGCTGTGCTGTGTTAAAACAGATATTTGCATGACTGCATTTGTTTTATTTTGTGAATAGCAAAAAGCATTCAACCCCAAAATACATGTTTTTTTATTGGTCGCTCGTCCATTTCATATCCCATAGCTTAACCACTCATATCTTTGGATTCCTCTCGATGAGGCGAGCAGTACGAGTACCACCTTGATGGGTCTGCGACGTTTCCTTCCAGAGTTATTACAAAAAAACCACAAACATCCCAGAATCCTCTCGGTTTGGGGTCAAAATGTTGTCGCTCATTAAATCCCATAAGAAACGTCGCATCGAATAAATGTGATTGAATTCTCCCCGTATGGACGAGCGGGATTTAATGGTGCAACTGATTTTGCTGTGCTGTGTTAAATCAGATATTTGCATTACTGATTTGGTTTTATTTTGTGAATAGCAAAAAGCATTCAACCCCATAATACATGTTGTTTTATTGGTCGCTCGTCCATTTCATATCCCATAGCTTAAGCACTCATATCTTTGGATTCCTCTCGATGAGGCGAGCAGTACGAGTACCACCTTGATGGGTCTGCGACGTTTCCTTCCAGAGTTATTACAAAAAAACCACAAACATCCCAGAATACTCTCGGTTTGGGGTCAAAATGTTGTCGCTCATTAAATCCCATAAGAAACGTCGCATCGAATAAATGTGATTGAATTCTCCCCGTCTGGACGAGCGGAATTGAATGGTGTAACTGATTTTTGCTGTGCTGTGTTAAAACAGATATTTGCATGACTGCATTTGTTTTATTTTGTGAATAGCAAAAAGCATTCAACCCCAAAATACATGTTGTTTTATTGGTCGCTCGTCCATTTCATATCCCATAGCTTAACCACTCATATCTTTGGATTCCTCTCGATGAGGCGAGCAGTACGAGTACCACCTTGATGGGTCTGCGACGTTTCCTTCCAGAGTTATTACAAAAAAACCACAAACATCCCAGAATACTCTCGGTTTGGGGTCAAAATGTTGTCGCTCATTAAATCCCATAAGAAACGTCGCATCGAATAAATGTGATTGAATTCTCCCCGTCTGGACGAGCGGAATTGAATGGTGTAACTGATTTTTGCTGTGCTGTGTTAAAACAGATATTTGCATGACTGCATTTGTTTTATTTTGTGAATAGCAAAAAGCATTCAACCCCAAAATACATGTTTTTTTATTGGTCGCTCGTCCATTTCATATCCCATAGCTTAACCACTCATATCGTTGGATTCCTCTCGATGAGGCGAGCAGTACGAGTACCACCTTGATGGGTCTGCGACGTTTCCTTCCAGAGTTATTACAAAAAAACCACAAACATCCCAGAATCCTCTCGGTTTGGGGTCAAAATGTTGTCGCTCATTAAATCCCATAAGAAACGTCGCATCGAATAAATGTGATTGAATTCTCCCCGTATGGACGAGCGGGATTGAATGGTGCAACTGATTTTGCTGTGCTGTGTTAAAACAGATATTTGCATGACTGCTTTTGTTTTATTTTGTGAATAGCAAAACGCATTCAACCCCATAATACATGTTGTTTTATTGGTCGCTCGTCTATTTCATAACCGATAGCTTAACCACTCATATCTTTGGATTCTACTCGATGAGGCGAGCAGTACGAGTACCACCTTGATGGGTCTCGACGTTTCCTTCCAGAGTTATTACAAAAATACCACAAACATCCCAGAATCCTCTCGGTTTGGGGTCAAAATGTTGTCGCTCATTAAATCCCATAAGGAACGTCGCATCGAATAAATGTGATTGAATTCTCCCCGTCTGGACGAGCGGAATTGAATGGTGTAACTGATTTTTGCTGTGCTGTGTTAAAACAGATATTTGCATGACTGCATTTGTTTTATTTTGTGAATAGCAAAAAGCATTCAACCCCAAAATACATTTTTTTTTATTGGTCGCTCGTCCATTTCATATCCCATAGCTTAACCACTCATATCTTTGGATTCCTCTCGATGAGGCGAGCAGTACGAGTACCACCTTGATGGGTCTGCGACGTTTCCTTCCAGAGTTATTACAAAAAAACCACAAACATCCCAGAATCCTCTCGGTTTGGGGTCAAAATGTTGTCGCTCATTAAATCCCATAAGAAACGTCGCATCGAATAAATGTTATTGAATTCTCCCCGTATGGACGAGCGGGATTGAATGGTGCAACTGATTTTGCTGTGCTGTGTTAAAACAGATATTTGCATGACTGCTTTTGTTTTATTTTGTGAATAGCAAAACGCATTCAACCCCATTATACATGTTGTTTTATTGGTCGCTCGTCCATTTCATAACCGATAGCTTAACCACTCATATCTTTGGATTCCTCTCGATGAGGCGAGCAGTACGAGTACCACCTTGATGGGTCTGCGACGTTTCCTTCCAGAGTTATTACAAAAAAAACCACAAACATCCCAGAATCCTCTCGGTTTGGGGTCAAAATGTTGTCGCTCATTAAATCCCATAAGAAACGTCGCATCGAATAAATGTGATTGAATTCTCCCCGTATGGACGAGCGGGATTGAATGGTGCAACTGATTTTGCTGTGCTGTGTTAAAACAGATATTTGCATGACTGCTTTTGTTTTATTTTGTGAATAGCAAAACGCATTCAACCCCATAATACATGTTGTTTTATTGGTCGCTCGTCCATTTCATAACCGATAGCTTAACCACTCATATCTTTGGATTCTACTCGATGAGGCGAGCAGTACGAGTACCACCTTGATGGGTCTCGACGTTTCCTTCCAGAGTTATTACAAAAAAACCACAAACATCCCAGAATCCTCTCGGTTTGGGGTCAAAATGTTGTCGCTCATTAAATCCCATAAGAAACGTCGCATCGAAAAAATGTGATTAAAATTCTCCCCGTCTGGACGAGCAGAATTGAATGGTGCAACTGATTTTGCTGTGCTGTGTTAACTCAGATATTTGCATTACTGCTTTGGTTTTATTTTGTGAATAGCAAAAAGCATTCAACCCCATAATACATGTTGTTTTATTGGTCGCTCGTCAAATTTCATATCCCATAGCTTAAGCACTCATATCTTTGGATTCCTCTCGATGAGGCGAGCAGTACGAGTACCACCTTGATGGGTCTGCGACGTTTCCTTCCAGAGTTATTACAAAAAAACCACAAACATCCCAGAATCCTCTCGGTTTGGGGTCAAAATGTTGTCGCTCATTAAATCCCATAAGAAACGTCGCATCGAAAAAATGTGATTGAATTCTCCCCGTCTGGACGAGCGGGATTGAATGGTGCAACTGATTTTACTGTGCTGTGTTAAAACAGATATTTGCATGACTGCTTTTGTTTTATTTTGTGAATAGCAAAAAGCATTCAACCCCAAAATACATGTTGTTTTATTGGTCGCTCGTCCATTTCATATCCCATAGCTTAACCACTCATATCTTTGGATTCCTCTCGATGAGGCGAGCAGTACGAGTACCACCTTGATGGGTCTGCGACGTTTCCTTCCAGAGTTATTACAAAAAAACCACAAACATCCCAGAATCCTCTCGGTTTGGGGTCAAAATGTTGTCGCTCATTAAATCCCATAAGAAACGTCGCATCGAATAAATGTGATTGAATTCTCCCCGTATGGACGAGCGGGATTGAATGGTGCAACTGATTTTGCTGTGCTGTGTTAAAACAGATATTTGCATGACTGCTTTTGTTTTATTTTGTGAATAGCAAAACGCATTCAACCCCATAATACATGTTGTTTTATTGGTCGCTCGTCCATTTCATAACCGATAGCTTAACCACTCATATCTTTGGATTCTACTCGATGAGGCGAGCAGTACGAGTACCACCTTGATGGGTCTCGACGTTTCCTTCCAGAGTTATTACAAAAAAACCACAAACATCCCAGAATCCTCTCGGTTTGGGGTCAAAATGTTGTCGCTCATTAAATCCCAGAAGAAACGTCGCATCGAAAAAATGTGATTGAATTCTCCCCGTCTGGACGAGCAGAATTGAATGGTGCAACTGATTTTGCTGTGCTGTGTTAACTCAGATATTTGCATTACTGCTTTGGTTTTATTTTGTGAATAGCAAAAAGCATTCAACCCCATAATACATGTTGTTTTATTGGTCGCTCGTCAAATTTCATATCCCATAGCTTAAGCACTCATATCTTTGGATTCCTCTCGATGAGGCGAGCAGTACGAGTACCACCTTGATGGGTCTGCGACGTTTCCTTCCAGAGTTATTACAAAAAAACCACAAACATCCCAGAATCCTCTCGGTTTGGGGTCAAAATGTTGTCGCTCATTAAATCCCATAAGAAACGTCGCATCGAAAAAATGTGATTGAATTCTCCCCGTCTGGACGAGCGGGATTGAATGGTGCAACTGATTTTACTGTGCTGTGTTAAAACAGATATTTGCATGACTGCTTTTGTTTTATTTTGTGAATAGCAAAAAGCATTCAACCCCAAAATACATGTTGTTTTATTGGTCGCTCGTCCATTTCATATCCCATAGCTTAACCACTCATATCTTTGGATTCCTCTCGATGAGGCGAGCAGTACGAGTACCACCTTGATGGGTCTGCGACGTTTCCTTCCAGAGTTATTACAAAAAAACCACAAACATCCCAGAATCCTCTCGGTTTGGGGTCAAAATGTTGTCGCTCATTAAATCCCATAAGAAACGTCGCATCGAATAAATGTGATTGAATTCTCCCCGTATGGACGAGCGGGATTGAATGGTGCAACTGATTTTGCTGTGCTGTGTTAAAACAGATATTTGCATGACTGCTTTTGTTTTATTTTGTGAATAGCAAAACGCATTCAACCCCATAATACATGTTGTTTTATTGGTCGCTCGTCCATTTCATAACCGATAGCTTAACCACTCATATCTTTGGATTCTACTCGATGAGGCGAGCAGTACGAGTACCACCTTGATGGGTCTCGACGTTTCCTTCCAGAGTTATTACAAAAAAACCACAAACATCCCAGAATCCTCTCGGTTTGGGGTCAAAATGTTGTCGCTCATTAAATCCCAGAAGAAACGTCGCATCGAAAAAATGTGATTGAATTCTCCCCGTCTGGACGAGCAGAATTGAATGGTGCAACTGATTTTGCTGTGCTGTGTTAACTCAGATATTTGCATTACTGCTTTGGTTTTATTTTGTGAATAGCAAAAAGCATTCAACCCCATAATACATGTTGTTTTATTGGTCGCTCGTCAAATTTCATATCCCATAGCTTAAGCACTCATATCTTTGGATTCCTCTCGATGAGGCGAGCAGTACGAGTACCACCTTGATGGGTCTGCGACGTTTCCTTCCAGAGTTATTACAAAAAAACCACAAACATCCCAGAATCCTCTCGGTTTGGGGTCAAAATGTTGTCGCTCATTAAATCCCATAAGAAACGTCGCATCGAAAAAATGTGATTGAATTCTCCCCGTCTGGACGAGCGGGATTGAATGGTGCAACTGATTTTGCTGTGCTGTGTTAAAACAGATATTTGCATGACTGCTTTTGTTTTATTTTGTGAATAGCAAAAAGCATTCAACCCCAAAATGCATGTTGTTTTATTGGTCGCTCGTCCATTTCATATCCGATAGCTTAACCACTCATATCTTTGGATTCCTCTCGATGAGGCGAGCAGTACGAGTACCACCTTGATGGGTGTGCGACGTTTCCTTCCAGAGTTATTACAAAAACACCACAAACATCCCAGAATCCTTTCGGTTTGGGGTCAAAATGTTGTCGCTCATTAAATCCCATAAGAAACGTCGCATCGAATAAATGTGATTGAATTCTCCCCGTCTGGACGAGCGGAATTGAATGGTGTAACTGATTTTTGCTGTGCTGTGTTAAAACAGATATTTGCATGACTGCATTTGTTTTATTTTGTGAATAGCAAAAAGCATTCAACCCCATAATAAAAGTTGTTTTATTGGTCGCTCGTCCATTTCATATCCCATAGCTTAACCACTCATATCTTTGGATTCCTCTCGATGAGGCGAGCAGTACGCGTACCACCTTGATGGGTCTGCGACGTTTCCTTCCAGAGTTATTACAAAAAAACCACAAACATCCCAGAATCCTCTCGGTTTGGGGTCAAAATGTTGTCGCTCATTAAATCCCATAAGAAACGTCGCATCGAAAAAATGTGGTTGAATTCTCCCCGTCTGGACGAGCGGGATTGAATGGTGCAACTGATTTTGCTGTGCTGTGTTAAAACAGATATTTGCATGACTGCTTTTGTTTTATTTTGTGAATAGCAAAAAGCATTCAACCCCAAAATACATGTTGTTTTATTGGTCGCTCGTCCATTTCATATCCCTTAGCTTAACCTCTCATATCTTTGGATTCCTCTCGATGAGGCGAGCAGTACGAGTACCACCTTGATGGGTGTGCGACGTTTCCTTCCAGAGTTATTACAAAAACACCACAAACATCCCAGAATCCTCTCGGTTTGGGGTCAAAATGTTGTCGCTCATTAAATCCCATAAGAAACGTCGCATCGAATAAATGTGATTGAATTCTCCCCGTCTGGACGAGCGGAATTGAATGGTGTAACTGATTTTTGCTGTGCTGTGTTAAAACAGATATTTGCATGACTGCATTTGTTTTATTTTGTGAATAGCAAAAAGCATTCAACCCCATAATAAAAGTTGTTTTATTGGTCGCTCGTCCATTTCATATCCCATAGCTTAACCACTCATATCTTTGGATTCCTCTCGATGAGGCGAGCAGTACGCGTACCACCTTGATGGGTCTGCGACGTTTCCTTCCAGAGTTATTACAAAAAAACCACAAACATCCCAGAATCCTCTCGGTTTGGGGTCAAAATGTTGTCGCTCATTCAATCCCATAAGAAACGTCGCATCGAAAAAATGTGATTGAATTCTCCCCGTCTGGACGAGCGGGATTGAATGGTGCAACTGATTTTGCTGTGCTGTGTTAAAGCAGATATTTGCATGACTGCTTTTGTTTTATTTTGTGAATAGCAAAACGCATTCAACCCCATAATACATGTTGTTTTATTGGTCGCTCGTCCATTTCATATCGCATAGCTTAACCACTCATATCTTTGGATTCCACTCGATGAGGCGAGCAGTACGAGTACCACCTTGATGGGTCTGCGACGTTTCCTTCCAGAGTTATTACAAAAAAAACCACAAACATCCCAGAATCCTCTCGGTTTGGGGTCAAAATGTTGTCGCTCATTAAATCCCATAAGAAACGTCGCATCGAATAAATGTGATTGAATTCTCCCCGTCTGGACGAGCGGAATTGAATGGTGTATCTGATTTTTGCTGTGCTGTGTTAAAACAGATATTTGCATGACTGCATTTGTTTTATTTTGTGAATATCAAAAAGCATTCAACCCCAAAATACATGTTTTTTTATTGGTCGCTCGTCCATTTCATATCCCATAGCTTAACCACTCATATCTTTGGATTCCTCTCGATGAGGCGAGCAGTACGAGTACCACCTTGATGGGTCTGCGACGTTTCCTTCCAGAGTTATTACAAAAAAACCACAAACATCCCAGAATCCTCTCGGTTTGGGGTCAAAATGTTGTCGCTCATTAAATCCCATAAGAAACGTCGCATCGAATAAATGTGATCGAATTCTCCCCGTATGGACGAGCGGGATTGAATGGTGCAACTGATTTTGCTGTGCTGTGTTAAAACAGATATTTGCATGACTGCTTTTGTTTTATTTTGTGAATAGCAAAGCGCATTCAACCCCATAATACATGTTGTTTTATTGGTCGCTCGTCCATGTCATAACCGATAGCTTAACCACTCATATCTTTGGATTCTACTCGATGAGGCGAGCAGTACGAGTACCACCTTCATGGGTCTCGACGTTTCCTTCCAGAGTTATTACAAAAAAACCACAAACATCCCAGAATCCTCTCGGTTTGGGGTCAAAATGTTGTCGCTCATTCAATCCCATAAGAAACGTCGCATCGAAAAAATGTGATTGAATTCTCCCCGTCTGGACGAGCGGGATTGAATGGTGCAACTGATTTTGCTGTGCTGTGTTAAAGCAGATATTTGCATGACTGCTTTTGTTTTATTTTGTGAATAGCAAAACGCATTCAACCCCATAATACATGTTGTTTTATTGGTCGCTCGTCCATTTCATATCGCATAGCTTAACCACTCATATCTTTGGATTCCACTCGATGAGGCGAGCAGTACGAGTACCACCTTGATGGGTCTGCGACGTTTCCTTCCAGAGTTATTACAAAAAAAACCACAAACATCCCAGAATCCTCTCGGTTTGGGGTCAAAATGTTGTCGCTCATTAAATCCCATAAGAAACGTCGCATCGAATAAATGTGATTGAATTCTCCCCGTCTGGACGAGCGGAATTGAATGGTGTATCTGATTTTTGCTGTGCTGTGTTAAAACAGATATTTGCATGACTGCATTTGTTTTATTTTGTGAATATCAAAAAGCATTCAACCCCAAAATACATGTTTTTTTATTGGTCGCTCGTCCATTTCATATCCCATAGCTTAACCACTCATATCTTTGGATTCCTCTCGATGAGGCGAGCAGTACGAGTACCACCTTGATGGGTCTGCGACGTTTCCTTCCAGAGTTATTACAAAAAAACCACAAACATCCCAGAATCCTCTCGGTTTGGGGTCAAAATGTTGTCGCTCATTAAATCCCATAAGAAACGTCGCATCGAATAAATGTGATTGAATTCTCCCCGTATGGACGAGCGGGATTGAATGGTGCAACTGATTTTGCTGTGCTGTGTTAAAACAGATATTTGCATGACTGCTTTTGTTTTATTTTGTGAATAGCAAAGCGCATTCAACCCCATAATACATGTTGTTTTATTGGTCGCTCGTCCATGTCATAACCGATAGCTTAACCACTCATATCTTTGGATTCTACTCGATGAGGCGAGCAGTACGAGTACCACCTTCATGGGTCTCGACGTTTCCTTCCAGAGTTATTACAAAAAAACCACAAACATCCCAGAATCCTCTCGGTTTGGGGTCAAAATGTTGTCGTTCATTAAATCCCATAAGAAACGTCGCATCGAATAAATGCGATTTAATTCTCCCCGTCTGGATGAGCGGGATTTAATGGTGCAACAGATTTTGCTGTGCTGTGTTAACTCAGATATTTGCATGACTGCTTTTGTTTTATTTTGTGAATAGCAAAAAGCATTCAACCCCATAATACATGTTGTTTTATTGGTTGCTCGTCCATTTCATATCCCATAGCTTAACCACTCATATCTTTGGATTCCACTCGATGAGGCGAGCAGTACGAGTACCACCTTGATGGGTCTGCGACGTTTCCTTCCAGAGTTATTACCAAAAAACCACAAACTTCCCAGAATCCTCTCGGTTTGGGGTCAAAATGTTGTCGCTCATTAAATCCCATAAGAAACGTCGCATCGAATGAATGTGATTGAATTCTCCCCGTCTGGACGAGCGGGATTGAATGATGCAACACATTTTGCTGTGCTGTGTTAAATAAGATATTTGCATGACTGCTTTTGTTTAATTTTGTGAATAGAAAAAAGTATTCAACCCCATAATACATGTTGTTTTATTGGTCGATCGTCCATTTTATATCCCATAGCTTAACCACTCATATCTTTGGATTCCTCTCGATGAGGCGAGCAGTACGAGTACCACCTTGGTGGGACTGCGACGTTTCCTTCCAGAGTTATTACCAAAAAACCACAAACATCCCAGAATCCTCTCGGTTTGGGGTCAAAATGTTGTCGTTCATTAAATCCCATAAGAAACGTCGCATCGAATAAATGCGATTTAATTCTCCCCGTCTGGATGAGCGGGATTTAATGGTGCAACAGATTTTGCTGTGCTGTGTTAAATAAGATATTTGCATGACTGCTTTTGTTTTATTTTGTGAATAGAAAAAAGCATTCATCCCCATAATACATGTTGTTTTATTGGTCGATCGTCCATTTTATATTCCATAGCTTAACCACTCATATCTTTGGATTTCTCTCGATGAGGCGAGCAGTACGAGTACCACCTTGATGGGTCTGAGACGTTTTCTTCCAGAGTTATTACCAAAAAACCACAAACATCCCAGAATCCTCTCGATTTGGGGTCAAAATGTTGTCGTTCATTAAATCCCATAAGAAACGTCGCATCGAATGAATGTGATTGAATTCTCCCCGTCTGGACGAGCGGGATTGAATGGTGCAACACATTTTGCTGTGCTGTGTTAAATAAGATATTTGCATGACTGCTTTTGTTTAATTTTGTGAATAGAAAAAAGTATTCAACCCCATAATACATGTTGTTTTATTGGTCGATCGTCCATTTTATATCCCATAGCTTAAACGCTCATATCTTTGGATTCCTCTCGATGAGGCGAGCAGTACGAGTACCACCTTGGTGGGTCTGCGACGTTTCCTTCCAGAGTTATTACCAAAAAAACACAAACATCCCAGAATCCTCTCGGTTTGGGGTCAAAATGTTGTCGTTCATTAAATCCCATAAGAAACGTCGCATCGAATAAATGCGATTTAATTCTCCCCGTCTGGATGAGCGGGATTTAGTGGTGCAACAGATTTTGCTGTGCTGTGTTAAATAAGATATTTGCATGACTGTTTTTGTTTTATTTTGTGAATAGAAAAAAGCATTCATCCCCATAATACATGTTGTTTTATTGGTCGATCGTCCATTTTATATTCCATAGCTTAACCACTCATATCTTTGGATTCCTCTCGATGAGGCGAGCAGTACGAGTACCATCTTGATGGGTCTGAGACGTTTTCTTCCAGAGTTATTACCAAAAAACCACAAACATCCCAGAATCCTCTCGATTTGGGGTCAAAATGTTGTCGTTCATTAAATCCCATAAGAAACGTCGCATCGAATGAATGTGATTGAATTCTCCCCGTCTGGACGAGCGGGATTGAATGGTGCAACACATTTTGCTGTGCTGTGTTAAATAAGATATTTGCATGACTGCTTTTGTTTAATTTTGTGAATAGAAAAAAGTATTCAACCCCATAATACATGTTGTTTTATTGGTCGATCGTCCATTTTATATCCCATAGCTTAACCACTCATATCTTTGGATTCCTCGCGATGAGGCGAGCAGTACGAGTACCACCTTGGTGGGTCTGCGACGTTTCCTTCCAGAGTTATTACCAAAAACCACAAACATCCCAGAATCCTCTCGGTTTGGGGTCAAAATGTTGTCGTTCATTAAATCCCATAAGAAACGTCGCATCGAATAAATGCGATTTAATTCTCCCCGTCTGGATGAGCGGGATTGAATGGTGCAACAGATTTTGCTGTGCTGTGTTAAATAAGATATTTGCATGACTGCTTTTGTTTTATTTTGTGAATAGAAAAAAACATTCATCCCCATAATACATGTTGTTTTATTGGTCGATCGTCCATTTTATATCCCATACCTTAACCACTCATATCTTTGGATTCCTCTCGATAAGGCGAGCAGTACGAGTACCACCTTGATGGGTCTGCGACGTTTTCTTCCAGAGTTATTACCAAAAAACCACAAACATCCCAGAAACCTCTCGATTTGGGGTCAAAATGTTGTCGCTCATTCAATCCCATAAGAAACGTCGCATCGAATAAATGTGATTGAATTCTCCCCGTCTGGTCGAGCGGAATTGAATGGTGCAACTGATTTTGCTGTGCTTTGTTAAATAAGATATTTGCATGACTGCTTTTGTTTTATTTTGTGAATAGCAAAATGCATTCAACCCCATAATACATGTTGTTTTATTGGTCGCTCGTCCATTTCATATCCCATAGCTTAATTACTCATATCTTTGGATTCCTCTCGATGAGACGAGCAGTACGAGTACCAGCTTGATGGGGCTGCGACGTTTCCTTCCAGAGTTATTAAAAAAAAACACAAACATCCCAGAATCCTCTCGGTTTGGGGTCAAAATGTTGTCGCTCATTAAATCCCATAAGAAACGTCGCATCGAATAAATGTGATTGAATTCTCCCCGTCTGGACGAGCGGGATTGAATGGTGCAACTGATTTTGCTGTGCTGTGTTAAAACAGATATTTGCATTACTGCTTTTGTTTTATTTTGTGAATAGCAAAAAGCATTCAACCCCATAATACATGTTGTTTTATTGGTCGCTCGTCCATTTCATATCCCATAGCTTAACCACTCATATCTTTGGATTCCACTCGATGAGGCGAGCAGTACGAGTACCACCTTGATGGGTCTGCGACGTTTCCTTCCAGAGTTATTACCAAAAAACCACAAACTTCCCAGAATCCTCTCGGTTTGGGGTCAAAATGTTGTCGCTCATTAAATCCCATAAGAAACGTCGCATCGAATAAATGTGATTGAATTCTCCCCGTCTGGACGAGCGGAATTGAATGGTGTAACTGATTTTGCTGTGCTGTGTTAAATCAGATATTTGCATTACTGCTTTTGTTTTATTTTGTGAATAGCAAAAAGCATTCAACCCCATAATACATGTTGTTTTATTGGTCGCTCGTCCATTTCATATCCCATAGCTTAACCACTCATATCTTTGGATTCCACTCGATGAGGCGAGCAGTACGAGTACCACCTTGATGGGTCTGCGACGGTTCCTTCCAGAGTTATTACAAAAAAACCACAAACATCCCAGAATCCTCTCGGTTTGGGGTCAAAATGTTGTCGCTCATTAAATCCCATAAGAAACGTCGCATTGAATAAATGTGATCGAATTCTCCCCTTCTGGACGAGCGGGATTGAATGGTGCAACTGATTTTGCTGTGCTCTGTCAAAACAGATATTTGCATGACTGCTTTTGTTTTATTTTGTGAATAGCAAAACGCATTCAACCCCATAATACATGTTGTTTTATTGGTCGCTCGTCCATTTCATATCCCATAGCTTAACCACTCATATCTTTGGATTCCTCTCGATGAGGCGAGCAGTACGAGCATCACCTTGATGGGTCTGTGACGTTTCCTTCCAGAGTTATTACAAAAAAACCACAAACATCCCAGAATCCTCTCGGTTTGGGGTCAAAATGTTGTCGCTCATTAAATCCCATAAGAAACGTCGCATCAAATAAATGTGATTGAATTCTCCCCGTCTGGACGAGGGGGATTGAATGGTGTAACTATTTTGCTGTGCTGTGTTAAAACAGATATTTGCATGACTGCTTTTGTTTTATTTTGTGAATAGCAAAAAGCATTCAACCCCATAATACATGTTGTTTTATTGGTCGCTCGTCCATTTCATATCCCATAGCTTAACCACTCATATCTTTGGATTCCACTCGATGAGGCGAGCAGTACGAGTACCACCTTGATGGGTCTGCGACGTTTCCTTCCAGAGTTAATACCAAAAAACCACAAACTTCCCAGAATCCTCTCGGTTTGGGGTCAAAATGTTGTCGCTCATTAAATCCCATAAGAAACGTCGCATTGAATAAATGTGATTGAATTCTCCCCTTCTGGACGAGCGGGATTGAATGGTGCAACTGATTTTGCTGTGCTCTGTTAAAACAGATATTTGCATGACTGCTTTTGTTTTATTTTGTGAATAGCAAAACGCATTCAACCCCATAATACATGTTGTTTTATTGGTCGCTCGTCCATTTCATATCCCATAGCTTAACCACTCATATCTTTGGATTCCTCTCGATGAGGCGAGCAGTACGAGCATCACCTTGATGGGTCTGCGATGTTTCCTTCCAGAGTTATTACAAAAAAACCACAAACATCCCAGAATCCTCTCGGTTTGGGGTCAAAATGTTGTCGCTCATTAAATCCCATAAGAAACGTCGCATTAAATAAATGTGATTGAATTCTCCCCGTCTGGACGAGGGGGATTGAATGGTGTAACTATTTTGCTGTGCTGTGTTAAAACAGATATTTGCATGACTGCTTTTGTTTTATTTTGTGAATAGCAAAAAGCATTCAACCCCATAATACATGTTGTTTTATTGGTCGCTCGTCCATTTCATATCCCATAGCTTAACCACTCATATCTTTGGATTCCACTCGATGAGGCGAGCAGTACGAGTACCACCTTGATGGGTCTGCGACGTTTCCTTCCAGAGTTAATACCAAAAAACCACAAACTTCCCAGAATCCTCTCGGTTTGGGGTCAAAATGTTGTCGCTCATTAAATCCCATAAGAAACGTCGCATTGAATAAATGTGATTGAATTCTCCCCTTCTGGACGAGCGGGATTGAATGGTGCAACTGATTTTGCTGTGCTCTGTTAAAACAGATATTTGCATGACTGCTTTTGTTTTATTTTATGAATAGCAAAACGCATTCAACCCCATAATAGATGTTGTTTTATTGGTCGCTCGTCCATTTCATATCCCATAGCTTAACCACTCATATCTTTGGATTCCTCTCGATGAGGCGAGCAGTACGAGCATCACCTTGATGGGTCTGCGACGTTTCCTTCCAGAGTTATTACAAAAAAACCACAAACATCCCAGAATCCTCTCGGTTTGGGGTCAAAATGTTGTCGCTCATTAAATCCCATAAGAAACGTCGCATCAAATAAATGTGATTGAATTCTCCCCGTCTGGACGAGGGGGATTGAATGGTGTAACTATTTTGCTGTGCTGTGTTAAAACAGATATTTGCATGACTGCTTTTGTTTTATTTTGTGAATAGCAAAAAGCATTCAACCCCATAATACATGTTGTTTTATTGGTCGCTCGTCCATTTCATATCCCATAGCTTAACCACTCATATCTTTGGATTCCACTCGATGAGGTGAGCAGTACGAGTACCACCTTGATGGGTCTGCGACGTTTCCTTCCATAGTTAATACCAAAAAACCACAAACTTCCCAGAATCTTCTCGGTTTGGGGTCAAAATGTTGTCGCTCATTAAATCCCATAAGAAACGTCGCATCGAATAAATGTGATTGAATTCTCCCCGTCTGGACGAGCGGGATTGAATGGTGCAACTGATTTTGCTGTGCTGTGTTAAAACAGATATTTGCATGACTGCTTTTGTTTTATTTTGTGAATAGCAAAAAGCATCCAACCCCATAATACATGTTGTTTTGTTGGTCGCTCGTCAATTTCATATCCCATAGCTTAACCACTCATATCTTTCGATTCCTCTCAATGAGTCGAGCAGTACGAGTACCACCTTGTTGGGTCTGCGACGTTTCCTTCCAGAGTTATTACCAAAAAACCACAAACATTCCAGAATCCTCTCGGTTTGGCGTCAAAATGTTGTCGCTCATTAAATCCTATAAGAAACGTCACATGGAATAAATGTAATTGAATTCTCCCCGTCTCGAAGAGTGGAATTGAATGGTGCAACTGATTTTGCTGTGCTGTGTTAAATCAGATATTTGCATTACTGCTTTTGTTTTAATTTGTGAATAGCAAAAAGCATTCAACCCCATAATACATGTTGTTTTGTTGGTCGCTCGTCAATTTCATATCCCATAGCTTAACCACTCATATCTTTGGATTCCTCTCGATGAGGCGAGCAGTACGAGTACCACCTTTATGGGTCTGCGACGTTTTCTTCCAGAGTTATTACCAAAAAACCACAAACATCCCAGAATCCTCTCGGTTTAGGGTCAATATGTTGCCGCTCATTAAATCCCATAAGAAACGTCACATGGAATAAATGTGATTGAATTCTCCCCGTCTGGACGAGCGGGATTGAATGGTGCAACTGATTTTGCTGTGCTGTGTTAAATAATATATTTGCATTACTGCTTTTGTTTTAATTTGTGAATAGCAAAAAGCATTCAACCCCATAATACATGTTGTTTTATTGGTCGCTCATCCATTTCATATCCCATAGCTTATCCACTCATATCTTTGGATTCCTCTCGATGAGGCGAGCAGTACGAGTACCACCTTGATGGGTCTGCGACGTTTTCTTCCAGAGTTATTACCAAAAAAACACAAACATCCCAGAATCCTCTCGGTTTGGGGTCAATATGTTGTCGCTCATTAAATCCCATAAGAAACGTCACATGGAATAAATGTGATTGAATTCTCCCCGTCTGGACGAGCGGAATTGAATGGTGGAACTGATTTTGCTGTGCTGTGTTAAATAAGATATTTGCATGACTGCTTTTGTTTTATTTTGTGAATAGCAAAAAGCATTCAACCCCATAATACATGTTGTTTTATTGATCGATCGTCCATTTTATATTCCATAGCTTAACCACTCATATCGTTGGATTCCTCTCGATGAGGCGAGCAGTACGAGTACCACCTTGATGGGGCTGCGACGTTTACTTCCAGAGTTATTACAAAAAAAAACACAAACATCCCAGAATCCTCTCGGTTTGGGGTCAAAATGTTGTCGTTCATTAAATCCCATAAGAAACGTCGCATCGAATGAATGCGATTTAATTCTCCCCGTCTGGATGAGCGTGATTGAATGGTCCAACACATTTTGCTGTGCTGTGTTAAATAAGATATTTGCATGACTGCTTTTGTTTTATTTTGTGAATAGAAAAAAGCATTCAACCCCATAATACATGTTGTTTTATTGGTCAATCGTCCATTTTATATCCCATAGCTTAACCACTCATATCTTTGGATTCCTCTCGATGAGGCGAGCAGTACGAGTACCACCTTGGTGGATCTGCGACGTTTCCTTCCAGAGTTATTACCAAAAAACCACAAACATCCCAGAATCCTCTCGGTTTGGGGTATAAATGTTGTCGCTCATTCAATCCCGTAAGAAACGTCGCATCGAATAAATGTGATTGAATTCTCCCCGTCTGGACGAGTGGAATTGAATGGTGCAACTGATTTTGCTGTGCTGTGTTAAATCAGATATTTGCATGACTGCTTTTGTTTTAATTTGTGAATAGCAAAAAGCATCCAACCCCATAATACATGTTGTTTTGTTGGTCGCTCGTCAATTTCATATCCCATAGCTTAACCACTCATATCTTTCGATTCCTCTCAATGAGTCGAGCAGTACGAGTACCACCTTGTTGGGTCTGCGACGTTTCCTTCCAGAGTTATTACCAAAAAACCACAAACATTCCAGAATCCTCTCGGTTTGGCGTCAAAATGTTGTCGCTCATTAAATCCTATAAGAAACGTCACATGGAATAAATGTAATTGAATTCTCCCCGTCTCGACGAGTGGAATTGAATGGTGCAACTGATTTTGCTGTGCTTTGTTAAATCAGATATTTGCATTACTGCTTTTGTTTTAATTTGTGAATAGCAAAAAGCATTCAACCCCATAATACATGTTGTTTTGTTGGTCGCTCGTCAATTTCATATCCTATAGCTTAACCACTCATATCTTTGGATTCCTCTCGATGAGGCGAGCAGTACGAGTACCACCTTGATGGGTCTGCGACGTTTTCTTCCAGAGTTATTACCAAAAAACCACAAACATCCCAGAATCCTCTCGGTTTAGGGTCAATATGTTGCCGCTCATTAAATCCCATAAGAAACGTCACATGGAATAAATGTGATTGAATTCTCCCCGTCTGGACGAGCGGGATTGAATGGTGCAACTGATTTTGCTGTGCTGTGTTAAATAATATATTTGCATTACTGCTTTTGTTTTAATTTGTGAATAGCAAAAAGCATTCAACCCCATAATACATGTTGTTTTATTGGTCGCTCATCCATTTCATATCCCATAGCTTATCCACTCATATCTTTGGATTCCTCTCGATGAGGCGAGCAGTACGAGTACCACCTTGATGGGTCTGCGACGTTTCCTTCCAGAGTTATTACCAAAAAAACACAAACATCCCAGAATCCTCTCGGTTTGGGGTCAATATGTTGTCGCTCATTAAATCCCATAAGAAACGTCATATGGAATAAATGTGATTGAATTCTCCCCGTCTGGACGAGCGGAATTGAATGGTGGAACTGATTTTGCTGTGCTGTGTTAAATAAGATATTTGCATGACTGCTTTTGTTTTATTTTGTGAATAGCAAAAAGCATTCAACCCCATAATACATGTTGTTTTATTGATCGATCGTCCATTTTATATTCGATAGCTTAACCACTCATATCTTTGGATTCCTCTCGATGAGGCGAGCAGTACGAGTACCACCTTGGTGGGTCTGCGACGTTTCCTTCCAGAGTTATTACCAAAAAACCACAAACATCCCAGAATCCTCTCGGTTTGGGGTCAAAATGTTGTCGCTCATTCAATCCCGTAAGAAACGTCGCATCGAATAAATGTGATTGAATTCTCCCCGTCTGGACGAGCGGAATTGAATGGTGCAATTGATTTTGCTGTGCTGTGTTAAATCAGATATTTGCATTACTCATAGTAAAGGTTTTTGGGTTAGATCGCGTTTATTTATAAATGTGTCGTAACCCTCCACCACCCGACACGGCCAATCAGCAAAAAAAGTGTCACGTTGACAAAAGACAAATAATTCACTACTTCAGCCCACCGGTGTGTTGAAGAGTTAATCCACATTTACAGTTTGAGTACGACGTTTCGCTGGTAAATACTTCCAGCATCATCGGGCAATTCGCCAGAATGGTAAAGCCCTCACTTGCTCCCGGTTTTATATAGAGCAGCAGGGTGACGTCATCACTTAACTCATCAGGTGCAGTGATTAGAGGCGGAGGGGGGGGGTAATGTAATTATATAATCGATTAGTAATCAGTCATTGGTTATGATTAGTAATGAGTTGTAGATTAGTAATTCTTTAAATCAAAATGTAATGTGTATTATTTAATAATACGCTTCCAGGCCGCACTAAGCCGGTAGCTGTCAGAGCGATTAAAGTTATTCTTGTTCCTCTCAATTTCAATGGATTCTCTAATTAGTCTTTGCCAGTAATAATTAGTTTTACACACCACTGCAACATTGTCAAAATCAATTGAGTGTCCTTGTTGACAAGCATGTTCTGCCACTGCCGACAGTTGTGTTTGAGATAATTTAATATTTATCTGATGTTCTTTTAGTCTTATGCTGATGTTACGTCCCGTCTGCCCAATGTAGCAGCTGCCACATGAACAATTAATCCGATATACACCTTCTGTTGATAGTTTAGGTAATGTGTCTTTAGTGCAAGATACTAGTTTTTGAATTTTGTGTACTGTACCAAATCTTACTGTAATGTTTTGCTTTTGCAAAACGCGGGCTAATTTGTCAGTTACTCCTGAGATATATGGAATTTTTATTGTTTTAACAATCTGGTCGCTTTCAGTAGTATTGCTTTGCGATCGTGATTTGGCATTCAGTGCTCTGTTAATTTGAGCATTATTGTAGCCATTCTGTCGTAGTGCGTCTTTAACGTGTTTAATCTCTCTCACTAGACTCTCACCATCTGACACTGTTTTCGCCCAATGTACGAGCGTCTTGATAAGAGAGGATTTTTGAGCTGGATGATGATGTGATTCTGCATTCAGATAGGCATCAGTGTGCGTTTGCTTTCTGTAAACGCTGTGTGTTATTTTACCGTTTAGGCCATGTCCAAGCAAAATATCTAGGAATGGGAGTGTGTTATTCACCTCCATTTCCATGGTGAACTGGATGGCCGGGTTTTGTGCATTGAGATGATTTAGAAAATCATTAAGTGTATCTTTACCATGTGGCCAGACAACCAAAGTGTCATCCACATACCTAAACCAAAAGGATGGTTTTAATGTGCTTGAGGCAAGTGCTCTTATTTCAAAGTTTTCCATGTACAAATTTGCTATAGCAGGGGATAAAGGAGAACCCATTGCTGCTCCTTCCTTTTGTTTAAAGAAATCCCCTCTCCATAAGAAGTAAGTGTTATTTAAACAATGGCCAGCAAGTTTCGGAATATCTTTTTGTAAACCGGTATTCTTTACTAGTGTATCAAGTAATTTAAGCGATTCGTCCACTGGAACCTTAGTGAATAGAGAAATCACATCAAAACTTACCAGAATGTCATCAGGAGTAAGTTTAATATCTTTAATCACATTCACAAGATGTTCTGAATTTTTTATGAATGAAGATGTCTTACCGATGTAGGGCTGTATTTGTTTGGTTATATATTTTGCTAATTGATATGTGGCAGAGCCAATTGTACTGACTATGGGTCGTAATGGGATGCCGATTTTATGAATCTTTGGTAGCCCATAGAGTCTAGGTGGTTTTGAGGCCCTTGGCTTAATTAGGTATTGCTCATTTTTAGGGATTAATGAATTTGCAATTATTGCAGTGGTCTTACGTTCTAAAGTATTAGTTGGATCTCGTTTAATTTTAATGTAGGTACTTTCCTCTAGTAAATTTCTAATTTTATTATCATAATCGGCTCGTGACATCACTACAGTAGTGCGGCCTTTATCAGCTGCTAGGATTTGGATATCCTTATTTACACGCAGCTCTCTTAAGGCTTTTGCCTCGTTAGAGCTAATATTTACTTTTGGAACTTTGCTATTCTCAATTATTTTAGCAACCTCATGTCTAGTCATCTCTGCCTCATTATGTGGAAGGATTCTAACTGCTGATTCTACCTCAGCAATTATCTCATCCACTGGAATTGTGCGTGGGGTAACGGCAAAGTTAAGGCCTTTAGAAAGGACAGAGACCATGTCACCGGTTAATACAGTGTTGGTCAAGTTCAGTACAGTTTTGTTTTTACATTTTTGGTTTTCAGTAGGAATTTGTTTATCATGTAGTCTAGAATATTTATTAATTTGGTTAGTTTTTGTTAGTTTAAACACATTATCAGCCGATTGTTGTGTTATGTTATCGATTATATCCCAATAATGCATAGATACACTATTGCTTATATCTAAGTGTAACTGCTTTAGCGATTCCGAAATGTAAGATAATTCACTCCTATTGTGCTGTATTCTCTCTATTAATAATAATTCGCTAGCTTTGTGTAGTATTTGGTTAGCTTTAGAAGACTTTATGTGATGTGTTATTTTAACTGCGTTTGGTATTACCTTTGCATTACTGCTTTTGTTTTAATTTGTGAATAGCAAAAAGCATTCAACCCCATAATACATGTTGTTTTATTGGTCGCTCGTCCATTTCATATCCCATAGCTTAATCACTCATATCTTTGGATTCCTCTCGATGAGGCGAGCAGTACGAGTACCACCTTGATGGGTCTGCGACGTTTCCTTCCAGAGTCATTACCAAAAAACCACAAACATCCCAGAATCCTCTCGGTTTGGGGTCAAAATGTTGTCGCTCATTCAATCCCATAAGAAACGTCGCATCGAGTAAATGTGATTGAATTCTCCCCGTCTGGACGAGCGGAATTGAATGGTGCAACTGATTTTGCTGTGCTGTGTTAAATAAGATATTTGCATGACTGCTTTTGTTTTATTTTGTGAATAGCAAAAAGCATTCAACCCCATAATACATGTTGTTTTATTGGTCGCTCGTCCATTTCATATCTCATAGCTTAATCACTCATATCTTTGGATTTCTCTCGATGAGGCGAGCAGTACGAGTACCACCTTGATGGGTCTGCGACGTTTCCTTCCAGAGTTATTACAAAAAAACCAAAAACATCCCAGAATCCTCTCGGTTTGGCGTCAAAATGTTGTCGCTCATTCAATCCCATAATAAACGTCGCATCGAATGAATGTGATTGAATTCTCCCCGTCTGGACGAGCGGAATTGAATGGTGGAACTGATTTTGCTGTGCTGTGTTAAATAAGATATTTGCATGACTGCTTTTGTTTTATTTTGTGAATAGCAAAAAGCATTCAACCCCATAATACATGTTGTTTTATTGATCGATCGTCCATTTTATATTCCATAGCTTAACCACTCATATCTTTGGATTCCTCTCGATGAGTCGAGCAGTACGAGTACCACCTTGGTGGGTCTGCGACGTTTCCTTCCAGAGTTATTACCAAAAAACCACAAACATCCCAGAATCCTCTCGGTTTGGGGTCAAAATGTTGTCGCTCATTCAATCCCGTAAGAAACGTCGCATCGAATAAATGTGATTGAATTCTCCCCGTCTGGACGAGCGGAATTGAATGGTGCAATTGATTTTGCTGTGCTGTGTTAAATCAGATATTTGCATTACTCATAGTAAAGGTTTTTGGGTTAGATCGCGTTTATTTATAAATGTGTCGTAACCCTCCACCACCCGACACGGCCAATCAGCAAAAAAAGTGTCACGTTGACAAAAGACAAATAATTCACTACTTCAGCCCACCGGTGTGTTGAAGAGTTAATCCACATTTACAGTTTGAGTACGACGTTTCGCTGGTAAATACTTCCAGCATCATCGGGCAATTCGCCAGAATGGTAAAGCCCTCACTTGCTCCCGGTTTTATATAGAGCAGCAGGGTGACGTCATCACTTAACTCATCAGGTGCAGTGATTAGAGGCGGAGGGGGGGGGTAATGTAATTATATAATCGATTAGTAATCAGTCATTGGTTATGATTAGTAATGAGTTGTAGATTAGTAATTCTTTAAATCAAAATGTAATGTGTATTATTTAATAATACGCTTCCAGGCCGCACTAAGCCGGTAGCTGTCAGAGCGATTAAAGTTATTCTTGTTCCTCTCAATTTCAATGGATTCTCTAATTAGTCTTTGCCAGTAATAATTAGTTTTACACACCACTGCAACATTGTCAAAATCAATTGAGTGTCCTTGTTGACAAGCATGTTCTGCCACTGCCGACAGTTGTGTTTGAGATAATTTAATATTTATCTGATGTTCTTTTAGTCTTATGCTGATGTTACGTCCCGTCTGCCCAATGTAGCAGCTGCCACATGAACAATTAATCCGATATACACCTTCTGTTGATAGTTTAGGTAATGTGTCTTTAGTGCAAGATACTAGTTTTTGAATTTTGTGTACTGTACCAAATCTTACTGTAATGTTTTGCTTTTGCAAAACGCGGGCTAATTTGTCAGTTACTCCTGAGATATATGGAATTTTTATTGTTTTAACAATCTGGTCGCTTTCAGTAGTATTGCTTTGCGATCGTGATTTGGCATTCAGTGCTCTGTTAATTTGAGCATTATTGTAGCCATTCTGTCGTAGTGCGTCTTTAACGTGTTTAATCTCTCTCACTAGACTCTCACCATCTGACACTGTTTTCGCCCAATGTACGAGCGTCTTGATAAGAGAGGATTTTTGAGCTGGATGATGATGTGATTCTGCATTCAGATAGGCATCAGTGTGCGTTTGCTTTCTGTAAACGCTGTGTGTTATTTTACCGTTTAGGCCATGTCCAAGCAAAATATCTAGGAATGGGAGTGTGTTATTCACCTCCATTTCCATGGTGAACTGGATGGCCGGGTTTTGTGCATTGAGATGATTTAGAAAATCATTAAGTGTATCTTTACCATGTGGCCAGACAACCAAAGTGTCATCCACATACCTAAACCAAAAGGATGGTTTTAATGTGCTTGAGGCAAGTGCTCTTATTTCAAAGTTTTCCATGTACAAATTTGCTATAGCAGGGGATAAAGGAGAACCCATTGCTGCTCCTTCCTTTTGTTTAAAGAAATCCCCTCTCCATAAGAAGTAAGTGTTATTTAAACAATGGCCAGCAAGTTTCGGAATATCTTTTTGTAAACCGGTATTCTTTACTAGTGTATCAAGTAATTTAAGCGATTCGTCCACTGGAACCTTAGTGAATAGAGAAATCACATCAAAACTTACCAGAATATCATCAGGAGTAAGTTTAATATCTTTAATCACATTCACAAGATGTTCTGAATTTTTTATGAATGAAGATGTCTTACCGATGTAGGGCTGTATTTGTTTGGTTATATATTTTGCTAATTGATATGTGGCAGAGCCAATTGTACTGACTATGGGTCGTAATGGGATGCCGATTTTATGAATCTTTGGTAGCCCATAGAGTCTAGGTGGTTTTGAGGCCCTTGGCTTAATTAGGTATTGCTCATTTTTAGGGATTAATGAATTTGCAATTATTGCAGTGGTCTTACGTTCTAAAGTATTAGTTGGATCTCGTTTAATTTTAATGTAGGTACTTTCCTCTAGTAAATTTCTAATTTTATTATCATAATCGGCTCGTGACATCACTACAGTAGTGCGGCCTTTATCAGCTGCTAGGATTTGGATATCCTTATTTACACGCAGCTCTCTTAAGGCTTTTGCCTCGTTAGAGCTAATATTTACTTTTGGAACTTTGCTATTCTCAATTATTTTAGCAACCTCATGTCTAGTCATCTCTGCCTCATTATGTGGAAGGAGTCTAACTGCTGATTCTACCTCAGCAATTATCTCATCCACTGGAATTGTGCGTGGGGTAACGGCAAAGTTAAGGCCTTTAGAAAGGACAGAGACCATGTCACCGGTTAATACAGTGTTGGTCAAGTTCAGTACAGTTTTGTTTTTACATTTTTGGTTTTCAGTAGGAATTTGTTTATCATGTAGTCTAGAATATTTATTAATTTGGTTAGTTTTTGTTAGTTTAAACACATTATCAGCCGATTGTTGTGTTATGTTATCGATTATATCCCAATAATGCATAGATACACTATTGCTTATATCTAAGTGTAACTGCTTTAGCGATTCCGAAATGTAAGATAATTCACTCCTATTGTGCTGTATTCTCTCTATTAATAATAATTCGCTAGCTTTGTGTAGTATTTGGTTAGCTTTAGAAGACTTTATGTGATGTGTTATTTTAACTGCGTTTGGTATTACCTTTGCATTACTGCTTTTGTTTTAATTTGTGAATAGCAAAAAGCATTCAACCCCATAATACATGTTGTTTTATTGGTCGCTCGTCCATTTCATATCCCATAGCTTAATCACTCATATCTTTGGATTCCTCTCGATGAGGCGAGCAGTACGAGTACCACCATGATGGGTCTGCGACGTTTTCTTCCAGAGTTATTACCAAAAAACCACAAACATCCCAGAATCCTCTCGGTTTGGGGTCAAAATGTTGTCGCTCATTCAATCCCATAAGAAACGTCGCATCGAGTAAATGTGATTGAATTCTCCCCGTCTGGACGAGCGGAATTGAATGGTGCAACTGATTTTGCTGTGCTGTGTTAAATAAGATATTTGCATGACTGCTTTTGTTTTATTTTGTGAATAGCAAAAAGCATTCAACCCCATAATACATGTTGTTTTATTGGTCGCTCGTCCATTTCATATCTCATAGCTTAATCACTCATATCTTTGGATTTCTCTCGATGAGGCGAGCAGTACGAGTACCACCTTGATGGGTCTGCGACATTTCCTTCCAGAGTTATTACAAAAAAACCAAAAACATCCCAGAATCCTCTCGGTTTGGCGTCAAAATGTTGTCGCTCATTCAATCCCATAATAAACGTCGCATCGAATGAATGTGATTGAATTCTCCCCGTCTGGACGAGCGGAATTGAATGGTGCAACTGATTTTGCTGTGCTGTGTTAAATAAGAAATTTGCATTACTGCTTTTGTTTTATTTTGTGAATAGCAAAAAGTATTCAACCCCATAATACATGTTGTTTTATTGGTCGCTCGTCCATTTCATATCCCATAGCTTAACCACTCATAACTTTGGATTCCTCTCGATGAGGCGAGCAGTAGGAGTACCACCTTGATGGGTCTGCGACGTTTCCTTCCAGAGTCATTACCAAAAAACCACAAACATCCCAGAATCCTCTCGGTTTGGGGTCAAAATTTTGTCGCTCATTCAATCCCATAAGAAACGTCGCATCGAGTGAATGTGATTGAATTCTCCCCGTCTGGACGAGCGGAATTGAATGGTGCAACTGATTTTGCTGTGCTGTGTTAAATAAGATATTTGCATGACTGCTTTTGTTTTATTTTGTGAATAGCAAAAAGCATTCAACCCCATAATACATGTTGTTTTATTGGTCGCTCGTCCATTTCATATCCCATAGCTTAATCACTCATATCTTTGGATTTCTCTCGATGAGGCGAGCAGTATGAGTACCACCTTGATGGGTCTGCGACGTTTCCTTCCAGAGTTATTACAAAAAAACCAAAAACATCCCAGAATCCTCTCGGTTTGGCATCAAAATGTTGTCGCTCATTCAATCCCATAAGAAACGTCGCATCGAATGAATGTGATTGAATTCTCCCCGTCTGGACGAGCGGAATTGAATGGTGCAACTGATTTTGCTGTGCTGTGTTAAATAAGAAATTTGCATTACTGCTTTTGTTTTATTTTGTGAATAGCAAAAAGTATTCAACCCCATAATACATGTTGTTTTATTGGTCGCTCGTCCATTTCATATCCCATAGCTTAACCACTCATAACTTTGGATTCCTCTCGATGAGGCGAGCAGTAGGAGTACCACCTTGATGGGACTGCGACGTTTCCTTCCAGAGTTATTACAAAAAAACCACAAACATCCCAGAATCCTCTCGGTTTGGCGTCAAAATGTTGTCGCTCATTCAATCCCATAAGAAACGTCGCATCGAATGAATGTGATTGAATTCTCCCCGTCTGGACGAGCGGAATTGAATGGTGCAACTGATTTTGCTGTGCTGTGATAGATAAGAAATTTGCATTACTGCTTTTGTTTTATTTTGTGAATAGCAAAAAGTATTCAACCCCATAATACATGTTGTTTTATTGGTCGCTCGTCCATTTCATATCCCATAGCTTAATCACTCATATCTTTGGATTTCTCTCGATGAGGCGAGCAGTACGAGTACCACCTTGATGGGTCTGCGACGTTTCCTTCCAGAGTTATTACAAAAAAACCAAAAACATCCCAGAATCCTCTCGGTTTGGCGTCAAAATGTTGTCGCTCATTCAATCCCATAAGAAACGTCGCATCGAATGAATGTGATTGAATTCTCCCCGTCTGGATGAGCGGAATTGAATGGTGCAACTGATTTTGCTGTGCTGTGTTAAATAAGAAATTTGCATTACTGCTTTTGTTTTATTTTGTGAATAGCAAAAAGTATTCAACCCCATAATACATGTTTTTTTATTGGTCGCTCGTCCATTTCATATCCCATAGCTTAACCACTCATAACTTTGGATTCCTCTCGATGAGGCGAGCAGTAGGATTACCACCTTGATGGGTCTGCGACGTTTCCTTCCAGAGTTATTACAAAAAAACCCCAAACATCCCAGAATCCTCTCGGTTTGGGGTCAAAATGTTGTCGCTCATTCAATCCCATAAGAAACGTCGCATCGAGTAAATGTGATTGAATTCTCCCCGTCTGGACGAGCGGAATTGAATGGTGCAACTGATTTTGCTGTGCTGTGTTAAATAAGATATTTGCATGACTGCTTTTTTTTAATTTTGTGAATAGCAAAAAGCATTCAACCCCATAATACATGTTGTTTTATTGGTCGCTCGTCCATTTCATATCCCATAGCTAAATCACTCATATCTTTGGATTTCTCTCGATGAGGCGAGCAGTATGAGTACCACCTTGATGGGTCTGCGACGTTTCCTTCCAGAGTTATTACAAAAAAACCAAAAACATCCCAGAATCCTCTCGGTTTGGCATCAAAATGTTGTCGCTCATTCAATCCCATAAGAAACGTCGCATCGAATGAATGTGATTGAATTCTCCCCGTCTGGACGAGCGGAATTGAATGGTGCAACTGATTTTGCTGTGCTGTGTTAAATAAGAAATTTGCATTACTGCTTTTGTTTTATTTTGTGAATAGCAAAAAGTATTCAACCCCATAATACATGTTTTTTTATTGGTCGCTCGTCCATTTCATATCCCATAGCTTAACCACTCATAACTTTGGATTCCTCTCGATGAGGCGAGCAGTAGGATTACCACCTTGATGGGTCTGGGACGTTTCCTTCCAGAGTTATTACAAAAAAACCACAAACATCCCAGAATCCTCTCGGTTTGGGGTCAAAATGTTGTCGCTCATTCAATCCCATAAGAAACGTCGCATCGAGTAAATGTGATTGAATTCTCCCCGTCTGGACGAGCGGAATTGAATGGTGCAACTGATTTTGCTGTGCTGTGTTAAATAAGAAATTTGCATTACTGCTTTTGTTTTATTTTGTGAATAGCAAAAAGTATTCAACCCCATAATACATGTTGTTTTATTGGTCGCTCGTCCATTTCATATCCCATAGCTTAACCACTCATAACTTTGGATTCCTCTCGATGAGGCGAGCAGTAGGAGTACCACCTTGATGGGTCTGCGACGTTTCCTTCCAGAGTCATTACCAAAAAACCACAAACATCCCAGAATCCTCTCGGTTTGGGGTCAAAATGTTGTCGCTCATTCAATCCCATAAGAAACGTCGCATCGAGTAAATGTGATTGAATTCTCCCCGTCTGGACGAGCGGAATTGAATGGTGCAACTGATTTTGCTGTGCTGTGTTAAATAAGATATTTGCATGACTGCTTTTGTTTTATTTTGTGAATAGCAAAAAGCATTCAACCCCATAATACATGTTGTTTTATTGGTCGCTCGTCCATTTCATATCTCATAGCTTAATCACTCATATCTTTGGATTTCTCTCGATGAGGCGAGCAGTACGAGTACCACCTTGATGGGTCTGCGACGTTTCCTTCCAGAGTTATTACAAAAAAACCAAAAACATCCCAGAATCCTCTCGGTTTGGCGTCAAAATGTTGTCGCTCATTCAATCCCATAATAAACGTCGCATCGAATGAATGTGATTGAATTCTCCCCGTCTGGACGAGCGGAATTGAATGGTGGAACTGATTTTGCTGTGCTGTGTTAAATAAGATATTTGCATGACTGCTTTTGTTTTATTTTGTGAATAGCAAAAAGCATTCAACCCCATAATACATGTTGTTTTATTGATCGATCGTCCATTTTATATTCCATAGCTTAACCACTCATATCTTTGGATTCCTCTCGATGAGTCGAGCAGTACGAGTACCACCTTGGTGGGTCTGCGACGTTTCCTTCCAGAGTTATTACCAAAAAACCACAAACATCCCAGAATCCTCTCGGTTTGGGGTCAAAATGTTGTCGCTCATTCAATCCCGTAAGAAACGTCGCATCGAATAAATGTGATTGAATTCTCCCCGTCTGGACGAGCGGAATTGAATGGTGCAATTGATTTTGCTGTGCTGTGTTAAATCAGATATTTGCATTACTCATAGTAAAGGTTTTTGGGTTAGATCGCGTTTATTTATAAATGTGTCGTAACCCTCCACCACCCGACACGGCCAATCAGCAAAAAAAGTGTCACGTTGACAAAAGACAAATAATTCACTACTTCAGCCCACCGGTGTGTTGAAGAGTTAATCCACATTTACAGTTTGAGTACGACGTTTCGCTGGTAAATACTTCCAGCATCATCGGGCAATTCGCCAGAATGGTAAAGCCCTCACTTGCTCCCGGTTTTATATAGAGCAGCAGGGTGACGTCATCACTTAACTCATCAGGTGCAGTGATTAGAGGCGGAGGGGGGGGGTAATGTAATTATATAATCGATTAGTAATCAGTCATTGGTTATGATTAGTAATGAGTTGTAGATTAGTAATTCTTTAAATCAAAATGTAATGTGTATTATTTAATAATACGCTTCCAGGCCGCACTAAGCCGGTAGCTGTCAGAGCGATTAAAGTTATTCTTGTTCCTCTCAATTTCAATGGATTCTCTAATTAGTCTTTGCCAGTAATAATTAGTTTTACACACCACTGCAACATTGTCAAAATCAATTGAGTGTCCTTGTTGACAAGCATGTTCTGCCACTGCCGACAGTTGTGTTTGAGATAATTTAATATTTATCTGATGTTCTTTTAGTCTTATGCTGATGTTACGTCCCGTCTGCCCAATGTAGCAGCTGCCACATGAACAATTAATCCGATATACACCTTCTGTTGATAGTTTAGGTAATGTGTCTTTAGTGCAAGATACTAGTTTTTGAATTTTGTGTACTGTACCAAATCTTACTGTAATGTTTTGCTTTTGCAAAACGCGGGCTAATTTGTCAGTTACTCCTGAGATATATGGAATTTTTATTGTTTTAACAATCTGGTCGCTTTCAGTAGTATTGCTTTGCGATCGTGATTTGGCATTCAGTGCTCTGTTAATTTGAGCATTATTGTAGCCATTCTGTCGTAGTGCGTCTTTAACGTGTTTAATCTCTCTCACTAGACTCTCACCATCTGACACTGTTTTCGCCCAATGTACGAGCGTCTTGATAAGAGAGGATTTTTGAGCTGGATGATGATGTGATTCTGCATTCAGATAGGCATCAGTGTGCGTTTGCTTTCTGTAAACGCTGTGTGTTATTTTACCGTTTAGGCCATGTCCAAGCAAAATATCTAGGAATGGGAGTGTGTTATTCACCTCCATTTCCATGGTGAACTGGATGGCCGGGTTTTGTGCATTGAGATGATTTAGAAAATCATTAAGTGTATCTTTACCATGTGGCCAGACAACCAAAGTGTCATCCACATACCTAAACCAAAAGGATGGTTTTAATGTGCTTGAGGCAAGTGCTCTTATTTCAAAGTTTTCCATGTACAAATTTGCTATAGCAGGGGATAAAGGAGAACCCATTGCTGCTCCTTCCTTTTGTTTAAAGAAATCCCCTCTCCATAAGAAGTAAGTGTTATTTAAACAATGGCCAGCAAGTTTCGGAATATCTTTTTGTAAACCGGTATTCTTTACTAGTGTATCAAGTAATTTAAGCGATTCGTCCACTGGAACCTTAGTGAATAGAGAAATCACATCAAAACTTACCAGAATATCATCAGGAGTAAGTTTAATATCTTTAATCACATTCACAAGATGTTCTGAATTTTTTATGAATGAAGATGTCTTACCGATGTAGGGCTGTATTTGTTTGGTTATATATTTTGCTAATTGATATGTGGCAGAGCCAATTGTACTGACTATGGGTCGTAATGGGATGCCGATTTTATGAATCTTTGGTAGCCCATAGAGTCTAGGTGGTTTTGAGGCCCTTGGCTTAATTAGGTATTGCTCATTTTTAGGGATTAATGAATTTGCAATTATTGCAGTGGTCTTACGTTCTAAAGTATTAGTTGGATCTCGTTTAATTTTAATGTAGGTACTTTCCTCTAGTAAATTTCTAATTTTATTATCATAATCGGCTCGTGACATCACTACAGTAGTGCGGCCTTTATCAGCTGCTAGGATTTGGATATCCTTATTTACACGCAGCTCTCTTAAGGCTTTTGCCTCGTTAGAGCTAATATTTACTTTTGGAACTTTGCTATTCTCAATTATTTTAGCAACCTCATGTCTAGTCATCTCTGCCTCATTATGTGGAAGGAGTCTAACTGCTGATTCTACCTCAGCAATTATCTCATCCACTGGAATTGTGCGTGGGGTAACGGCAAAGTTAAGGCCTTTAGAAAGGACAGAGACCATGTCACCGGTTAATACAGTGTTGGTCAAGTTCAGTACAGTTTTGTTTTTACATTTTTGGTTTTCAGTAGGAATTTGTTTATCATGTAGTCTAGAATATTTATTAATTTGGTTAGTTTTTGTTAGTTTAAACACATTATCAGCCGATTGTTGTGTTATGTTATCGATTATATCCCAATAATGCATAGATACACTATTGCTTATATCTAAGTGTAACTGCTTTAGCGATTCCGAAATGTAAGATAATTCACTCCTATTGTGCTGTATTCTCTCTATTAATAATAATTCGCTAGCTTTGTGTAGTATTTGGTTAGCTTTAGAAGACTTTACGTGATGTGTTATTTTAACTGCGTTTGGTATTACCTTTGCATTACTGCTTTTGTTTTAATTTGTGAATAGCAAAAAGCATTCAACCCCATAATACATGTTGTTTTATTGGTCGCTCGTCCATTTCATATCCCATAGCTTAATCACTCATATCTTTGGATTCCTCTCGATGAGGCGAGCAGTACGAGTACCACCATGATGGGTCTGCGACGTTTTCTTCCAGAGTTATTACCAAAAAACCACAAACATCCCAGAATCCTCTCGGTTTGGGGTCAAAATGTTGTCGCTCATTCAATCCCATAAGAAACGTCGCATCGAGTAAATGTGATTGAATTCTCCCCGTCTGGACGAGCGGAATTGAATGGTGCAACTGATTTTGCTGTGCTGTGTTAAATAAGATATTTGCATGACTGCTTTTGTTTTATTTTGTGAATAGCAAAAAGCATTCAACCCCATAATACATGTTGTTTTATTGGTCGCTCGTCCATTTCATATCTCATAGCTTAATCACTCATATCTTTGGATTTCTCTCGATGAGGCGAGCAGTACGAGTACCACCTTGATGGGTCTGCGACGTTTCCTTCCAGAGTTATTACAAAAAAACCAAAAACATCCCAGAATCCTCTCGGTTTGGCGTCAAAATGTTGTCGCTCATTCAATCCCATAATAAACGTCGCATCGAATGAATGTGATTGAATTCTCCCCGTCTGGACGAGCGGAATTGAATGGTGCAACTGATTTTGCTGTGCTGTGTTATATAAGAAATTTGCATTACTGCTTTTGTTTTATTTTGTGAATAGCAAAAAGTATTCAACCCCATAATACATGTTGTTTTATTGGTCGCTCGTCCATTTCATATCCCATAGCTTAATCACTCATAACTTTGGATTCCTCTCGATGAGGCGAGCAGTAGGAGTACCACCTTGATGGGTCTGCGACGTTTCCTTCCAGAGTCATTACCAAAAAACCACAAACATCCCAGAATCCTCTCGGTTTGGGGTCAAAATGTTGTCGCTCATTCAATCCCATAAGAAACGTCGCATCGAGTAAATGTGATTGAATTCTCCCCGTCTGGACGAGCGGAATTGAATGGTGCAACTGATTTTGCTGTGCTGTGTTAAATAAGATATTTGCATGACTGCTTTTGTTTTATTTTGTGAATAGCAAAAAGCATTCAACCCCATAATACATGTTGTTTTATTGGTCGCTCGTCCATTTCATATCCCATAGCTTAATCACTCATATCTTTGGATTTCTCTCGATGAGGCGAGCAGTATGAGTACCACCTTGATGGGTCTGCGACGTTTCCTTCCAGAGTTATTACAAAAAAACCAAAAACATCCCAGAATCCTCTCGGTTTGGCATCAAAATGTTGTCGCTCATTCAATCCCATAAGAAACGTCGCATCGAATGAATGTGATTGAATTCTCCCCGTCTGGACGAGCGGAATTGAATGGTGCAACTGATTTTGCTGTGCTGTGATAGATAAGAAATTTGCATTACTGCTTTTGTTTTATTTTGTGAATAGCAAAAAGTATTCAACCCCATAATACATGTTGTTTTATTGGTCGCTCGTCCATTTCATATCCCATAGCTTAATCACTCATATCTTTGGATTTCTCTCGATGAGGCGAGCAGTACGAGTACCACCTTGATGGGTCTGCGACGTTTCCTTCCAGAGTTATTACAAAAAAACCAAAAACATCCCAGAATCCTCTCGGTTTGGCGTCAAAATGTTGTCGCTCATTCAATCCCATAAGAAACGTCGCATCGAATGAATGTGATTGAATTCTCCCCGTCTGGATGAGCGGAATTGAATGGTGCAACTTATTTTGCTGTGCTGTGTTAAATAAGAAATTTGCATTACTGCTTTTGTTTTATTTTGTGAATAGCAAAAAGTATTCAACCCCATAATACATGTTTTTTTATTGGTCGCTCGTCCATTTCATATCCCATAGCTTAACCACTCATACCTTTGGATTCCTCTCGATGAGGCGAGCAGTAGGATTACCACCTTGATGGGTCTGCGACGTTTCCTTCCAGAGATATTACAAAAAAACCCCAAACATCCCAGAATCCTCTCGGTTTGGGGTCAAAATGTTGTCGCTCATTCAATCCCATAAGAAACGTCGCATCGAGTAAATGTGATTGAATTCTCCCCGTCTGGACGAGCGGAATTGAATGGTGCAACTGATTTTGCTGTGCTGTGTTAAATAAGATATTTGCATGACTGCTTTTTTTAATTTTGTGAATAGCAAAAAGCATTCAACCCCATAATACATGTTGTTTTATTGGTCGCTCGTCCATTTCATATCCCATAGCTAAATCACTCATATATTTGGATTTCTCTCGATGAGGCGAGCAGTATGAGTACCACCTTGATGGGTCTGCGACGTTTCCTTCCAGAGTTATTACAAAAAAACCAAAAACATCCCAGAATCCTCTCGGTTTGGCATCAAAATGTTGTCGCTCATTCAATCCCATAAGAAACGTCGCATCGAATGAATGTGATTGAATTCTCCCCGTCTGGACGAGCGGAATTGAATGGTGCAACTGATTTTGCTGTGCTGTGTTAAATAAGAAATTTGCATTACTGCTTTTGTTTTATTTTGTGAATAGCAAAAAGTATTCAACCCCATAATACATGTTTTTTTATTGGTCGCTCGTCCATTTCATATCCCATAGCTTAACCACTCATAACTTTGGATTCCTCTCGATGAGGCGAGCAGTAGGATTACCACCTTGATGGGTCTGGGACGTTTCCTTCCAGAGTTATTACAAAAAAACCACAAACATCCCAGAATCCTCTCGGTTTGGGGTCAAAATGTTGTCGCTCATTCAATCCCATAAGAAACGTCGCATCGAGTAAATGTGATTGAATTCTCCCCGTCTGGACGAGCGGAATTGAATGGTGCAACTGATTTTGCTGTGCTGTGTTAAATAAGAAATTTGCATTACTCCTTTTGTTTTATTTTGTGAATAGCAAAAAGTGTTCAACCCCATAATACATGTTGTTTTATTGGTCGCTCGTCCATTTCATATCCCATAGCTTAACCACTCATAAATTTGGATTCCTCTCGATGAGGCGAGCAGTAGGAGTACCACCTTGATGGGTCTGCGACGTTTCCTTCCAGAGTTATTACAAAAAAACCACAAACATCCCAGAATTCTCTCGGTTTGGGGTCAAAATGTTGTCGCTCATTCAATCCCATAAGAAACGTCGCATCGAATGAATGTGATTGAATTCTCCCCGTCTGGACGAGCGGAATTGAATGGTGCAACTGATTTTGCTGTGCTGTGTTAAATAAGAAATTTGCATTACTGCTTTTGTTTTATTTTGTGAATAGCAAAAAGTATTCAACCCCATAATACATGTTGTTTTATTGGTCGCTCGTCCATTTCATATCCCATAGCTTAACCACTCATATATTTGGATTTCTCTCGATGAGGCGAGCAGTACGAGTACCACCTTGATGGGTCTGCGACGTTTCCTTCCAGAGTTATTACAAAAAAAAAAAAAAACATCCCAGAATCCTCTCGGTTTGGGGTCAAAATGTTGTCGCTCATTCAATCCCATAAGAAACGTCGCATCGAATGAATGTGATTGAATTCTCCCCGTCTGGACGAGCGGAATTGAATGGTGCAACTGATTTTGCTGTGCTGTGTTAAATAAGAAATTTGCATTACTGCTTTTGTTTTATTTTGTGAATAGCAAAAAGTATTCAACCCCATAATACATGTTGTTTTATTGGTCGCTCGTCCATTTCATATCCCATAGCTTAACCACTCATAAATTTGGATTCCTCTCGATGAGGCGAGCAGTAGGAGTACCACCTTGATGGGTTTGCGACGTTTCCTTCCAGAGTTATTACAAAAAAACCACAAACATCACAGAATGCTCTCGGTTTGGGGTCAAAATGTTGTCGCTCATTCAATCCCATAAGAAACGTCGCATCGAATGAATGTGATTGAATTCTCCCCGTCTGGACGAGCGGAATTGAATGGTGCAACTGATTTTGCTGTGCTGTGATAGATAAGAAATTTGCATTACTGCTTTTGTTTTATTTTGTGAATAGCAAAAAGTATTCAACCCCATAATACATGTTGTTTTATTGGTCGCTCGTCCATTTCATATCCCATAGCTTAACCACTCATAAATTTGGATTCCTCTCGATGAGGCGAGCAGTAGGAGTACCACCTTGATGGTTCTGGGACGTTTCCTTCCAGAGTTATTACAAAAAAACCACAAACATCCCAGAATCCTCTCGGTTTGGGGTCAAAATGTTGTCGCTCATTCAATCCCATAAGAAACGTCGCATCGAGTAAATGTGATTGAATTCTCCCCGTCTGGACGAGCGGAATTGAATGGTGCAACTGATTTTGCTGTGCTGTGTTAAATAAGAAATTTGCATTACTGCTTTTGTTTTATTTTGTGAATAGCAAAAAGTATTCAACCCCATAATACATGTTGTTTTATTGGTCGCTCGTCCATTTCATATCCCATAGCTTAACCACTCATAAATTTGGATTCCTCTCGATGAGGCGAGCAGTAGGAGTACCACCTTGATGGGTCTGCGATGTTTCCTTCCAGAGTTATTACAAAAAAACCACAAACATCCCAGAATCCTCTCGGTTTGGCGTCAAAATGTTGTCGCTCATTCAATCCCATAAGAAACGTCGCATCGAATGAATGTGATTGAATTCTCCCCGTCTGGACGAGCGGAATTGAATGGTGCAACTGATTTTGCTGTGCTGTGATAGATAAGAAATTTGCATTACTGCTTTTGTTTTATTTTGTGAATAGCAAAAAGTATTCAACCCCATAATACATGTTGTTTTATTGGTCGCTCGTCCATTTCATATCCCATAGCTTGACCACTCATATCTTTGGATTCCACTCGATGAGGCGAGCAGTACAATTACCACCTTGATGGGTCTGCGACGTTTCCTTCCAGAGTTATTACAAAAAAACCACAAACATCCCAGAATTCTCTCGGTTTGGGGTCAAAATGTTGTCGCTCATTCAATCCCATAAGAAACGTCGCATCGAATGAATGTGATTGAATTCTCCCCGTCTGGACGAGCGGAATTGAATGGTGCAACTGATTTTGCTGTGCTGTGTTAAATAAGAAATTTGCATTACTGCTTTTGTTTTATTTTGTGAATAGCAAAAAGTATTCAACCCCATAATACATGTTGTTTTATTGGTCGCTCGTCCATTTCATATCCCATAGCTTAACCACTCATATCTTTGGATTTCTCTCGATGAGGCGAGCAGTACGAGTACCACCTTGATGGGTCTGCGACGTTTCCTTCCAGAGTTATTACAAAAAAAAACAAAAACATCCCAGAATCCTCTCGGTTTGGCGTCAAAATGTTGTCGCTCATTCAATCCCATAAGAAACGTCGCATCGAATGAATGTGATTGAATTCTCCCCGTCTGGACGAGCGGAATTGAATGGTGCAACTGATTTTGCTGTGCTGTGATAGATAAGAAATTTGCATTACTGCTTTTGTTTTATTTTGTGAATAGCAAAAAGTATTCAACCCCATAATACATGTTGTTTTATTGGTCGCTCGTCCATTTCATATCCCATAGCTTAACCACTCATAAATTTGGATTCCTCTCGATGAGGCGAGCAGTAGGAGTACCACCTTGATGGGTCTGCGATGTTTCCTTCCAGAGTTATTACAAAAAAACCACAAACATCCCAGAATCCTCTCGGTTTGGCGTCAAAATGTTGTCGCTCATTCAATCCCATAAGAAACGTCGCATCGAATGAATGTGATTGAATTCTCCCCGTCTGGACGAGCGGAATTGAATGGTGCAACTGATTTTGCTGTGCTGTGATAGATAAGAAATTTGCATTACTGCTTTTGTTTTATTTTGTGAATAGCAAAAAGTATTCAACCCCATAATACATGTTGTTTTATTGGTCGCTCGTCCATTTCATATCCCATAGCTTGACCACTCATATCTTTGGATTCCACTCGATGAGGCGAGCAGTACAATTACCACCTTGATGGGTCTGCGACGTTTCCTTCCAGAGTTATTACAAAAAAACCACAAACATCCCAGAATTCTCTCGGTTTGGGGTCAAAATGTTGTCGCTCATTCAATCCCATAAGAAACGTCGCATCGAATGAATGTGATTGAATTCTCCCCGTCTGGACGAGCGGAATTGAATGGTGCAACTGATTTTGCTGTGCTGTGTTAAATAAGAAATTTGCATTACTGCTTTTGTTTTATTTTGTGAATAGCAAAAAGTATTCAACCCCATAATACATGTTGTTTTATTGGTCGCTCGTCCATTTCATATCCCATAGCTTAACCACTCATATCTTTGGATTTCTCTCGATGAGGCGAGCAGTACGAGTACCACCTTGATGGGTCTGCGACGTTTCCTTCCAGAGTTATTACAAAAAAAAACAAAAACATCCCAGAATCCTCTCGGTTTGGCGTCAAAATGTTGTCGCTCATTCAATCCCATAAGAAACGTCGCATCGAATGAATGTGATTGAATTCTCCCCGTCTGGACGAGCGGAATTGAATGGTGCAACTGATTTTGCTGTGCTGTGATAGATAAGAAATTTGCATTACTGCTTTTGTTTTATTTTGTGAATAGCAAAAAGTATTCAACCCCATAATACATGTTGTTTTATTGGTCGCTCGTCCATTTCATATCCCATAGCTTAACCACTCATAACTTTGGATTCCTCTCGATAAGGCGAGCAGTAGGAGTACCACCTTCATGGGTCTGCGACGTTTCCTTCCAGAGTTATTACAAAAAAACCACAAACATCCCAGAATCCTCTCGGTTTGGCGTCAAAATGTTGTCGCTCATTCAATCCCATAAGAAACGTCGCATCGAATGAATGTGATTGAATTCTCCCCGTCTGGACGAGCGGAATTGAATGGTGCAACTGATTTTGCTGTGCTGTGTTAAATAAGAAATTTGCATTACTGCTTTTGTTTTATTTTGTGAATAGCAAAAAGTATTCAACCCCATAATACATGTTGTTTTATTGGTCGCTCGTCCATTTCATATCCCATAGCTTAACCACTCATAAATTTGGATTCCTCTCGATGAGGCGAGCAGTAGGAGTACCACCTTGATGGGTCTGGGACGTTTCCTTCCAGAGTTATTACAAAAAAACCACAAACATCCCAGAATCCTCTCGGTTTGGGGTCAAAATGTTGTCGCTCATTCAATCCCATAAGAAACGTCGCATCGAGTAAATGTGATTGAATTCTCCCCGTCTGGACGAGCGGAATTGAATGGTGCAACTGATTTTGCTGTGCTGTGTTAAATAAGAAATTTGCATTACTGCTTTTGTTTTATTTTGTGAATAGCAAAAAGTATTCAACCCCATAATACATGTTGTTTTATTGGTCGCTCGTCCATTTCATATCCCATAGCTTAACCACTCATAAATTTGGATTCCTCTCGATGAGGCGAGCAGTAGGAGTACCACCTTGATGGGTCTGCGACGTTTCCTTCCAGAGTTATTACAAAAAAACCACAAACATCCCAGAATCCTCTCGGTTTGGCGTCAAAATGTTGTCGCTCATTCAATCCCATAAGAAACGTCGCATCGAATGAATGTGATTGAATTCTCCCCGTCTGGACGAGCGGAATTGAATGGTGCAACTGATTTTGCTGTGCTGTGATAGATAAGAAATTTGCATTACTGCTTTTGTTTTATTTTGTGAATAGCAAAAAGTATTCAACCCCATAATACATGTTGTTTTATTGGTCGCTCGTCCATTTCATATCCCATAGCTTAACCACTCATAACTTTGGATTCCTCTCGATGAGGCGAGCAGTAGGAGTACCACCTTGATGGGTCTGCGACGTTTCCTTCCAGAGTTATTACAAAAAAACCACAAACATCCCAGAATCCTCTCAGTTTGGCGTCAAAATGTTGTCGCTCATTCAATCCCATAAGAAACGTCGCATCGAATGAATGTGATTGAATTCTCCCCGTCTGGACGAGCGGAATTGAATGGTGCAACTGATTTTGCTGTGCTGTGTTAAATAAGAAATTTGCATTACTGCTTTTGTTTTATTTTGTGAATAGCAAAAAGTATTCAACCCCATAATACATGTTGTTTTATTGGTCGCTCGTCCATTTCATATCCCATAGCTTAACCACTCATAAATTTGGATTCCTCTCAATGAGGCGAGCAGTAGGAGTACCACCTTGATGGGTCTGCGACGTTTGCTTCCAGAGTTATTACAAAAAAACCACAAACATCCCAGAATCCTCTCGGTTTGGGGTCAAAATGTTGTCGCTCATTCAATCCCATAAGAAACGTCGCATCGAATGAATGTGATTGAATTCTCCCCGTCTGGACGAGCGGAATTGAATGGTGCAACTGATTTTGCTGTGCTGTGTTAAATAAGAAATTTGCATTACTGCTTTTGTTTTATTTTGTGAATAGCAAAAAGTATTCAACCCCATAATACATGTTGTTTTATTGGTCGCTCGTCCATTTCATATCCCATAGCTTAACCACTCATAAATTTGGATTCCTCTCGATGAGGCGAGCAGTAGGAGTACCACCTTGATGGGTCTGCGATGTTTCCTTCCAGAGTTATTACAAAAAAACCACAAACATCCCAGAATCCTCTCGGTTTGGGGTCAAAATGTTGTCGCTCATTCAATCCCATAAGAAACGTCGCATCGAATAAATGTGATTGAATTCTCCCCGTCTGGACGAGCGGAATTGAATGGTGCAACTGAGTTTGCTGTGCTGTGTTAAATAAGATATTTGCATGACTGCTTTTGTTTTATTTTGTGAATAGCAAAAAGCATTCAACCCCATAATACATGTTGTTTTATTGGTCGCTCGTCCATTTCATATCCCATAGCTTAATCACTCATATCTTTGGATTTCTCTCGATGAGGCGAGCAGTACGAGTACCACCTTGATGGGTCTGCGACGTTTCCTTCCAGAGTTATTACAAAAAAACCAAAAACATCCCAGAATCCTCTCGGTTTGGCGTCAAAATGTTGTCGCTCATTCAATCCCATAAGATACGTCGCATCGAATGAATGTGATTGAATTCTCCCCGTCTGGACGAGCGGAATTGAATGGTGCAACTGATTTTGCTGTGCTGTGTTAAATAAGAAATTTGCATTACTGCTTTTGTTTTATTTTGTGAATAGCAAAAAGTATTCAACCCCATAATACATGTTGTTTTATTGGTCGCTCGTCCATTTCATATCCCATAGCTTAACCACTCATAAATTTGGATTCCTCTCGATGAGGCGAGCAGTAGGAGTACCACCTTGATGGGTCTGCGACGTTTCCTTCCAGAGTCATTACAAAAAAACCACAAACATCCCAGAATCCTCTCGGTTTGGCGTCAAAATGTTATCGCTCATTCAATCCCATAAGAAACGTCGCATCGAATGAATGTGATTGAATTCTCCCCGTCTGGACGAGCGGAATTGAATGGTGCAACTGATTTTGCTGTGCTGTGATAGATAAGAAATTTGCATTACTGCTTTTGTTTTATTTTGTGAATAGCAAAAAGTATTCAACCCCATAATACATGTTGTTTTATTGGTCGCTCGTCCATTTCATATCCCATAGCTTAACCACTCATAACTTTGGATTCCTCTCGATGAGGCGAGCAGTAGGAGTACCACCTTGATGGGTCTGCGACGTTTCCTTCCAGAGTTATTACAAAAAAAACACAAACATCCCAGAATCCTCTCGGTTTGGCGTCAAAATGTTGTCGCTCATTCAATCCCATAAGAAACGTCGCATCGAATGAATGTGATTGAATTCTCCCCGTCTGGACGAGCGGAATTGAATGGTGCAACTGATTTTGCTGTGCTGTGTTAAATAAGAAATTTGCATTACTGCTTTTGTTTTATTTTGTGAATAGCAAAAAGTATTCAACCCCATAATACATGTTGTTTTATTGGTCGCTCGTCCATTTCATATCCCATAGCTTAACCACTCATAAATTTGGATTCCTCTCGATGAGGCGAGCAGTAGGAGTACCACCTTGATGGGTCTGCGACGTTTGCTTCCAGAGTTATTACAAAAAAAAAAAAAAACATCCCAGAATCCTCTCGATCTGGGGTCAAAATGTTGTCGCTCATTCAATCCCATAAGAAACGTCGCATCAAATAAATGTGATTGAATTCTCCCCGTCTGGACGAGCGGAATTGAATGGTGCAACTGATTTTGCTGTGCTTTGTTAAATAAGATATTTGCATGACTGCTTTTGTTTTATTTTGTGAATAGCAAAACGCATTCAACCCCATAATACATGTTGTTTTATTGGTCGCTCGTCCATTTCATATCCCATAGCTTAATCACTCATATCTTTGGATTCCTCTCGATGAGGCGAGCAGTACGAGTACCACCTTGATGGGGCTGCGACGTTTCCTCCCAGAGTTATTACAAAAAAAACACAAACATCCCAGAATCCTCTCGGTTTGGGGTCAAAATGTTGTCGTTCATTAAATCCCATAAGAAGCGTCGCATCGAATGAATGCGATTTAATTCTCCCCGACTGGATGAGCGGGATTGAATGGTGCAACACATTTTGCTGTGCTGTGTTAAATAAGATATTTGCATGACTGCTTTTGTTTTATTTTGTGAATAGAAAAAAGCATTCAACCCCATAATACATGTTGTTTTATTGGTCGATCGTCCATTTTATATCCCATAGCTTAACCACTCATATCTTTGGATTTCTCTCGATGAGGCGAGCAGTACGAGTACCACCTTGATGGGTCTGCGACGTTTCCTTCCAGAGTTATTACAAAAAAACCACAAACATCCCAGAATTCTCTCGGTTTGGGGTCAAAATGTTGTCGCTCATTCAATCCCATAAGAAACTTCGCATCGAATGAATGTGATTGAATTCTCCCCGTCTGGACGAGCGGAATTGAATGGTGCAACTGATTTTGCTGTGCTGTGTTAAATAAGAAATTTGCATTACTGCTTTTGTTTTATTTTGTGAATAGCAAAAAGTATTCAACCCCATAATACATGTTGTTTTATTGGTCGCTCGTCCATTTCATATCCCATAGCTTAACCACTCATATCTTTGGATTTCTCTCGATGAGGCGAGCAGTACGAGTACCACCTTGATGGGTCTGCGACGTTTCCTTCCAGAGTTATTACAAAAAAAAACAAAAACATCCCAGAATCCTCTCGGTTTGGCGTCAAAATGTTGTCGCTCATTCAATCCCATAAGAAACGTCGCATCGAATGAATGTGATTGAATTCTCCCCGTCTGGACGAGCGGAATTGAATGGTGCAACTGATTTTGCTGTGCTGTGATAGATAAGAAATTTGCATTACTGCTTTTGTTTTATTTTGTGAATAGCAAAAAGTATTCAACCCCATAATACATGTTGTTTTATTGGTCGCTCGTCCATTTCATATCCCATAGCTTAACCACTCATAACTTTGGATTCCTCTCGATAAGGCGAGCAGTAGGAGTACCACCTTCATGGGTCTGCGACGTTTCCTTCCAGAGTTATTACAAAAAAACCACAAACATCCCAGAATCCTCTCGGTTTGGCGTCAAAATGTTGTCGCTCATTCAATCCCATAAGAAACGTCGCATCGAATGAATGTGATTGAATTCTCCCCGTCTGGACGAGCGGAATTGAATGGTGCAACTGATTTTGCTGTGCTGTGTTAAATAAGAAATTTGCATTACTGCTTTTGTTTTATTTTGTGAATAGCAAAAAGTATTCAACCCCATAATACATGTTGTTTTATTGGTCGCTCGTCCATTTCATATCCCATAGCTTAACCACTCATAAATTTGGATTCCTCTCGATGAGGCGAGCAGTAGGAGTACCACCTTGATGGGTCTGGGACGTTTCCTTCCAGAGTTATTACAAAAAAACCACAAACATCCCAGAATCCTCTCGGTTTGGGGTCAAAATGTTGTCGCTCATTCAATCCCATAAGAAACGTCGCATCGAGTAAATGTGATTGAATTCTCCCCGTCTGGACGAGCGGAATTGAATGGTGCAACTGATTTTGCTGTGCTGTGTTAAATAAGAAATTTGCATTACTGCTTTTGTTTTATTTTGTGAATAGCAAAAAGTATTCAACCCCATAATACATGTTGTTTTATTGGTCGCTCGTCCATTTCATATCCCATAGCTTAACCACTCATAAATTTGGATTCCTCTCGATGAGGCGAGCAGTAGGAGTACCACCTTGATGGGTCTGCGACGTTTCCTTCCAGAGTTATTACAAAAAAACCACAAACATCCCAGAATCCTCTCGGTTTGGCGTCAAAATGTTGTCGCTCATTCAATCCCATAAGAAACGTCGCATCGAATGAATGTGATTGAATTCTCCCCGTCTGGACGAGCGGAATTGAATGGTGCAACTGATTTTGCTGTGCTGTGATAGATAAGAAATTTGCATTACTGCTTTTGTTTTATTTTGTGAATAGCAAAAAGTATTCAACCCCATAATACATGTTGTTTTATTGGTCGCTCGTCCATTTCATATCCCATAGCTTAACCACTCATAACTTTGGATTCCTCTCGATGAGGCGAGCAGTAGGAGTACCACCTTGATGGGTCTGCGACGTTTCCTTCCAGAGTTATTACAAAAAAACCACAAACATCCCAGAATCCTCTCAGTTTGGCGTCAAAATGTTGTCGCTCATTCAATCCCATAAGAAACGTCGCATCGAATGAATGTGATTGAATTCTCCCCGTCTGGACGAGCGGAATTGAATGGTGCAACTGATTTTGCTGTGCTGTGTTAAATAAGAAATTTGCATTACTGCTTTTGTTTTATTTTGTGAATAGCAAAAAGTATTCAACCCCATAATACATGTTGTTTTATTGGTCGCTCGTCCATTTCATATCCCATAGCTTAACCACTCATAAATTTGGATTCCTCTCAATGAGGCGAGCAGTAGGAGTACCACCTTGATGGGTCTGCGACGTTTGCTTCCAGAGTTATTACAAAAAAACCACAAACATCCCAGAATCCTCTCGGTTTGGGGTCAAAATGTTGTCGCTCATTCAATCCCATAAGAAACGTCGCATCGAATGAATGTGATTGAATTCTCCCCGTCTGGACGAGCGGAATTGAATGGTGCAACTGATTTTGCTGTGCTGTGTTAAATAAGAAATTTGCATTACTGCTTTTGTTTTATTTTGTGAATAGCAAAAAGTATTCAACCCCATAATACATGTTGTTTTATTGGTCGCTCGTCCATTTCATATCCCATAGCTTAACCACTCATAAATTTGGATTCCTCTCGATGAGGCGAGCAGTAGGAGTACCACCTTGATGGGTCTGCGATGTTTCCTTCCAGAGTTATTACAAAAAAACCACAAACATCCCAGAATCCTCTCGGTTTGGGGTCAAAATGTTGTCGCTCATTCAATCCCATAAGAAACGTCGCATCGAATAAATGTGATTGAATTCTCCCCGTCTGGACGAGCGGAATTGAATGGTGCAACTGAGTTTGCTGTGCTGTGTTAAATAAGATATTTGCATGACTGCTTTTGTTTTATTTTGTGAATAGCAAAAAGCATTCAACCCCATAATACATGTTGTTTTATTGGTCGCTCGTCCATTTCATATCCCATAGCTTAATCACTCATATCTTTGGATTTCTCTCGATGAGGCGAGCAGTACGAGTACCACCTTGATGGGTCTGCGACGTTTCCTTCCAGAGTTATTACAAAAAAACCAAAAACATCCCAGAATCCTCTCGGTTTGGCGTCAAAATGTTGTCGCTCATTCAATCCCATAAGATACGTCGCATCGAATGAATGTGATTGAATTCTCCCCGTCTGGACGAGCGGAATTGAATGGTGCAACTGATTTTGCTGTGCTGTGTTAAATAAGAAATTTGCATTACTGCTTTTGTTTTATTTTGTGAATAGCAAAAAGTATTCAACCCCATAATACATGTTGTTTTATTGGTCGCTCGTCCATTTCATATCCCATAGCTTAACCACTCATAAATTTGGATTCCTCTCGATGAGGCGAGCAGTAGGAGTACCACCTTGATGGGTCTGCGACGTTTCCTTCCAGAGTCATTACAAAAAAACCACAAACATCCCAGAATCCTCTCGGTTTGGCGTCAAAATGTTATCGCTCATTCAATCCCATAAGAAACGTCGCATCGAATGAATGTGATTGAATTCTCCCCGTCTGGACGAGCGGAATTGAATGGTGCAACTGATTTTGCTGTGCTGTGATAGATAAGAAATTTGCATTACTGCTTTTGTTTTATTTTGTGAATAGCAAAAAGTATTCAACCCCATAATACATGTTGTTTTATTGGTCGCTCGTCCATTTCATATCCCATAGCTTAACCACTCATAACTTTGGATTCCTCTCGATGAGGCGAGCAGTAGGAGTACCACCTTGATGGGTCTGCGACGTTTCCTTCCAGAGTTATTACAAAAAAAACACAAACATCCCAGAATCCTCTCGGTTTGGCGTCAAAATGTTGTCGCTCATTCAATCCCATAAGAAACGTCGCATCGAATGAATGTGATTGAATTCTCCCCGTCTGGACGAGCGGAATTGAATGGTGCAACTGATTTTGCTGTGCTGTGTTAAATAAGAAATTTGCATTACTGCTTTTGTTTTATTTTGTGAATAGCAAAAAGTATTCAACCCCATAATACATGTTGTTTTATTGGTCGCTCGTCCATTTCATATCCCATAGCTTAACCACTCATAAATTTGGATTCCTCTCGATGAGGCGAGCAGTAGGAGTACCACCTTGATGGGTCTGCGACGTTTGCTTCCAGAGTTATTACAAAAAAAAAAAAAAAACATCCCAGAATCCTCTCGATCTGGGGTCAAAATGTTGTCGCTCATTCAATCCCATAAGAAACGTCGCATCAAATAAATGTGATTGAATTCTCCCCGTCTGGACGAGCGGAATTGAATGGTGCAACTGATTTTGCTGTGCTTTGTTAAATAAGATATTTGCATGACTGCTTTTGTTTTATTTTGTGAATAGCAAAACGCATTCAACCCCATAATACATGTTGTTTTATTGGTCGCTCGTCCATTTCATATCCCATAGCTTAATCACTCATATCTTTGGATTCCTCTCGATGAGGCGAGCAGTACGAGTACCACCTTGATGGGGCTGCGACGTTTCCTCCCAGAGTTATTACAAAAAAAACACAAACATCCCAGAATCCTCTCGGTTTGGGGTCAAAATGTTGTCGTTCATTAAATCCCATAAGAAGCGTCGCATCGAATGAATGCGATTTAATTCTCCCCGACTGGATGAGCGGGATTGAATGGTGCAACACATTTTGCTGTGCTGTGTTAAATAAGATATTTGCATGACTGCTTTTGTTTTATTTTGTGAATAGAAAAAAGCATTCAACCCCATAATACATGTTGTTTTATTGGTCGATCGTCCATTTTATATCCCATAGCTTAACCACTCATATCTTTGGATTCCTCTCGATGAGGCGAGCAGTACGAGTACCACCATGATGGGTCTGCGACGTTTTCTTCCAGAGTTATTACCAAAAAACCACAAACATCCCAGAATCCTCTCGATTTGGGGTCAAAATGTTGTCGCTCATTCAATTACATAAGAAACGTCGCATCGAATAAATGTGATTGAATTCTCCCCGTCTGGACGAGCGGAATTGAATGGTGCAACTGATTTTCCTGTGCTTTGTTAAATAAGATATTTGCATGACTGCTTTTGTTTTATTTTGTGAATAGCAAAAAGCATTCAACCCCATAATACATGTTGTTTTATTGGTCGCTCGTCCATTTCATATCCCATAGCTTAATCACTCATATCTTTGGATTCCTCTCGATGAGGCGAGCAGTACGAGTACCACCTTGATGGGGCTGCGACGGTTCCTTCCAGAGTTATTACAAAAAAAACACAAACATCCCAGAATCCTCTCGGTTTGGGGTCAAAATGTTGTCGTTCATTAAATCCCATAAGAAACGTCGCATCGAATGAATGCGATTTAATTCTCCCCGACTGGATGAGTGGGATTGAATGGTGCAACACATTTTGCTGTGCTGTGTTAAATAAGATATTTGCATGACTGCTTTTGTTTTATTTTGTGAATAGAAAAAAGCATTCAACCCCATAATACATGTTGTTTTATTGGTCGATCGTCCATTTTATATCCCATAGCTTAACCACTCATATCTTTGGATTCCTCTCGATAAGGCGAGCAGTACCAGTACCACCATGATGGGTCTGCGACGTTTTCTTCCAGAGTTATTACCAAAAAACCACAAACATCCCAGAATCCTCTCGTTTGGGGTCAAAATGTTGTCGCTCATTCAATCCCATAAGAAACGTCGCATCGAATAAATGTGATTGAATTCTCCCCGTCTGGACGAGCGGGATTGAATGGTGCAACTGATTTTGCTGTGCTGTGTTAAATAATATATTTGCATTACTGCTTTTGTTTTAATTTGTGAATAGCAAAAAGCATTCAACCCCATAATACATGTTGTTTTATTGGTCGCTCGTCCATTTCATATCCCATAGCTTAACCACTCATATCTTTGGATTCCTCTCGATGAGGCGAGCAGTACGCGTACCACGTTGTCTTCCAGAGTTATTACCAAAAAACCACAAACATCCCAGAATCCTCTCGGTTTGGGGTCAATATGTTGTGGTTCATTAAATCCCAAAAGGAACGTCGCATCGAATAAATGCGATTTAATTCTCCCCGTCTGGATGAGCGGGATTGAATGGTGCAACAGATTTTGCTGTGCTGTGTTAAATAAGATATTTGCATGACTGCTTTTGTTTTATTTTGTGAATAGCAAAAAGCATTCAACCCCATAATACATGTTGTTTTATTGGTCGCTCGTCCATCTCATATCCCATAGCTTAATCACTCATATCTTTGGATTCCTCTCGATGAGGCGAGCAGTACGAGTACCACCTTGATGGGGCTGCGACGTTTCCTTCCAGAGTTATTACAAAAAAAACACAAACATCCCAGAATCCTCTCGGTTTGGGGTCAAAATGTTGTCTTTCATTAAATCCCATAAGAAACGTCGCATCGAATGAATGCGATTTAATTCTCCCCGACTGGATGAGTCGGATTGAATGGTGCAACACATTTTGCTGTGCTGTGTTAAATAATATATTTGCATGACTGCTTTTGTTTTAATTTGTGAATAGCAAAAAGCATTCAACCCCATAATACATGTTGTTTTATTGGTCGCTCGTCCATTTCATATCCCATAGCTGAACCACTCATATCTTTGGATTCCTCTCGATGAGGCGAGCAGTACGAGTACCAACTTGATGGGTCTGCGACGTTGTCTTCCAGAGTTATTACCAAAAAACCACAAACATCCCAGAATCCTCTCGGTTTGGGGTCAATATGTTGTGGTTCATTAAATCCCAAAAGAAACGTCGCATCGAATAAATGCGATTTAATTCTCCCCGTCTGGATGAGCGGGATTGAATGGTGCAACAGATTTTGCTGTGCTGTGTTAAATAAGATATTTGCATGACTGCTTTTGTTTTAATTTGTGAATAGCAAAAAGCATTCAACCCCATAATACATGTTGTTTTATTGGTCGCTCGTCCATTTCATATCCCATAGCTTAATCACTCATATCTTTGGATTCCTCTCGATGAGTCGAGCAGTACGAGTACCACCTTGATGGGGCTGCGACGTTTCCTTCCAGAGTTATTACAAAAAAAAACACAAACATCCCAGAATCCTCTCGGTTTGGGGTCAAAATGTTGTCGTTCATTAAATCCCATAAGAAACGTCGCATCGAATGAATGCGATTTAATTCTCCCCGACTGGATGAGTGGGATTGAATGGTGCAACACATTTTGCTGTGCTGTGTTAAATAAGATATTTGCATGACTGCTTTTGTTTTATTTTGTGAATAGAAAAAAGCATTCAACCCCATAATACATGTTGTTTTATTGGTCGATCGTCCATTTTATATCCCATAGCTTAACCACTCATATCTTTGGATTCCTCTCGATAAGGCGAGCAGTACGAGTACCACCATGATGGGTCTGCGACGTTTTCTTCCAGAGTTATTACCAAAAAACCACAAACATCCCAGAATCCTCTCGTTTTGGGGTCAAAATGTTGTCGCTCATTCAATCCCATAAGAAACGTCGCATCGAATAAATGTGATTGAATTCTCCCCGTCTGGACGAGCGGGATTGAATGGTGCAACTGATTTTGCTGTGCTGTGTTAAATAATATATTTGCATTACTGCTTTTGTTTTAATTTGTGAATAGCAAAAAGCATTCAACCCCATAATACATGTTGTTTTATTGGTCGCTCGTCCATTTCATATCCCATAGCTTAACCACTCATATCTTTGGATTCCTCTCGATGAGGCGAGCAGTACGAGTACCACCTTGATGGGTCTCCGACGTTGTCTTCCAGAGTTATTACCAAAAAAACCACAAACATCCCAGAATCCTCTCGGTTTGGGGTCAATATGTTGTGGTTCATTAAATCCCAAAAGGAACGTCGCATCGAATAAATGCGATTTAATTCTCCCCGTCTGGATGAGCGGGATTGAATGGTGCAACAGATTTTGCTGTGCTGTGTTAAATAAGATATTTGCATGACTGCTTTTGTTTTATTTTGTGAATAGAAAAAAGCATTCAACCCCATAATACATGTTGTTTTATTGGTCGATCGTCCATTTTATATCCCATAGCTTAACCACTCATATCTTTGGATTCCTCTCGATGAGGCGAGCAGTACGAGTACCACCTTGGTGGGTCTGCGACGTTTCCTTCCAGAGTTATTACCAAAAAACCACAAACATCCCAGAATCCTCTCGGTTTGGGGTCAAAATGTTGTCGCTCATTCAATCCCGTAAGAAACGTTGCATCGAATAAATGTGATTGAATTCTCCCCGTCTGGACGAGCGGAATTGAATGGTGCAACTGATTTTGCTGTGCTGTGTTAAATCAGATATTTGCATGACTGCTTTTGTTTTAATTTGTGAATAGCAAAAAGCATTCAACCCCATAATACATGTTGTTTTGTTGGTCGCTCGTCCATTTCATATCCCATAGCTTAACCACTCATATCTTTGGATTCCTCTCGATGAGGCGAGCAGTACGAGTACCACCTTGATGGGTCTCCGACGTTGTCTTCCAGAGTTATTACCAAAAAACCACAAACATCCCAGAATCCTCTCGGTTTGGGGTCAATATGTTGTGGTTCATTAAATCCCAAAAGGAACGTCGCATCGAATAAATGCGATTTAATTCTCCCCGTCTGGATGAGCGGGATTGAATGGTGCAACAGATTTTGCTGTGCTGTGTTAAATAAGATATTTGCATGACTGCTTTTGTTTTATTTTGTGAATAGAAAAAAGCATTCAACCCCATAATACATGTTGTTTTATTGGTCGATCGTCCATTTTATATCCCATAGCTTAACTACTCATATCTTTGGATTCCTCTCGATGAGGCAAGCAGTACGAGTACCACCTTGGTGGGTCTGCGACGTTTCCTTCCAGAGTTATTACCAAAAAACCACAAACATCCCAGAATCCTCTCGGTTTGGGGTCAAAATGTTGTCGCTCATTCAATCCCGTAAGAAACGTTGCATCGAATAAATGTGATTGAATTCTCCCCGTCTGGACGAGCGGAATTGAATGGTGCAACTGATTTTGCTGTGCTGTGTTAAATCAGATATTTGCATGACTGCTTTTGTTTTAATTTGTGAATAGCAAAAAGCATTCAACCCCATAATACATGTTGTTTTGTTGGTCGCTCGTCCATTTCATATCCCATAGCTTAACCACTCATATCTTTGGATTCCTCTCGATGAGGCGAGCAGTACGAGTACCACCTTGATGGGTCTCCGACGTTGTCTTCCAGAGTTATTACCAAAAAACCACAAACATCCCAGAATCCTCTCGGTTTGGGGTCAATATGTTGTGGTTCATTAAATCCCAAAAGGAACGTCGCATCGAATAAATGCGATTTAATTCTCCCCGTCTGGATGAGCGGGATTGAATGGTGCAACAGATTTTGCTGTGCTGTGTTAAATAAGATATTTGCATGACTGCTTTTGTTTTATTTTGTGAATAGCAAAAAGCATTCAACCCCATAATACATGTTGTTTTATTGGTCGCTCGTCCATTTCATATCGCATAGCTTAATCACTCATATCTTTGGATTCCTCTCGATGAGGCGAGCAGTACGAGTACCACCTTGATGGGGCTGCGACGTTTCCTTCCAGAGTTATTACAAAAAAAACACAAACATCCCAGAATCCTCTCGGTTTGGGGTCAAAATGTTGTCGTTCATTAAATCCCATAAGAAACGTCGCATCGAATGAATGCGATTTAATTCTCCCCGACTGGATGAGTGGGATTGAATGGTGCAACACATTTTGCTGTGCTGTGTTAAATAAGATATTTGCATGACTGCTTTTGTTTTAATTTGTGAATAGCAAAAAGCATTCAACCCCATAATACATGTTGTTTAATTGGTCGCTCGTCCATTTCATATCCCATAGCTTAACCACTCATATCTTTGGATTCCTCTCGATGAGGCGAGCAGTACGAGTACCACCTTGATGGGTCTGCGACGTTGTCTTCCAGAGTTATTACCAAAAAACCAAAAACATCCCAGAATCCTCTCGGTTTGGGGTCAATATGTTGTGGTTCATTAAATCCCAAAAGAAACGTCGCATCGAATAAATGCGATTTAATTCTCCCCGTCTGGATGAGCGGGATTGAATGGTGCAACTGATTTTGCTGTGCTGTGTTAAATAATATATTTGCATTACTGCTTTTGTTTTAATTTGTGAATAGCAAAAAGCATTCAACCCCATTATACATGTTGTTTTATTGGTCGCTCGTCCATTTCATATCCCATAGCTTAACCACTCATATCTTTGGATTCCTCTCGATGAGGCGAGCAGTACGAGTACCACCTTGATGGGTCTGCGACGTTGTCTTCCAGAGTTATTACCAAAAAACCACAAACATCCCAGAATCCTCTCGGTTTGGGGTCAATATGTTGTGGTTCATTAAATCCCAAAAGAAACGTCGCATCGAATAAATGCGATTTAATTCTCCCCGTCTGGATGAGCGGGATTGAATGGTGCAACAGATTTTGCTGTGCTGTGTTAAATAAGATATTTGCATGACTGCTTTTGTTTTAATTTGTGAATAGCAAAAAGCATTCAACCCCATAATACATGTTGTTTTATTGGTCGCTCGCCCATTTCATATCCCATAGCTTAATCACTCATATCTTTGGATTCCTCTCGATGAGGCGAGCAGTACGAGTACCACCTTAATGGGGCTGCGACGTTTCCTTCCAGAGTTATTACCAAAAAACCACAAACATCCCAGAATCCTCTCGTTTTGGGGTCAAAATGTTGTCGCTCATTCAATCCCATAAGAAACGTCGCATCGAATAAATGTGATTGAATTCTCCCCGTCTGGACGAGCGGGATTGAATGGTGCAACTGATTTTGCTGTGCTGTGTTAAATAATATATTTGCATTACTGCTTTTGTTTTAATTTGTGAATAGCAAAAAGCATTCAACCCCATAATACATGTTGTTTTATTGGTCGCTCGTCCATTTCATATCCCATAGCTTAACCACTCATATCTTTTGATTCCTCTCGATGAGGCGAGCAGTACGAGTACCACCTTGATGGGTCTACGACGTTGTCTTCCAGAGTTATTACCAAAAAACCACAAACATCCCAGAATCCTCTCGGTTTGGGGTCAATATGTTGTGGTTCATTAAATCCCAAAAGGAACGTCGCATCGAATAAATGCGATTTAATTCTCCCCGTCTGGATGAGCGGGATTGAATGGTGCAACAGATTTTGCTGTGCTGTGTTAAATAAGATATTTGCATGACTGCTTTTGTTTTATTTTGTGAATAGCAAAAAGCATTCAACCCCATAATACATGTTGTTTTATTGGTCGCTCGTCCATTTCATATCGCATAGCTTAATCACTCATATCTTTGGATTCCTCTCGATGAGGCGAGCAGTACGAGTACCACCTTGATGGGTCTGCGACGTTGTCTTCCAGAGTTATTACCAAAAAACCACAAACATCCCAGAATCCTCTCGGTTTGGGGTCAATATGTTGTGGTTCATTAAATCCCAAAAGAAACGTCGCATCGAATAAATGCGATTTAATTCTCCCCGTCTGGATGAGCGGGATTGAATGGTGCAACAGATTTTGCTGTGCTGTGTTAAATAAGATATTTGCATGACTGCTTTTGTTTTAATTTGTGAATAGCAAAAAGCATTCAACCCCATAATACATGTTGTTTTATTGGTCGCTCGTCCATTTCATATCCCATAGCTTAATCACTCATATCTTTGGATTCCTCTCGATGAGGCGAGCAGTACGAGTACCACCTTGATGAGGCTGCGACGTTTCCTTCCAGAGTTATTACCAAAAAACCACAAACATCCCAGAATCCTCTCGTTTTGGGGTCAAAATGTTGTCGCTCATTCAATCCCATAAGAAACGTCGCATCGAATAAATGTGATTGAATTCTCCCCGTCTGGACGAGCGGGATTGAATGGTGCAACTGATTTTGCTGTGCTGTGTTAAATAATATATTTGCATGACTGCTTTTGTTTTAATTTGTGAATAGCAAAAAGCATTCAACCCCATAATACATGTTGTTTTATTGGTCGCTCGTCCATTTCATATCCCATAGCTTAATCACTCATATCTTTGGATTCCTCTCGATGAGGCGAGCAGTACGAGTACCACCTTGATGGGTCTCCGACGTTGTCTTCCAGAGTTTATACCAAAAAACCACAAACATCCCAGAATCCTCTCGGTTTGGGGTCAATATGTTGTGGTTCATTAAATCCCAAAAGGAACGTCGCATCGAATAAATGCGATTTAATTCTCCCCGTCTGGATGAGCGGGATTGAATGGTGCAACAGATTTTGCTGTGCTGTGTTAAATAAGATATTTGCAGGACTGCTTTTGTTTTATTTTGTGAATAGCAAAAAGCATTCAACCCCATAATACATGTTGTTTTATTGGTCGCTCGTCCATTTCATATCGCATAGCTTAATCACTCATATCTTTGGATTCCTCTCGATGAGGCGAGCAGTCCGAGTACCACCTTGATGGGGCTGCGACGTTTCCTTCCAGAGTTATTACAAAAAAAACACAAACATCCCAGAATCCTCTCGGTTTGGGGTCAAAATGTTGTCGTTCATTAAATCCCATAAGAAACGTCGCATCGAATGAATGCGATTTAATTCTCCCCGACTGGATGAGTGGGATTGAATGGTGCAACACATTTTGCTGTGCTGTGTTAAATAAGATATTTGCATGACTGCTTTTGTTTTAATTTGTGAATAGCAAAAAGCATTCAACCCCATAATACATGTTGTTTAATTGGTCGCTCGTCCATTTCATATCCCATAGCTTAACCACTCATATCTTTGGATTCCTCTCGATGAGACGAGCAGTACGAGTACCACCTTGATGGGTCTTCGACGTTGTCTTCCAGAGTTATTACCAAAAAACCACAAACATCCCAGAATCCTCTCGGTTTGGGGTCAATATGTTGTGGTTCATTAAATCCCAAAAGAAATGTCGCATCGAATAAATGCGATTTAATTCTCCCCGTCTGGATGAGCGGGATTGAATGGTGCAACAGATTTTGCTGTGCTGTGTTAAATAAGATATTTGCATGACTGCTTTTGTTTTAATTTGTGAATAGCAAAAAGCATTCAACCCCATAATACATGTTGTTTTATTGGTCGCTCGTCCATTTCATATCCCATAGCTTTACCACTCATATCTTTGGATTCCTCTCGATGAGGCGAGCAGTACGAGTACCACCTTGATGGGGCTGCGACGTTTCCTTCCAGAGTTATTACAAAAAAAACACAAACATCCCAGAATCCTCTCGGTTTGGGGTCAAAATGTTGTCGTTCATTAAATCCCATAAGAAACGTCGCATCGAATGAATGCGATTTAATTCTCCCCGACTGGATGAGTGGGATTGAATGGTGCAACACATTTTGCTGTGCTGTGTTAAATAAGATATTTGCATGACTGCTTTTGTTTTAATTTGTGAATAGCAAAAAGCATTCAACCCCATAATACATGTTGTTTAATTGGTCGCTCGTCCATTTCATATCCCATAGCTTAACCACTCATATCTTTGGATTCCTCTCGATGAGGCGAGCAGTACGAGTACCACCTTGATGGGTCTTCGACGTTGTCTTCCAGAGTTATTACCAAAAAAACACAAACATCCCAGAATCCTCTCGGTTTGGGGTCAATATGTTGTGGTTCATTAAATCCCAAAAGAAACGTCGCATCGAATAAATGCGATTTAATTCTCCCCGTCTGGATGAGCGGGATTGAATGGTGCAACAGATTTTGCTGTGCTGTGTTAAATAAGATATTTGCATGACTGCTTTTGTTTTAATTTGTGAATAGCAAAAAGCATTCAACCCCATAATACATGTTGTTTTATTGGTCGCTCGTCCATTTCATATCCCATAGCTTAACCACTCATATCTTTGGGTTCCTCTCGATGAGGCGAGCAGTAGGAGTACCACCTTGATGGGTCTCCGACGTTGTCTTCCAGAGTTATTACCAAAAAACCACAAACATCCCAGAATCCTCTCGGTTTGGGGTCAAAATGTTGTGGTTCATTAAATCCCAAAAGAAACGTCCTATCGAATAAATGTGATTGAATTCTCCCCGTCTGGACGAGCGGGATTGAATGGTGCAACTGATTTTGCTGTGCTGTGTTAAATCAGATATTTGCATGACTGCTTTTGTTTTAATTTGTGAATAGCAAAAAGCATTCAACCCCATAATACATGTTGTTTTATTGGTCGCTCGTCCATTTCATATCGCATAGCTTAATCACTCATATCTTTGGATTCCTCTCGATGAGGCGAGCAGTACGAGTACCACCTTGATGGGGCTGCGACGTTTCCTTCCAGAGTTATTACAAAAAAAACACAAACATCCCAGAATCCTCTCGGTTTGGGGTCAAAATGTTGTCGTTCATTAAATCCCATAAGAAACGTCGCATCGAATGAATGCGATTTAATTCTCCCCGACTGGATGAGTGGGATTGAATGGTGCAACACATTTTGCTGTGCTGTGTTAAATAAGATATTTGCATGACTGCTTTTGTTTTAATTTGTGAATAGCAAAAAGCATTCAACCCCATAATACATGTTGTTTAATTGGTCGCTCGTCCATTTCATATCCCATAGCTTAACCACTCATATCTTTGGATTCCTCTCGATGAGGCGAGCAGTACGAGTACCACCTTGATGGGTCTTCGACGTTGTCTTCCAGAGTTATTACCAAAAAACCACAAACATCCCAGAATCCTCTCGGTTTGGGGTCAATATGTTGTGGTTCATTAAATCCCAAAAGAAACGTCGCATCGAATAAATGCGATTTAATTCTCCCCGTCTGGATGAGCGGGATTGAATGGTGCAACAGATTTTGCTGTGCTGTGTTAAATAAGATATTTGCATGACTGCTTTTGTTTTAATTTGTGAATAGCAAAAAGCATTCAACCCCATAATACATGTTGTTTTATTGGTCGCTCGTCCATTTCATATCCCATAGCTTAACCACTCATATCTTTGGATTCCTCTCGATGAGGCGAGCAGTACGAGTACCACCTTGATGGGGCTGCGACGTTTCCTTCCAGAGTTATTACCAAAAAACCACAAACATCCCAGAATCCTCTCGTTTTGGGGTCAAAATGTTGTCGCTCATTCAATCCCATAAGAAACGTCGCATCGAATAAATGTGATTGAATTCTCCCCGTCTGGACGAGCGGGATTGAATGGTGCAACTGATTTTGCTGTGCTGTGTTAAATAATATATTTGCATTACTGCTTTTGTTTTAATTTGTGAATAGCAAAAAGCATTCAACCCCATAATACATGTTGTTTTATTGGTCGCTCGTCCATTTCATATCCCATAGCTTAACCACTCATATCTTTGGATTCCTCTCGATGAGGCGAGCAGTACGAGTACCACCTTGATGGGTCTCCGACGTTGTCTTCCAGAGTTATTACCAAAAAAACACAAACATCCCAGAATCCTCTCGGTTTGGGGTCAATATGTTGTGGTTCATTAAATCCCAAAAGAAACGTCGCATCGAATAAATGCGATTTAATTCTCCCCGTCTGGATGAGCGGGATTGAATGGTGCAACAGATTTGCTGTGCTGTGTTAAATAAGATATTTGCATGACTGCTTTTGTTTTAATTTGTGAATAGCAAAAAGCATTCAACCCCATAATACATGTTGTTTTATTGGTCGCTCGTCCATTTCATATCCCATAGCTTAACCACTCATATCTTTGGATTCCTCTCGATGAGGCGAGCAGTAGGAGTACCACCTTGATGGGTCTCCGACGTTGTCTTCCAGAGTTATTACCAAAAAACCACAAACATCCCAGAATCCTCTCGGTTTGGGGTCAAAATGTTGTGGTTCATTAAATCCCAAAAGAAACGTCCTATCGAATAAATGTGATTGAATTCTCCCCGTCTGGACGAGCGGGATTGAATGGTGCAACTGATTTTGCTGTGCTGTGTTAAATCAGATATTTGCATGACTGCTTTTGTTTTAATTTGTGAATAGCAAAAAGCATTCAACCCCATAATACATGTTGTTTTATTGGTCGCTCGTCCATTTCATATCGCATAGCTTAATCACTCATATCTTTGGATTCCTCTCGATGAGGCGAGCAGTACGAGTACCACCTTGATGGGGCTGCGACGTTTCCTTCCAGAGTTATTACAAAAAAAACACAAACATCCCAGAATCCTCTCGGTTTGGGGTCAAAATGTTGTCGTTCATTAAATCCCATAAGAAACGTCGCATCGAATGAATGCGATTTAATTCTCCCCGACTGGATGAGTGGGATTGAATGGTGCAACACATTTTGCTGTGCTGTGTTAAATAAGATATTTGCATGACTGCTTTTGTTTTAATTTGTGAATAGCAAAAAGCATTCAACCCCATAATACATGTTGTTTAATTGGTCGCTCGTCCATTTCATATCCCATAGCTTAACCACTCATATCTTTGGATTCCTCTCGATGAGGCGAGCAGTACGAGTACCACCTTGATGGGTCTTCGACGTTGTCTTCCAGAGTTATTACCAAAAAACCACAAACATCCCAGAATCCTCTCGGTTTGGGGTCAATATGTTGTGGTTCATTAAATCCCAAAAGAAACGTCGCATCGAATAAATGCGATTTAATTCTCCCCGTCTGGATGAGCGGGATTGAATGGTGCAACAGATTTTGCTGTGCTGTGTTAAATAAGATATTTGCATGACTGCTTTTGTTTTAATTTGTGAATAGCAAAAAGCATTCAACCCCATAATACATGTTGTTTTATTGGTCGCTCGTCCATTTCATATCCCATAGCTTAACCACTCATATCTTTGGATTCCTCTCGATGAGGCGAGCAGTACGAGTACCACCTTGATGGGGCTGCGACGTTTCCTTCCAGAGTTATTACCAAAAAACCACAAACATCCCAGAATCCTCTCGTTTTGGGGTCAAAATGTTGTCGCTCATTCAATCCCATAAGAAACGTCGCATCGAATAAATGTGATTGAATTCTCCCCGTCTGGACGAGCGGGATTGAATGGTGCAACTGATTTTGCTGTGCTGTGTTAAATAATATATTTGCATTACTGCTTTTGTTTTAATTTGTGAATAGCAAAAAGCATTCAACCCCATAATACATGTTGTTTTATTGGTCGCTCGTCCATTTCATATCCCATAGCTTAACCACTCATATCTTTGGATTCCTCTCGATGAGGCGAGCAGTACGAGTACCACCTTGATGGGTCTCCGACGTTGTCTTCCAGAGTTATTACCAAAAAACCACAAACATCCCAGAATCCTCTCGGTTTGGGGTCAAAATGTTGTGGTTCATTAAATCCCAAAAGAAACGTCCTATCGAATGAATGTGATTGAATTCTCCCCGTCTGGACGAGCGGGATTGAATGGTGCAACTGATTTTGCTGTGCTGTGTTAAATCAGATATTTGCATGACTGCTTTTGTTTTAATTTGTGAATAGCAAAAAGCATTCAACCCCATAATACATGTTGTTTAATTGGTCGCTCGTCCATTTCATATCCCATAGCTTAACCACTCATATCTTTGGATTCCTCTCGATGAGGCGAGCAGTACGAGTACCACCTTGATGGGTCTTCGACGTTGTCTTCCAGAGTTATTACCAAAAAACCACAAACATCCCAGAATCCTCTCGGTTTGGGGTCAATATGTTGTGGTTCATTAAATCCCAAAAGAAACGTCGCATCGAATAAATGCGATTTAATTCTCCCCGTCTGGATGAGCGGGATTGAATGGTGCAACAGATTTTGCTGTGCTGTGTTAAATAAGATATTTGCATGACTGCTTTTGTTTTAATTTGTGAATAGCAAAAAGCATTCAACCCCATAATACATGTTGTTTTATTGGTCGCTCGTCCATTTCATATCCCATAGCTTAACCACTCATATCTTTGGATTCCTCTCGATGAGGCGAGCAGTACGAGTACCACCTTGATGGGGCTGCGACGTTTCCTTCCAGAGTTATTACCAAAAACCACAAACATCCCAGAATCCTCTCGTTTTGGGGTCAAAATGTTGTCGCTCATTCAATCCCATAAGAAACGTCGCATCGAATAAATGTGATTGAATTCTCCCCGTCTGGACGAGCGGGATTGAATGGTGCAACTGATTTTGCTGTGCTGTGTTAAATAATATATTTGCATTACTGCTTTTGTTTTAATTTGTGAATAGCAAAAAGCATTCAACCCCATAATACATGTTGTTTTATTGGTCGCTCGTCCATTTCATATCCCATAGCTTAACCACTCATATCTTTGGATTCCTCTCGATGAGGCGAGCAGTACGAGTACCACCTTGATGGGTCTCCGACGTTGTCTTCCAGAGTTATTACCAAAAAACCACAAACATCCCAGAATCCTCTCGGTTTGGGGTCAAAATGTTGTGGTTCATTAAATCCCAAAAGAAACGTCCTATCGAATGAATGTGATTGAATTCTCCCCGTCTGGACGAGCGGGATTGAATGGTGCAACTGATTTTGCTGTGCTGTGTTAAATCAGATATTTGCATGACTGCTTTTGTTTTAATTTGTGAATAGCAAAAAGCATTCAACCCCATAATACATGTTGTTTTATTGGTCGCTCGTCCATTTCATATCGCATAGCTTAATCACTCATATCTTTGGATTCCTCTCGATGAGGCGAGCAGTACGAGTACCACATTGATGGGTCTCCGACGTTGTCTTCCAGAGTTATTACGAAAAAACCACAAACATCCCAGAATCCTCTCGGTTTGGGGTCAATATGTTGTGGTTCATTAAATCCCAAAAGGAACGTCGCATCGAATAAATGAGATTTTATTCTCCTCGTCTGGATGAGCGGGATTGAATGGTGCAACTGATTTTGCTGTGCTGTGTTAAATAAGATATTTGCATGACTGCTTTTGTTTTATTTTGTGAATAGAAAAAAGCATTCAACCCCATAATACATGTTGTTTTATTGGTCGATCGTCCATTTTATATCCCATAGCTTAACCACTCATATATTTGGATTCCTCTCGATGAGGCGAGCAGTACGAGTACCACCTTGGTGGGTCTGCGACGTTTCCCTCCAGAGTTATTACCAAAAAACCACAAACATCCCAGAATCCTCTCGGTTTGGGGTCAAAATGTTGTCGCTCATTCAATCCCGTAAGAAACGTTGCATCGAATAAAAGTGATTGAATTCTCCCCGTCTGGACGAGCGGAATTGAATGGTGCAACTGATTTTGCTGTGCTGTGTTAAATCAGATATTTGCATGACTGCTTTTGTTTTAATTTGTGAATAGCAAAAAGCATTCAACCCCATAATACATGTTGTTTTGTTGGTCGCTCGTCCATTTCATATCCCATAGCTTAACCACTCATATCTTTGGATTCCTCTCGATGAGGCGAGCAGTACGAGTACCACCTTGATGGGTCTCCGACGTTGTCTTCCAGAGTTATTACCAAAAAACCACAAACATCCCAGAATCCTCTCGGTTTGGGGTCAATATGTTGTGGTTCATTAAATCCCAAAAGGAACGTCGCATCGAATAAATGCGATTTAATTCTCCCCGTCTGGATGAGCGGGATTGAATGGTGCAACAGATTTTGCTGTGCTGTGTTAAATAAGATATTTGCATGACTGCTTTTGTTTTATTTTGTGAATAGCAAAAAGCATTCAACCCCATAATACATGTTGTTTTATTGGTCGCTCGTCCATTTCATATCGCATAGCTTAATCACTCATATCTTTGGATTCCTCTCGATGAGACGAGCAGTTCGAGTACCACCTTGATGGGGCTGCGACGTTTCCTTCCAGAGTTATTACAAAAAAAACACAAACATCCCAGAATCCTCTCGGTTTGGGGTCAAAATGTTGTCGTTCATTAAATCCCATAAGAAACGTCGCATCGAATGAATGCGATTTAATTCTCCCCGACTGGATGAGTGGGATTGAATGGTGCAACACATTTTGCTGTGCTGTGTTAAATAAGATATTTGCATGACTGCTTTTGTTTTAAGTTGTGAATAGCAAAAAGCATTCAACCCCATAATACATGTTGTTTTATTGGTCGCTCGTCCATTTCATATCCCATAGCTTAACCACTCCTATCTTTGGATTTCTCTCGATGAGGCGAGCAGTACGAGTACCACCTTGATGGGGCTGCGACGTTTCCTTCCAGAGTTATTACCAAAAAACCACAAACATCCCAGAATCCTCTCGTTTTGGGGTCAAAATGTTGTCGCTCATTCAATCCCATAAGAAACGTCGCATCGAATAAATGTGATTGAATTCTCCCCGTCTGGACGAGCGGGATTGAATGGTGCAACTGATTTTGCTGTGCTGTGTTAAATAATATATTTGCATTACTGCTTTTGTTTTAATTTGTGAATAGCAAAAAGCATTCAACCCCATAATACATGTTGTTTTATTGGTCGCTCGTCCATTTCATATCCCATAGCTTAACCACTCATATCTTTGGATTCCTCTCGATGAGGCGAGCAGTACGAGTACCACCTTGATGGGTCTCCGACGTTGTCTTCCAGAGTTATTACCAAAAAACCACAAACATCCCAGAATCCTCTCGGTTTGGGGTCAAAATGTTGTGGTTCATTAAATCCCAAAAGAAACGTCCTATCGAATGAATGTGATTGAATTCTCCCCGTCTGGACGAGCGGGATTGAATGGTGCAACTGATTTTGCTGTGCTGTGTTAAATCAGATATTTGCATGACTGCTTTTGTTTTAATTTGTGAATAGCAAAAAGCATTCAACCCCATAATACATGTTGTTTTATTGGTCGCTCGTCCATTTCATATCCCATAGCTTAATCACTCATATCTTTGGATTCCTCTCGATGAGGCGAGCAGTACGAGTACCAGCTTGATGGGTCTCCGACGTTGTCTTCCAGAGTTTATACCAAAAAACCACAAACATCCCAGAATCCTCTCGGTTTGGGGTCAATATGTTGTGGTTCATTAAATCCCAAAAGGAACGTCGCATCGAATAAATGCGATTTAATTCTCCCCGTCTGGATGAGCGGGATTGAATGGTGCAACAGATTTTGCTGTGCTGTGTTAAATAAGATATTTGCATGACTGCTTTTGTTTTATTTTGTGAATAGCAAAAAGCATTCAACCCCATAATACATGTTGTTTTATTGGTCGCTCGTCCATTTCATATCGCATAGCTTAATCACTCATATCTTTGGATTCCTCTCGATGAGGCGAGCAGTACGAGTACCACATTGATGGGTCTCCGACGTTGTCTTCCAGAGTTATTACGAAAAAACCACAAACATCCCAGAATCCTCTCGGTTTGGGGTCAATATGTTGTGGTTCATTAAATCCCAAAAGGAACGTCGCATCGAATAAATGAGATTTAATTCTCCTCGTCTGGATGAGCGGGATTGAATGGTGCAACTGATTTTGCTGTGCTGTGTTAAATAAGATATTTGCATGACTGCTTTTGTTTTATTTTGTGAATAGAAAAAAGCATTCAACCCCATAATACATGTTGTTTTATTGGTCGATCGTCCATTTTATATCCCATAGCTTAACCACTCATATATTTGGATTCCTCTCGATGAGGCGAGCAGTACGAGTACCACCTTGGTGGGTCTGCGACGTTTCCCTCCAGAGTTATTACCAAAAAACCACAAACATCCCAGAATCCTCTCGGTTTGGGGTCAAAATGTTGTCGCTCATTCAATCCCGTAAGAAACGTTGCATCGAATAAAAGTGATTGAATTCTCCCCGTCTGGACGAGCGGAATTGAATGGTGCAACTGATTTTGCTGTGCTGTGTTAAATCAGATATTTGCATGACTGCTTTTGTTTTAATTTGTGAATAGCAAAAAGCATTCAACCCCATAATACATGTTGTTTTGTTGGTCGCTCGTCCATTTCATATCCCATAGCTTAACCACTCATATCTTTGGATTCCTCTCGATGAGGCGAGCAGTACGAGTACCACCTTGATGGGTCTCCGACGTTGTCTTCCAGAGTTATTACCAAAAAACCACAAACATCCCAGAATCCTCTCGGTTTGGGGTCAATATGTTGTGGTTCATTAAATCCCAAAAGGAACATCGCATCGAATAAATGCAATTTAATTCTCCCCGTCTGGATGAGCGGGATTGAATGGTGCAACAGATTTTGCTGTGCTGTGTTAAATAAGATATTTGCATGACTGCTTTTGTTTTATTTTGTGAATAGCAAAAAGCATTCAACCCCATAATACATGTTGTTTTATTGGTCGCTCGTCCATTTCATATCGCATAGCTTAATCACTCATATCTTTGGATTCCTCTCGATGAGACGAGCAGTTCGAGTACCACCTTGATGGGGCTGCGACGTTTCCTTCCAGAGTTATTACAAAAAAAACACAAACATCCCAGAATCCTCTCGGTTTGGGGTCAAAATGTTGTCGTTCATTAAATCCCATAAGAAACGTCGCATCGAATGAATGCGATTTAATTCTCCCCGACTGGATGAGTGGGATTGAATGGTGCAACACATTTTGCTGTGCTGTGTTAAATAAGATATTTGCATGACTGCTTTTGTTTTAAGTTGTGAATAGCAAAAAGCATTCAACCCCATAATACATGTTGTTTTATTGGTCGCTCGTCCATTTCATATCCCATAGCTTAACCACTCCTATCTTTGGATTTCTCTCGATGAGGCGAGCAGTACGAGTACCACCTTGATGGGGCTGCGACGTTTCCTTCCAGAGTTATTACCAAAAAACCACAAACATCCCAGAATCCTCTCGTTTTGGGGTCAAAATGTTGTCGCTCATTCAATCCCATAAGAAACGTCGCATCGAATAAATGTGATTGAATTCTCCCCGTCTGGACGAGCGGGATTGAATGGTGCAACTGATTTTGCTGTGCTGTGTTAAATAATATATTTGCATTACTGCTTTTGTTTTAATTTGTGAATAGCAAAAAGCATTCAACCCCATAATACATGTTGTTTTATTGGTCGCTCGTCCATTTCATATCCCATAGCTTAACCACTCATATCTTTGGATTCCTCTCGATGAGGCGAGCAGTACGAGTACCACCTTGATGGGTCTCCGACGTTGTCTTCCAGAGTTATTACGAAAAAACCACAAACATCCCAGAATCCTCTCGGTTTGGGGTCAATATGTTGTGGTTCATTAAATCCCAAAAGGAACGTCGCATCGAATAAATGAGATTTAATTCTCCCCGTCTGGATGAGCGGGATTGAATGGTGCAACAGATTTTGCTGTGCTGTGTTAAATAAGATATTTGCATGACTGCTTTTGTTTTATTTTGTGAATAGAAAAAAGCATTCAACCCCATAATACATGTTGTTTTATTGGTCGATCGTCCATTTTATATCCCATAGCGTAACCACTCATATCTTTGGATTCCTCTCGATGAGGCGAGCAGTACGAGTACCACCTTGATGGGTCTGCGACGTTTCCTTCCAGAGTTATTACCAAAAACCACAAACATCCCAGAATCCTCTCGGTTTGGGGTCAAAATGTTGTCGCTCATTCAATCCCGTAAGAAACGTTGCATCGAATAAATGTGATTGAATTCTCCCCGTCTGGACGAGCGGAATTGAATGGTGCAACTGATTTTGCTGTGCTGTGTTAAATCAGATATTTGCATGACTGCTTTTGTTTTAATTTGTGAATAGCAAAAAGCATTCAACCCCATAATACATGTTGTTTTGTTGGTCGCTCGTCCATTTCATATCCCATAGCTTAACCACTCATATCTTTGGATTCCTCTCGATGAGGCGAGCAGTACGAGTACCACCTTGATGGGTCTCCGACGTTGTCTTCCAGAGTTATTACCAAAAAACCACAAACATCCCAGAATCCTCTCGGTTTGGGGTCAATATGTTGTGGTTCATTAAATCCCAAAAGGAACGTCGCATCGAATAAATGCGATTTAATTCTCCCTGTCTGGATGAGCGGGATTGAATGGTGCAACAGATTTTGCTGTGCTGTGTTAAATAAGATATTTGCATGACTGCTTTTGTTTTATTTTGTGAATAGCAAAAAGCATTCAACCCCATAATACATGTTGTTTTATTGGTCGCTCGTCCATTTCATATCGCATAGCTTAATCACTCATATCTTTGGATTCCTCTCGATGAGGCGAGCAGTACGAGTACCACCTTGATGGGGCTGCGACGTTTCCTTCCAGAGTTATTACAAAAAAACACAAACATCCCAGAATCCTCTCGGTTTGGGTTCAAAATGTTGTCGTTCATTAAATCCCATAAGAAACGTCGCATCGAATGAATGCGATTTAATTCTCCCCGACTGGATGAGTGGGATTGAATGGTGCAACACATTTTGCTGTGCTGTGTTAAATAAGATATTTGCATGACTGCTTTTGTTTTAATTTGTGAATAGCAAAAAGCATTCAACCCCATAATACATGTTGTTTTATTGGTCGCTCGTCCATTTCATATCCCATAGCTTAACCACTCATATCTTTGGATTCCTCTCGATGAGGCGAGCAGTACGAGTACCACCTTGATGGGTCTGCGACGTTGTCTTCCAGAGTTATTACCAAAAAACCACAAACATCCCAGAATCCTCTCGGTTTGGGGTCAATATGTTGTGGTTCATTAAATCCCAAAAGAAACGTCGCATCGAATAAATGCGATTTAATTCTCCCCGTCTGGATGAGCGGGATTGAATGGTGCAACAGATTTTGCTGTGCTGTGTTAAATAAGATATTTGCATGACTGCTTTTGTTTTAATTTGTGAATAGCAAAAAGCATTCAACCCCATAATACATGTTGTTTTATTGGTCGCTCGTCCATTTCATATCCGATAGCTTAACCACTCATATCTTTGGATTCCTCTCGATGAGGCGAGCTGTACGAGTACCACCTTGATGGGTCTGCGACGTTGTCTTCCAGAGTTATTACCAAAAAACCACAAACATCCCAGAATCCTCTCGGTTTGGGGTCAATATGTTGTGGTTCATTAAATCCCATAAGAAACGTCGCATCGAATGAATGCGATTTAATTCTCCCCGACTAGATGAGTGGGATTGAATGGTGCAACACATTTTGCTGTGCTGTGTTAAATAAGATATTTGCATGACTGCTTTTGTTTTATTTTGTGAATAGAAAAAAGCATTCAACCCCATAATACATGTTGTTTTATTGGTCGATCGTCCATTTTATATCCCATAGCTTAACCACTCATACCTTTGGATTCCTCTCGATAAGGCGAGCAGTACGAGTACCACCATGATGGGTCTGCGACGTTTTCTTCCAGAGTTATTACCAAAAAACCACAAACATCCCAGAATCCTCTCGTTTTGGGGTCAAAATGTTGTCGCTCATTCAATCCCATAAGAAACGTCGCATCGAATAAATGTGATTGAATTCAACCCGTCTGGACGAGCGGGATTGAATGGTGCAACTGATTTTGCTGTGCTGTGTTAAATAATATATTTGCATTACTGCTTTTGTTTTAATTTGTGAATAGCAAAAAGCATTCAACCCCATAATACATGTTGTTTTATTGGTCGCTCGTCCATTTCATATCCCATAGCTTAACCACTCATATGCTTGGATTCCTCTCGATGAGGCGAGCAGTACGAGTACCACCTTGATGGGTCTCCGACGTTGTCTTCCAGAGTTATTACCAAAAAACCACAAACATCCCAGAATCCTCTCGGTTTGGGGTCAATATGTTGTGGTTCATTAAATCCCAAAAGGAACGTCGCATCGAATAAATGCGATTTAATTCTCCCCGTCTGGATGAGCGGGATTGAATGGTGCAACAGATTTTGCTGTGCTGTGTTAAATAAGATATTTGCATGACTGCTTTTGTTTTATTTTGTGAATAGAAAAAAGCATTCAACCCCATAATACATGTTGTTTTATTGGTCGATCGTCCATTTTATATCCCATAGCTTAACCACTCATATCTTTGGATTCCTCTCGATGAGGCGAGCAGTACGAGTACCACCTTGGTGGGTCTGCGAGGTTTCCTTCCAGAGTTATTACCAAAAAACCACAAACATCCCAGAATCCTCTCGGTTTGGGGTCAAAATGTTGTCGCTCATTCAATCCCGTAAGAAACGTTGCATCGAATAAATGTGATTGAATTCTCCCCGTCTGGACGAGCGGAATTGAATGGTGCAACTGATTTTGCTGTGCTGTGTTAAATCAGATATTTGCATTACTGCTTTTGTTTTAATTTGTGAATAGCAAAAAGCATTCAACCCCATAATACATGTTGTTTTGTTGCTCGCTCGTCTATTTCATATCCCATAGCTTAACCACTCATATCTTTGGATTCCTCTCGATGAGGCGAGCAGTCGAGTACCACATTGATGGGTCTGCGACGTTTCCTTCCAGAGTTATTACCAAAAAACCACAAACATCCCAGAATCCTCTCGGTTTGGCGTCAAAATGTTGTCGCTCATTAAATCCCATAAGAAACGTCACATGGAATAAATGTGATTGAATTCTCCCCGTCTGGACGAGCGGAATTGAATGGTGCAACTGATTTTGCTGTGCTGTGTTAAATAAGATATTTGCATGACTGCTTTTGTTTTATTTTGTGAATAGCAAAAAGCATTCAACCCCATAATACATGTTGTTTTATTGGTCGCTCGTCCATTTTATCTCCCATAGCTTAACCACTCATATCTTTGGATTCCTCTCGATGAGGCGAGCAGTACGATTACCACCTTGATGGGGCTGCGACGTTTCCTTCCAGAGTTATTACAAAAAAACCACAAACATCCCAGAATCCTCTCGGTTTGGGGTCAAAATGTTGTCGTTCATTAAATCCCATAAGAAACGTCGCATCGAATGAATGCGATTTAATTCTCCCCGACTAGATGAGTGGGATTGAATGGTGCAACACATTTTGCTGTGCTGTGTTAAATAAGATATTTGCATGACTGCTTTTGTTTTATTTTGTGAATAGAAAAAAGCATTCAACCCCATAATACATGTTGTTTTATTGGTCGATCGTCCATTTTATATCCCATAGCTTAACCACTCATATCTTTGGATTCCTCTCGATAAGGCGAGCAGTACGAGTACCACCATGATGGGTCTGCGACGTTTTCTTCCAGAGTTATTACCAAAAAACCACAAACATCCCAGAATCCTCTCGTTTTGGGGTCAAAATGTTGTCGCTCATTCAATCCCATAAGAAACGTCGCATCGAATAAATGTGATTGAATTCAACCCGTCTGGACGAGCGGGATTGAATGGTGCAACTGATTTTGCTGTGCTGTGTTAAATAATATATTTGCATTACTGCTTTTGTTTTAATTTGTGAATAGCAAAAAGCATTCAACCCCATAATACATGTTGTTTTATTGGTCGCTCGTCCATTTCATATCCCATAGCTTAACCACTCATATGTTTGGATTCCTCTCGATGAGGCGAGCAGTACGAGTACCACCTTGATGGGTCTCCGACGTTGTCTTCCAGAGTTATTACCAAAAAACCACAAACATCCCAGAATCCTCTCGGTTTGGGGTCAATATGTTGTGGTTCATTAAATCCCAAAAGGAACGTCGCATCGAATAAATGTGATTGAATTCTCCCCGTCTGGACGAGCGGGATTGAATGGTGCAACTGATTTTGCTGTGCTGTGTTAAATAATATATTTGCATTACTGCTTTTGTTTTAATTTGTGAATAGCAAAAAGCATTCAACCCCATAATACATGTTGTTTATTGGTCGATCGTCCATTTTATATCCCATAGCTTAACCACTCATATCTTTGGATTCTTCTCGATGAGGCGAGCAGTACGAGTACCACCTTGGTGGGTCTGCGACGTTTCCTTCCAGAGTTATTACCAAAAAACCAAAAACATCCCAGAATCCTCTCGGTTTGGGGTCAAAATGTTGTCGCTCATTCAATCCCGTAAGAAACGTCGCATCGAATAAATGTGTTTGAATTTTCCCCGTCTGGACGAGCGGAATTGAATGGTGCAACTTATTTTGCTTTGCTGTGTTAAATCAGATATTTGCATTACTGCTTTTGTTTTAATTTGTGAATAGCAAAAAGCATTCAACCCCATAATACATGTTGTTTTGTTGGTCGCTCGTCTATTTCATATCCCATAGCTTAACCACTCATATCTTTGGATTCCTCTCGATGAGGCGAGCAGTACGAGTACCACCTTGATGGGTCTGCGACGTTTCCTTCCAGAGTTATTACCAAAAAACCACAAACATCCCAGAATCCTCTCGGTTTGGGGTCAAAATGTTGTCGCTCATTCAATCCCATAAGAAACGTCACATAAAATAAATGTGATTGAATTCTCCCCGTCTGGACGAGCGGAATTGAATGGTGCAACTGATTTTGCTGTGCTGTGTTAAATAAGATATTTGCATGACTGCTTTTGTTTTATTTTGTGAATAGCAAAAAGCATTCAACCCCATAATACATGTTGTTTTAGAAATTATTCCTGCAACCAGAGGTATGATAAAGCAATTGCAAAATTGTGTCAACACTCCACAATTCAAATTGTTTTGGCAGAGTATTCAAAGAATGCTGCTGCTCACGATACAGGTTGCCTGTGATCAAAGTGGGTTGTCAAGTCTAGCGAGTTCATGATCTCAGCCTGGTCGTCAATGACTGCGAAACATAAACCATCACATGGCAGTAATGTGGTTCTCTACTTAATTTGCGTGAGGAGGCCCTCGTAAAACCATGTTTTTACAAGGAGGTCTGCATTGTGCACACAGAATCGCCCCTTGGATACGGAGAATCGGAGCGACCGCCCAGGTCCGCGGGCATTGGAGGGGCCCTGCGTTTCAATGTCACGGGGGTGTCAGATGTAATACTTGCGGTGGAATTTGAAGGCGTCGGAGGCCCACATGCTGGGATTTTCTCCTGGCCTAGCACCCTTATGGACGGTCCTGTGTGTGTATTGTTCAAAGTCTCGCACAGGCTTTTGCCAAACTCAATTAGGGCAATAATAATAAAACGAATTACAGGACTGTGAAGGACATGGCATGTGAGCCCTGTAGCTCTCCCAAGTGCTTGTGGGTTGAACCGCGTGTTGTTTAGCAGGAATTCAGTGTTTTTGAAGGGAGGTGAGACAGTGAGACCCAGGTTAGTGTGGGTAGAGTGGTGAGTGTGACAGTAAGACAGACCCAAGTGAGTGAGTGTAGGAAGACAAATGAGTGAGAGAGTGAAACAGACTCTGGTGAGTGTGTGTGGGTAGAGGTGAGTGTGACATTGAGACAGACCAATGTAAGTGTCTGTGGAATGTGGTGTTAAAGTAAGACAGACCCAGGTGAGTGTGGTAGAGAGGTGAGTGTAACAGTGAGACAGACCCAGGTGGGTGAGTGTGACTAGTGATGTGAGTGTGACAATGAGACAGACCTACGTCAGTGCGTGTGGATGAGGTGAGTATGACAGTGAGACAGACCCAGATGAGTGAGTGTACGAATAGAGGTGAATGTGACAGTGAGACATACCAAGGTGAGCACGGTTGTCCTTGACAGCACAAAGAAGTAAGAACATTGTTACGACCAACGTTACAGGAGGGAGGATCCTGCTCTTTATTACGTGGATGAGAGGGCACTTGAAAGGTACTCAGAAGTATCTCCGTGATTACAGCTTCAGTGGGCCATTCTCTAACACAAGGCTTGCAATCTTCTGCTCGAGACACGAATGATTCGTTGTTTCCACGGCAGGATGGCAACATCCAACCGAGGTTAAGATTTGGGTAAAATTAGAAAATGCAGGTTTACTAATAAAATACGTTGCAGTTTGGTTACCAAAGCAGTGGGTTGTCGGCATGTAGCATGGAGGTAGGGTAGATGTGAAGTTTAACGTCATTGAGTAAAAACTCAGAGTGAGCGTACATCTACTGTCGTTATGATCCACGTCTAGCGATACACGCAGACACGAGGAGCAGTAGGTACTCTATTTATTATAGCCTTCACAGGGTACAAGGGGTCACTACACTTTCAGTCAAGAGAGCTAACAGACTGCCTGTCTGACACCGCCGAGAAGATGCAGATGGTGACAATGACTCCAGCAGTCCGACGAGATTCCACTCCAAGCAACAGTCCCAAACCTTTGCCCGGGGTCCCCTTTTATCCTCCTAGCGTGGCCTCGCTAGGAAGATAATGGAAATCAAATTATAACATTTTTGACATGTTTTTCTGGATGTTTTTGTTGTTATTCTGCCTCTCTGTTCAAATAAACCTACCATTAAAATTATATTCTGTTCATTTCATTGTCAGTGGGCAAATGTACAAAATCAGCAGGGGATCAAATAATTTTTTCCCTCACTGTACTTGATATGTACAGGACCGGACAACATCACCTTAACAAATTCATATGCCACAGATTGCACATTAGATCAGAGCACAATTATTTGTTTTGTCATAGTTCTGAATGTCTCAACTGGGACCAAAAAAGTTAAACAAAGTTAATGTAATAAACAGTGCTTGCTAATATTTGTCTGTTGTTCAAAAGAAATAAGTTTCTGTTCCCAAAACTTATTTTCAATAAATTGTACCATAGATGTACACTTGAATAGTGTGCTGATCTTTAAAGGTGTATTGAATGTTTTTTATATACTGCGACTCATAATTCTGCTGTTATGGAGTGACTCATACAGCCAGCTATGGCTGCAAAGTTTGGTCGTACATGTTATGTATATATCGTTAATTGTTAAATTTGAATCACAGTTCCTATGATCACTGTTACATTGTTTTTATAGCTTTATTTTGGTGATTTTGAAAACGTTTTGGTTTAGCCATGTTTGTTTTTTGTAGTACAGAGTTAGCCTGATAACTTTAATCTAAATTGTCTTATGATTGTTATTATTCGACTTGCATCCCACCGGGATTTTTGCACACAGTGTTGATATACGGTGCTTTTCTGGAAGACTTTGCTGTCTTTTCCTGGATTTTTCTGTTGCGTGTAGTCGCTTTAAGATGTTCCTTGATCATGTTTTGTTTGTTGCGGTTGCACCCGAGTCAAGAGCAACATAGCTCACAGGGTTATACCAAATAAATGAATCTGAAAAACTTAAATGAATTTCTGCTTGCATGTCTGTATATTCATGTGATTATCTTTGCTTGAACAGAGGATAATTGGGGAGTTGAAGGATCTCAGCGGGGTGAAGCATCTCCAGGAGGAGAAGGACCATGCGACAGAGAAACGCCACATGGTAGAGGAGCACCTCTTTGAGGTGCAGCGCCTTGCCAGGGTGAAGCGCCGCACAGAGGAGAACTGCTTCAGAGACTATTTCCTCAAGAAGCGCCTCGTTAAAGTGAAGTGCTTCACGGAAGAGAAGCGTCTGGTGGAGGAGAAGTGTCTCGCCAACGTGAAGAGCGTCGAGGAGGAGAAGCGCCTCATGGAGGAAGAGCGGTGCCTCGCCAGGACTACTACCATCACCACCACCAACTCTGCCACCTCCGCCCCACCACCGCTGGCGCCACCGCCACCTCCGCTGCCACCATCACCACCATTGCCACCGCCACCACGGCCATCACCTCCAGCACCTCCGCTGCCACCACCGATGCCACCGACGCCACCTCGGAGATTGAGGAGCATGAAGAGAGAATGGAGAAAACAGAAGAGGGGGAGAAGATGGTGGTGGAGGATTAAGAGGAGGTGGAGGAGGATGAGACAAAGGAGGAGATGGAGGTGGTGATGCAGGGAATGAAGAGGAAGCGAGAGGGCCTCGCTCGTGAGGCGAGAGCGGTCACCTCACTCCTCCGCCGCATGCTGCTTTGTGGTGGCATGTCCACCACTCAGTAGGGGTGATGGAGGTCGTGGATCGGTGCCTACCATGACCACTATCACGATACTATCCACCCACCCCGTGATACATGCCACACCCACACACACACCACATGGGTCCCCGGAGAGACCGCGCCACTGGAACCACAGCTGTGGAATGAAGCTGAGCAGCAGATGCCAGGACTACAGTGGAGAACGATTGCTACGAAGACACCGCACACCACACACAAACGGGACTAGCCCAAAAGCATAGCCGGTCCCACCCTGGGCCCCTTCCATGCTGGTTTTCATCCAGGCAGTCCTCATAGGATGACCTTGCCATGGTTTCCAGGACATGGAAGGGGCAGCTGACCCAGGGTGAGAGAGCTGGAGGGGTCTGGTATGGACAATGGACGACACCTGCCACGTGGCAAGCCCCAGGGCCACCCTGTAAAGAAAAAGGTTCAATACCATTCTGTTAAATTTCGATTTAAAGCTATCTTGGCTGCAAGGATTCATCTTCTTTGGTTCTTTCGGTAAAGTAGCGTAGAATGAGAATAAAATAATACATTGATCAAATAAAATAACACAATAAAATTCTCACGACGTTTCGGCCACAACACAAGCGGCCTTCATCAGGTGAAGGGACGAGACTGTCTGGAGGAAAGCGCTGGAGTGAACACAGCCAAGCTCAGACCGCGACCTTTAAGCTGTGTGAGAAGAAACAGAGCGCCTTGACAAACGAATTAGCATAAAATTTAGCATTGAAAGAGCTGAGTGATTAGCTTGTGACTGGTCACAGAAATGGCTATGTTAAAGTCAAAGCCTACACATCCACAGAGGCACCTAGTACAAATCAAACAGGATAATTTAGCATTGAAATTGCTGAGTGATTAGCTTGTGTCTGGTCACAGAAATGGCTATGTTAAAGTCAAAGCTTGCAAGGAGAAATATCCCTGTGAAACTCGCACAGACAGACACACACACACGCAGATGCGCACACAAACAGGCACACAGGCGCACACAGACACTACTGCTACTAACTACTACTCAGTACTACCACTGCTGCTACCACTAAGCGTAAAACATTCCCATCGTGATTGTGACTCTGACTGGCCGTTGCGGCGCTGCTGCTGCTGCTTCTTAGATACCCCAGGAGCAGCTCCAATGCCGCTTCGAGGTGCGAGAGAAGATTGGCGAGGGAGGGCAGGGAGTGGTGCTGCGGTGCGTGGACCACAATATGGGATTCCTGGTGGCTGTCAAGATGCTGGCACTGCCCATCCAGTAGGTTGGGGCAGGGGTGATGGGGTTGGTGGTGGTGGTGGTGTGCGTGGGTGCTGGTGGTCTTAACACAGCGGCCATGGTCATAATTATAAATGAATACAATAATAGATAATAAATGCAAGTAAATACAACATGGTTACAAAATAATGAGTATAATAGTAAACAACAATGATAATAACCTCTGCAAAACTATCTCTAACTATAAACTGAAACTATCTCACTAAAAAATTAACCGTCGTAAAACTACTATGAACTAGAGACCCACAGACTTGCTGTGTGCACACAGCCCTACCAAAATGGAGATGCAGAGGATGGAGTTGAAGGTGATCACGGAGCTGCAGGGGGAGGGCAGTGCTGAGCTGCACGGCGTCATCCGCGTCCTGCACTCGTTCCACTTCCGCGGACACAACTGTCTCGTGCTGGAGCTGTTGAAGTACGCATCATCACCATTGTTATTATTGTCATCATTATCATCATTATCACCATCGTCATCATTATCGTCATTATTACTATCGTCATTAAAATTGATTAACACAGAAGTGTTGTGTTCTTTCGTGACATTTATGCATAAGAACTGTATTCTGTGCTGAGATCTGAACTTGGAGACCTGGCTGAACACACTACCACATACTCAATAAATGTTAAAGCGGGAATAATTGTATTATACTGATCGATAGTACAAAGTTAAACAACACAGCCGAGTTTAATCTGACATGCTCAAGTACCTGCATAACTGCATATGATTAATTGCATTATCCCGATTGAAAACCGACCCTCGTCAACGAGGCGGGGCCTAATTATCATAACGGCTCGCAGTAGCATAATCACACATACACTAGCATAAATTAATACGATTATCTCTCGCATTCGCATAGTTTATGCGCATAAATTACAGCAAATTAACATTTTTTCGGATAATTATGCAAATTTCAAATTTGATTTAATTTTTATTATTTTCATCAAATTTTCATAACCTACATATACAACAGACCGCAACCTCACCCCAACCGTGACGCGTGTCGGAGAGCCCTCATGTCGTTGTTGTTGACTCCGTAGTACAGGTTTTGTTTGGGTTAGATCGCGTGAATATATAAATGTTGTGTTGTTATACCTCGCCACCACCCGACACGGCCATCACCACACAGAGACCCATAGACATCGTCACCACACAGAGACCCACAGACTCACCACACTGTCAACCACAGACTCAGCCCCTTTACCGTATTCACCTGATTAAGAGACTCAGTTTTTTTATGTTCTTGTTACAACAAAGTATGGTTTGCGTCCTATAATCCGGTAGTAGGATAGATCGGATTGATTTAACTCACCCGTTTTGGGGTGCGTCTTACTTTACCTACTAAGCTATTCATTGTTGTTATGTTTGTGTTATATTTTAAATACAAAATGTTTACATATGTGGGACCTCTTTGGCCCAGAATTACAATTACAGAATAAGGGATATGGTGTTACCGCCTCGTGGAAATAGAAAAACTTCATCAGCAAAAAAGGAAAAGGAGGAGGGAGACACAGGGAGGAGGGAGACGGGGGAAGGAGGGAAACACGGGGAGCAGGAAGGAGACCGGGGGAGGAGGGAGACACAGGGAGGTGGAGGGAGACAGGGGGAGGAGGAGGAGGAGGAGGGAAATGAGGGGGAGGAAGAGAAGGAGGTGCTGCAGCTGCTGACCTTCTTGACAGCGAATCTGATCGCCGGTTTCATGGCTCACCTAGCGACACAGACGGAGTGGCTGCAGTTGCAGGAACAGCTGCAGAAGGTGCAGAAGGTTCAGCAGCTGCAGGAGGTTCAGCCAGCACAGCTGGTGCAGGAGGTGGTCAACTGCCTGGCAGACCTGTTCCTCGTGCGGTTCAGAGACTCCGTTCTGGACTTGGTGAGCCACACGGAGGAGCGGGTGGTGCACCGAGGGCTCCTCCGGCTGCTCGTGGACGTGGCCTGGGAGGTCCTCCGCGATGGCTCCGCGAACTGGGGCCGCGTGGTGGTCCTGGTGGTGCTCTGCTCGCTCCTCCCTCGCGAAGAGGCTGGTGGACTGCTTACGTCTGAGCGACGCGGAGAAGACGGTGGCCGTGACGGACGCGGTGGCCGCCCTGCTGGTGAACGCGTGCGGGGCCTGGCTCGTTGAGCAGGGAGGCTGGGAGGGCTTCAGGCGAGAATTCGGGCGGGGGTCGCCCACCTAGGAGAGCGGCCGCGGATGCCGAGCTCCGACGATTGGCGACGGTGGAGACAAAAAGAGAGGAGAGAGCGAGAACGTCGCAGTTGGGAAAAGAAGAAACAATCCGTACGGAGGAGACGGCGCGACCTCACCCTGACCCCAACCGCGACGCGCGTCGGAGAGCCCTCATGTCGTTGTTGTTGACTCCGTAGTACAGGTCTTGTTTGGGTTAGATCTCGTGAATCTCATAATGTTGTGTTGTTAAACCCGCCACCACCCGACACGGCCATCATCACACAGAGACCCAGAGAGATCGTCACCACACAAAGACCCACAGACTCACCACACTGATACAACAAAGTTTGGGTTGCATCCTATAATCCGGTAATAGGAGAGATCGGATTTATTAAGCTCACCCGTTTTGGAGTGCGTCTTACTTTACCCACTAAGCCATTCATCATTGTTGTTATGTTTGTGTTATATTTTAAATACAACACGTTTACGTTTATGGGACCTCTTTGGCCCAGAATTAAAAAGACAGAATAAGGACACACTGCAAGCCTCGCAGAGTGCTCTGCTACTGTGGAAGAGGCGTGTGGTAGCATTCCACCTGCCACGGCCCCTGGGGGAGGTGTTGTATCTAGGCCCCTTTTCCATCTTAATATTAACAAGTAATTTTTCAATACATATAGATACATATTTCTATTGTTTCTTTTAATTTTAATAATGAATAAAAACACCAAACCAGGCCTCAGCATGGCATGTGGGGGTCATATTTACCTTGACCCACTAACACGATTTTGACGTTCAGAGCCCTCCCAGGGTCAGAGGGAGCAGATAGAGAGCAGAGCGCAGTGGATTGCAAAGGGCTGACGTAAACACAAAGCCAGGGTCACTGGGAGGTTGCGTTAGCCTAGATCTAGTTAAGTCAAAAAAGCTAATTGGTGCTGTATTACTATTAAAGCAACTTAAAGTCGGAATTTAACGACAGGGTAGGCTAAAGTTATTGATCTTCACACCCACTTCAATTGAACCCTGCCACAAGCTACGTCAATGTAACCATCACCCGTCTATTAATTTAATATGAAATGTATTTCCATATTTTAATAATGTCTATACGACTTGACCCGAAGCCTATAACAATCAGGTTTTCCTAAGTCAACATAAATGCTCTAGCCTCCACCCATACGCAAATAATAAGCAGGGTTAAAGTAAGAGTAGAGAGGAAAAGAAATGCAAGCGGACAGCAAAACTGCAACGTAAGCAAAGGGCGATGTTAAACCCAGGGTCGGAGAGAAAGGGAAATCCCGGCCGTCTTTGTATCCCTGCAGCGCGGGGTAGGAGTGTGTATACGCTTGGGGAAACACGAGTCAAACACCACAACGAGAAGCTGACTCAGACCTTGGATTAATACAGAATCATAACTATGGAATTCTGATGAAATGAAATGTTAACTTAAAACTTTTTAACCATTTCTTTGTGCGTCGGTGAAAGTCGGAGGGAATATCACCCCTCCCTCCAGGTTGTGCACCCAGACAGAGAGGCGCCTTCGAGACAATTTATAACATTTGATTGTTTTACTTGTGGGTTTTATGGTAGAAGTATGACAACGGAATATACCGTGGGTGATCTACACAAGGACACACACTGACACATGTACGGACACACACACACGGACGCAGATACATACGGACAAATCCTTACACAGCAAAAATCGAAAGAAACCTCGCCTTGTGGGCAGGATCCGAGTGAAGGGATTTTTGGGCATAAAAAGAGGATCCTGAGCATTGAAACCTCAGTTCGACTTGGGGGGGGGGGTCGGCTCACCAGAGTTCGACCGGGGGGTCGACTCTCGGGAGACAGTTCGACTCGGAGGAGCAACTCGGAAGAGTTTGACCCGGGGGGGGTCGGCTCACCAGAGTTCGACCGGGGGGGGTCGACTCTCGGGAGACAGTTCGACTCGGAGAGGTCGGAACTCGGGGAGTTCTACCAGGGGGTCGGAACTCGGGGAGTTCGAATCGGAGGAGGTCGGAACGCGGGGAGTTCGACCAGTGGGCCGGCTCAGGAGCAGTTCCAATCGGGAACGAGAGCAACAGGTCGCCAGCCGGCGAGCTGCAGAGCAGGGGGCGGCGAGCAGAAGCCAAAGTGGCCCCGTCGCTACCCACTGACGTTGGCAAGACTCGCAAGGTAGTGAGGCGTCACCTAGTGTGATTTCCAAGAGCTGAAAGACAGAGTATTGCTGAAAGATTATTCTACATTGAGTCCAGCTGCAGAGCGACCGACGCACCAAGCAAGAGCTTCTGCAAACCAGAGCAAGAGCACGTGCGACTTGAGTCATCCAGCAGTGGAGAAAAACCTGCTTTCAGCAAACCAGCAACGAGCACGTTCGAGTTCTCCACCCAGAGAGAGGGAGCGTGCCGATGCAGCTCATCCAACAGCGGAGAGAAACTGCTGTCAGCGAACCAGCACGAGCGTGATCGCGCAGCTCATCCAGCAGTGGAGAGAGGTGTCCACTGAGCAGAACTGAGAGCGATCAAGCAACTCTCCCCCGTGGACAGAGGCTGGCTGCTGCGTGGAGGAGGGCGGCGATTCGTATGATGCACTCCCACACACCTCACCGCTCTAAAGGGAGCGATGCCAACTTCAGCATATGGCAACGCAAATAATTAATTCCAAACACTGACTATTCAAAACAATTCATATCACTCAAACATACACAGGTCCTTAACCAGAAGCGAACACTCAAGTCCGTGAACCATCTGGCTGTGGAAGCATCGATCGTGTGATAACAGTCCGTCATTTATAAGTATATTCATAATTTCCCTCTTTAATATTTTGTTTTGGACTGTACTTCTAATCGCATAAGTTACCAACCGATCCATCAATACGAATTAACCCTTGGCACCTTCGCCACGGAGCTACGGTCCCGGGGAGGAATCGTGCTAAACCGATTTTCTGATCATACATTCTTATTCACGAATTAATTAATTAATCTCCCGTGAGATAACACGTTCCGCCGCATACCCTCACACTAAGCCATTTCGGTAATCTTATAGTCTGTCCGGTGGATCTGTTGTTACATTTATGCCTTTGGAAATAATAACTGTTTGATTGTCTTTTTATATGAATACCGTTGCATGTTAATCAGTCGCCTGTGATAATGTGCTGACCATTTCAAGCATAATGATCGTTCATATTATAATGTATAAGCTTTTGTGTAACATAGCATTTGCATGTTCTGACTCTCTCTCTCACTAACAGCAATCGCTTTATGCGGGGTCCATGTGTTATCAAAGTGAAATCGTACAGTCGTTGATGATACTGTCTTGATACCGTGTGGATACCGTGTTGAAGTTCCGAGATTGAGAGTCACATACATATTATAGTTAAGGTTTAATTAGAAAATAAATTGATTAATACAGAAGTGGTCGTGTGATTTTTTCCTGAAGTTTTTGCATAAGATCTGTATCCTGCGACGAGATATGAACTCGGGAACCTAAACTATAAACACACCAATCCACACTCATTAAACTAATGCGAACGATGTGAACATGAGACCTAAAATATGAACACTCGGGGAGTGTTAAAGCGAGAATCATTGTATTATGCTGATCTATAATACGAAGTTAGACAACGAGGCCGAATTGACACTAGCGTAACGGCACACGATTGATTGCGTTATCCTGATTGATAACCCCACCTCGTCAACGAGACGGGGCCTGATTATCATAAAGGCTATCATTAACACAACCACACCCAATCGTATAAATTAATACGATTACCTCTCTAATTAGCATAGTTACACGCATAAGTACACAAATTAGCATAATTTCGGATTAATTATGCAAATTTCGAATTTCATTTAATTTTAATTATTTTTCATCAATTTTCACACACCCACATATACAACAAATTGGGGGCTCGTATCCGGGATCTCTCGCAGACAGTTTATGCTTAAATTAAGGAACGAATCACTGTTGTATTAATCAAGGTATTGTGAACTAACATTGCCCTGTGACTGTAAACGGTGTAAACAAACAAAAAAACGCACTCTGAAGGAAAATACCAGAGTAGCAGTGGATAACAAAGACAGTGGGGGTAAGATTATTTGCTCGAGTTGAACCAACACATCCTGTGATACGAATGTTTTTATATGTACTCTGAAGTGGAATTCCAGAGTAACTCACGCCACACATAAGAGACTAGAGTTAAGATAAACTCTTAGGTCTATTAACTACACTACGTAATAGAGATGGCACATGACCCGCAACGTTCTGAGGGTGACATCCCAACGCATAACACTGATACAGAATGGACCTCCGAGGAGGAGATAGAATCTATGGAAAAACAATATCGTGAATTTGTGTTAAAACGTACTGGACGGACTGCTAGACAGCAGACAGAGCAGAGAGACGTATGGGAGGGGAGACATATAGAAGATGTTAAGGCACATAGGAGGAAACTACTTAAGAATGTGATGAAATGTAGCAAAGCCAAACGTGACGTAAAAATTGCAGAAATAGCAAGGTTAGACTCGTATCTCCTCACACAGACATACAGAGAAAGATTATGGACTGGGGAAAAATTTGACAGGGAAAGGAAGGAGAAACTGTCCCTAATAGAGGAGGTTGAGCGTCTGCACGCCCTCGTGAGAGAAAAAGAGTCGGCGCTGAATGCACCAGCGAAACCCCCAGATGTTGATACACATAACACATACGGGAGTAACAGTTTACCACACTCCGAGCCACGCGGACGTAAACCAGAGACAGGTCACACAGGAGGTGTGGCTACCAATCAAAGTGGTTTTGACAGAGATTCCCCCTCGCGACTCGAGAGAGGGGAGGGAGAGATATGGATGAAAATAGGAAAACATAGGACTGACAACTTCGAGGGTAGAGAGGAAAAAAATATTAACACTAAGTCAGCAGGATATTCTGTACTGATCGAGCAAAAAAGGGCGGAGCTGGGGCAAGACGAGCGACATGACAGAGACAGCTCATTTGGTAGACACATTCCACGCAAGCACGACCGACGTGGAACCTATGGCAGAGATTACTTTCCAGAAAGACGCACATCACACAAGCATGAGCCATGGGATAAGCAGGAGTCACCGAGCAAAGTTGACTCACGTTACAGGTGCAAAAGGCACTACAAAAGTTATGTTAAGCAGCGCCACCGTGATGGTGACAGCTCGAGTGAGCACTCCTCAGGAACAGACGCCTCTGACGATGATCAACTGTCCGAATACTCATTCAGTAGTAAAACTCTGAAATTGATGGACAAGGCTCTCGTCAGAATTCCCTACTTTGATCCACACGATAGGAACAGAGACATACACGCTCACATCGCAACGGTAGAAGCAGAAGCAGTGATCAGGGGTTTGAGGAAAACGAATGAGAAAGCCAGTTTACTGAGACGAAGCTTGCACGAGCAGTCTATACCATGGGTAAAGTCGCTTTCATACAAGGTTCTGAACGATTTCAAAAAGCTGAGCCTGGCAGTGAGCCGGAAGTTTGGAGAATATTTAACATGGTCTGAGGGATTTAATGCTGCAAAATCTATGACCCAGTGCGCAGACGAGGATCCGCGAGATTACCTCCTACGGTTTAAAAGAGCGTACTACGCGGGTGATGTGGATCAGTATCACGAAGGTGACAAAAGGTTCAAAGTTATGTTTTTCGGGTCTTTGAGTCCAGAGATTACAGAAATTGTGGGAATGGTATTGAATCCAGAAACAGCCTCCTTACACCATATAGAGGATAAGGCGCACAGAGCTTGGCTGTACAGAGCTAAAGACAATAGTTCTACGACACCCAGAGAGAGGGATGATGTAACCAGCGTTTCAGAGGGAAATAGAAATCACGTGAGCAGAAACACAGCACCACCAGCGAGGCAATGGCCCGCAGGCTGGGAGCGATCGCAGCGTGCAGGGACGCATATTTGCGAGAATCGCGGTGTGTGTAGACCAAGAGCAGAATCATGCCGGGTCCCAATGCCACGACACACGAGGGATCAAACACAATCGGCCCACTTCCGATCGATTCCCCCACCAGTTTTACCAGGAGAGAGCAGAGGCATGAGGAATAGGGAGACAGGCGTGAGCTTGGCTGAGACACAAAAAATGACACGGGCACGTGATGAATCAATCACATTGGTTGAGAGGGAGCTTTCAGTGAGAGTGGTGTCCGTGGAGCTGCAGGGAAATTATGGACCCGTTAAAAAAATTAAGCAGGCTGCGGTTGACAAGGTAAACCAGGAGGGTCCCAATGATTGGGAAACAATAAATGCGTCGGGCACCAGTTCTGATAATGTGGTGGAGAGCGCAAGTGTTGCTCCCGTAATTGACACACCTATCGAGCAGGGAAACATAACTGCATTAAAGTGTGATCCTACAGGAGATGATAACCAACCGCAGGGAGGGGAAGGAAAACCTGATTGTCTGGTAAATATAAATGCCATCCCTTGTGTCGCGGAAGTGCGTGAGTGTACTGTGGAAGAGGCAGATGAATGCAGACATCAGCCTTTGGATGTTAAATTGTGCTCGGGCACACTAAGGAGGGATGGAGATCAGAGTGTTGAAGTGGAGGAGAAGAATATCCGTGACGGATCGGGAATTGTGTTGAAACACAGCATACTCAAAAGCACGGAATCGAATCGTGACCCAGAATCGAATCGTAGCGCAGAAGGGAATCGTGGCCCAGAGTCAAATCGACTCCCAGAGGCAGCAGATGTGCACAGGGCTGCGGAGAATACAAATGACCCCAACAGTCGAGTACGGAAACTCGTGGTGTATGTTGATCCTGGTTACGCACAGCATAACTTCACGCCACACAATCTCACATGGAAAGGGAGTGATAAAATAAATTACCGATACGAACCAGTGAGCCATGTTCATTAGGCCAAAGCCATCACGACGATGAGCCGGGACGATGATGTGATGATGTTGCATGGAAGGGTCATCGGTAACTCTAAGATACCTGGCCATGAGAGATATGATACACTCGTGACTAAAAGAGTCAGTCAGGTTATCAATGACTTGGTACAAGGTGGCAGAGAGGTAACATGAGAAAGTCAGAGAGACACCGTGGTTCTCGTTAACCTGCACTCCGCCATGGTTAACTTAACAATCCAAGAATTGGGTTTCGCAATCCGAGATCTGTACGAAGAAGAGAATACTCGACAGCAAATTCAATAGTTGATCCAAAGACTTGTTGCATTGCACCAGCGGCAGCATCAGTGATCTTCTCCAAGGACAATTTCCTTCATATCTGGTAACTCCAACACTAAAAAAAAATGTGATACCATTAGCATCCCTGGAAACAATCAGTACAACACAGGTACAAATTGCCTTTAAAATGGGTACAGCCACACCCATACATGGGGACTCCCAGACCAGACAGGTGGGATTTTTGTTGAATTTCCCACTGGTCAAACCCGAAAATGTATTTCGATTGCGGACAGTATTGAACGTGGGTACATGGAATAACGACATCTCCTATAACATGTAGCCAGTAAAACAATTTCCCCTTGTTTTACCTTCCTTTTAGTATTTCTTTTCTTATTTCAAATGTAATCATAAGTTGTGACGTGCGCGCGTTGTAAGGAAAAATTACTTGAGTAATATTGATGATTCATGATGGAAAAGTGCATAGATTCTTTGTTTTAAAAATGACCCGTGGCCAATTGACCACCGATCATTTTTAAAAGGGCGGAATGTTGTATCTAGGCCCCTTTTCCATCTTAATATTAACAAGTAATTTTTCAATACATATAGATACATATTTCTATTGTTTCTTTTAATTTTAATAATGAATAAAAACACCAAACCAGGCCTCAGCATGGCATGTGGGGGTCATATTTACCTTGACCCACACGTTTATTATGAATAATATTGGTCGCGAAAGCCTACGTGTTAAACTGACTAACCTCTATGGGGAGGATACTTTTCTTAAAACCAGAAAGTTGGAGAAGCTCCGCATCAAGCGGATGGAATTGATATCTTCACTGGCGTTCCTCAAAAGGTGCAGAGATTCGAAGTTAATACCAAACGCAGTTAAAATAACACATCACAAAGTCTGCTAAAGCTAACCAAATACTACACAAAGCTAGCAAATGATTATTAATAGAGAGAATACAGCACAACAGGAGTGAATTATCTTACATTTCAGAATCTCTAAGGCAGTTGCACTTAGATATAAGCAAGTAGATCAATGCATTATTGGAATATAATCGAGACCATAACACAACAATCGGCTGATAATGTGTTTAATCTAACCAAAACTAGCCAAATGAATAAATTATCTAGACTTCATAATAAACAAATACCCACTAAAAACGAACAATTTAAAAACAAACCCGTAATGAACTTGACTAACACTGTTTTAACCAGTGACATGATCTCTGTCCTTTCTAAAGGCCTTAACTTTGCCGTTACCCCACGCACAATTTCAGTGGATGAGATAATTGCTGAGGTAGAATCAGCAGTTAGACTCCTTCCACATAATGAGGCAGAGATGACTAGACACGAGGTTGCCAAAATAATTGAAAATAGCAAAGTACCAAAAATAAATATTAGCTCGAACGAAGCAAAAGCCTTAAGAGAGATTCATTTAAGTAAAGATTTTAAAATCCTGGCAGCTGATGAAGGCCGCACTACTGTGGTGATGCCACGAGCCAATTATGATAATAAAATTAAAGATTTACTAGAGAAAAGTACCCACATTAAAATTAAACGAGATCCTATTAATACTTTAGAACGTCAGACTACTGCAATAATTGCAAATTCATTAATCCCTAAGAATGAGCAATACCGAATAATTCCAAGGGCCTCAAAACCATCTAGACTGTATGGGCTACCAAAGATTCATGAAATCGGCATCCCATTACGACCCATAGTCAGTACAATTCGCTCTGCCACATATAAATTAGCAAAACATATAACTAAACAATTACATCCCTACATCGGGAGGACATCTTCATACATAAGAAATTCAGAACATCTTGTGAATGTGAATAAAGATATTAAACTTTACCCTAATGATATTCTGGTGAGTTTTGATGTGATTTCTCTATTCACTAAGGTTCCAGTGAACGAGTCACTTAAATTACTTGATACACTAGTAAAGAATACAGGTTTACCAAAATATATTCTGAAACTGGCTCATCATTGTTTAAATAACACTTACTTCTTTTGGAGGTGATTTCTTTAAACAAAAGGAAGGAGCAGCAATGGGCTCTCCTTTATCTCCGGCTATAGCAAATATGCACATGGAAAACTCTGAAACAAGAGCACTTGTCTCGAGCACATTGAAACCATGTTTTTGGTTTAGATATGTGGATGACACTTTGGTTGCCTGGCCACATGGTAAAGATACACTTAATGATTTTCTAAATCATCTCAATGCACAAAACCCGGCCATCCAGTTCACCATGGAAATGGAGGTGAATAACACATTCCCGTTCCTAGATATTTTGCTTGGACATGGCCTAAATGGTAAAATAGCACACAGCGTTTACAGAAAGCGAACGCACACACTGATGCTATTTGAATGCAGAATCACATCATCACCCAGCTCAGACATCCTCTCTTATCAAGACGCTGATATATCAGGCTAAAGCAGTGTCAGATGGTGAAAGTCTCGTGAGAGAGATTAAACACGTTAAAGAAGCACTACGACAGAATGGCTACAATAATGCTCAAATTAACAGAGCATTGAATGCCAAATCACGATGGCAAAGCAACAATGCTGAAATCGATAAGATTGTTAAAACAATTAAAATACCATATATCTCGGGAGTAACTGACAAATTAGTACGTGTTTTGCAAAAGCAAAACATTACAGTAGGAGGGAGACACAGGGAGGTGGAGGGAGACAGGGGGAGGGAGTGGGACACGGGGAGGAGGAATGAGACACGGGCAGGAGGAGGAAGAAGATGAGGGGGAGGAAAAGGAGGTGCTGCAGCTGCTGACCGTCTTGACAGCGGATCTGATCGTCGGCTACATGGCTCACCTGGTGACACAGACGGAGTAGCTGCAGGTGCAGGAGCAGCTGCAGGTCCAGCAGCTGCAGAAGGTTTAGCCAGCACAGCTGGTGCAGGAGGTGGTCAACTGCCTGGGGGACCTGTTCCTCACACGGAGTGGGTGGAGCACCGAGGGCACCGCCGTGCTGCTCGTGGACGTGGCCTGGGAAGTCATCCGCGATGGCTCTGCGAGCTGGGGCCGCGTGGTGGTCCTGGTGGTGCTCTGCTCGCTCCTCCCTCGCGAAGAGGCTGGTGGACTGCGTACGTCTGAGCGACGCGGAGAAGTCGGCCGTGACGGACGTGGTGGCCGCCTTGTTGGTGAACGTGTGCGGGGCCTGGTTCGTCGAGCAGGGAGGCTGGGAGGGCTTCCTGCGAGCATTCGGGCTGGGGACGCCCACTTAGGAGAGGGGCCGTGGATGCGGTGCGTTAAATTGTGGGTACTCCTTCCTCTACTGAAACATCCGCCCAGTGTGGAAGAGTAGACCAAAACATCGCGTAAAGGGGTTCTCTAGAACTCGGTCTTGTAGAAATTCTTCCTATCACCAGAGATATGATAAAGCTATTGCGGAATTGTGCCACCACTCCACAATTCAAATTGTTTTGGCAGAGTATTCAAATAATGCTGCTGCTCACGATACAGGTTCCTGCTTATGTATTTGACATGGGGGGTGTTTGGAAGCGGCTCAGTGACCCAGAGGTTGTGGTGCCGCGGCAGCGGAGCCGCTCCATCGGGGCCGTGCCCACCGCCGTGACGCAGCCACTGGGGAGTGACGGCGCCGACGTGGCGCGCCCATCACACGAATGCACACACACCCCACGTAGAGCCGGGAGGGAAGGTCACCTGGCCAACAGGTTTTTATCCAGAAGCCCCTAATGAGATCAAGCTTCATGGTTTCCTGCAGCCGGGAAATTGGGCGACCTACCCCCGAGGCTGAAGAGCACCGCGGTGCTGTGACCTGGGATTGTAATGGCATGGTCATGGCAGGGGCTGTTTAGCCACCGCGAGTGGAACCACACACACACAAACACGAGTCAGTGGGCGGATAGCGGGAAGAACGGAAAGCGGACGTCCAATAAACCACTGCGGTGACGTCACCAGAGCGGTGATCCGAGGGCGGGAAAATCCAGACCTCTGATTGGACAGGGGGGCACGGGGTGCGGGAACATCACCGTTCCACAGCTTCTGCAGCATCAGATTGGGACTAAGGTGAGTGCGGGCTAATTGATCAGAGGGAAGAAAGCGGAGAGGCAGGCAGGATAAGTTGAGCCCAGGATCCCCGAGGGATAAGCTAAAGTCTGCTGACCCACACAATCACGAGTAGTTTAGCGGGTTACTCGCGGTGAATAAAATAGCTAGTAGGGGGATAAACTGTGTCGTGTGGTCTTTGTGAGTGTGAAGAGGAAGGCGGAGTGCTTAGCATTCGCGTGCCCGTGCGGCTGTTTACCGGAGTGCTTAGCGTTTGCGTACCTGGGCGACTGTTTATGGGAGTGCTTAGCGTTCGCGTGCCCGTGCGGCTGTTTACCGGAGTGCTTAGCGTTCGCGTACCTGGGCGACTGTTTACGGGAGTGCTTAGCGTTTGCGTACCTGGGCGACTGTTTACCGGAGTGCTTAGCGTTCGCGTACCTGGGCGACTGTTTACGGGAGTGCTTAGCGTTCGCGTGCCTGGGCGACTGTTTACGGGAGTGCTTAGCGTTCGCGTACCTGGGCGACTGTTTACGGGAGTGCTTAGCATTCGCGTGCCCGTGCGGCTGTTTACGGGAGCGCTTAGCGTTCACGTACCTGGGCGATTGTTTATGGGAGTGCTTAGCGCTTGCGTACCTGTGCGACTGTTTACGGGAGTGCTTAGCGTTCGCATACCTGGGCGACTATTTACGGGAGTGTCTTGCGGTCGCGTGCATGCGCGGTTGTTTCTAGCGAAGCAGAGAGCTAAGCGCCTGGTGTGCGCGTACACGGGCGGCTGTTTAAACGGCCCTTTTAAATCAGAGCGGAGTGACTCCCTCCAATAAGCGGCGCGCGCACGGCAGACACCCCTGCCCTCTCACCCCCGAACCCAACTCCCTCGCGTGTGATTGGTGTATGGGGCTGGGCAGGTATCGGTGTTGGGTTTGTTATTGCCTAGGCGCGTAGAGCGTGTGTGTGAGGGAGTCATGCGTCAGCATACCGTACCCATTTGTTTATGTACTGAAATCACGCGTCGGCGCACCGTACCCATTTGTTTACGTACGTGAGTCACGCATCGGTGCGCCGTACCCATTTTTTTACGTACGGGACAGAGTCTTGCTTCGCGAGCACGCTCACCGCAGCACGCCGCCACTGAACCCGCGTAGCGCGCCGCAAGAGTAAAGCGTACAAGCCCACTAATTGAGCCATGCCAACGCGGTCGGTAACAAAGTCAGGGGCCCCGGGGGGCGAGGAGTTGGAGGTCGCTAACCCGAACCCTACAGAACTGCCAGGTGGTAGTAGTACAAATGTAATGGGGGAGTCAGGGGGCAACGGCCCCGACAATTCAGTGATGGCGGGGGACGGCAGCCCCCACAGTTTGGCGTCAGAAGCGGTACGAACCCCCGCGTTACCCCACGCAAAAATATGGCATATATTTACCAGCCGGGGGGCTCCTTGGTGGAAGGCATTCGCCCGCAACGTCATAGGGGCTAAAGAGATTAATGGGTGGACGGACGCGCAGGCGTTACGCCAACTTATTATGAACCTGGATGGGCGGGCAGCCAATTTTGTGGAAGCCCTACCCACAAGCGCGCAGACACAGCTAGAGGAACTGATGCGCCGACTTGATCTGCGTTTCGGTACGCGTGATGAGGAGTAGGCAAAAGCAGCCTTAGAGGCACGCTACCGCCAACCCGGCGAGGACCTGCGTGATTATGCCGAGGATGTGCGCGAGCTAACAAAGATCGCACACCTGGGATACACGACAGAGATGATTGAGGAGCTTGCCGCTGAGAAGATCCAGCGATACTTGACTCGCACGTCGTGGTGGCAGCCAGACATGAGCTATACACGTCTCCCCTTTAACGCCCTTGTCGAGCGCGCGCGTAAATGTGAAGGAATTTCCAGCGAACGCGCGCAGCTCCGGGGGCTGGGAAGAGAGCGCACCATCGCAAGCCTGTCGTTAGAGTAGGAAGAGGAGGAACAGGAGCTCGCCACGACGGTAAGGGGTCGGGAAAGGGAGCCCTCGGTAGCCCGCGAGACAACCCCGGGATGGGTAGCAGGGCTACAGACCGGCATGGGTGATATAGTCGGCCAGGTGACCCAAGTTGGTGGCCATATCACCAAACTACAGTCCACAGTGGAGACCATTCAGTCGGAAATGGGGGAAATGCGCTCCACGGTAGGGGGGCTAGCCGGGAGGGTGGCCCGACTAGAGGCAGAGTCTGGGCAGCGGCGTACGGGAGGGGAAAGAGGGAGCGTGCGGGGAAGCTCCTACGGGGCCACCGCCCTTCCCCGAGCGTGTTACCTGTGCGACCGCCGCGGGCACCTCGTGAGAGACTGTCCTCAAATCGCCTGCACTAGACAGGCGCCAGGGTTAAACGCCAACGCCCCCTAGAGAGTGGACCACCTAAGGGTGCAATCGACGAGGTCCCAAAACAAAACAACGATAGTAATAATGGTGAGCGAGTGACCCCCGCACAGATTCCGACCACAACACCCAAGGACGCGGTGAGGACAGGTGACTGGCTATGGGAGCTGGTGGCGGCGATCACGGGGGCCACATCACTGGTAGGACAGGTGAACGGGCAGCGCACCTGGATCCTACTCGACACGGGGGCAGTGGCTTCACTCGTGAGCGCCACACACTGCAGCGTGCTCGGGGTTGACGTGAGCCGCCTGCAGGCACACAGCGAGCAGAGCCGGGATGGGGTTGCTAGGAAGGATCTCCCTCGAGGTCCGTCTCGGACACCAGGTGTGTACACAGGAATTCTATGTCTCGAGTGTGTTGTGCCATGAGTGTATTGCGGGTACGGACCTCCTGGAGAAACTGGGGCTCAACGACTAGCCAGGCCAGCGATGCGCCACCGTGGAGGACAGCGGGGAGAGGATCCCGCTCCTGGGACAAGAACGGAATCGCCCTCACTTCACACCCATGGCCGCCACCCTGGTGTCGGCCGTCATCATCGGCCCGCTTGCCGAGATGCTGGTGCCCGTAGCAACACCCTCCGCCGACCTCACACACCGACCATCGGGCAAGGTAATGCTAACTCCTCACCCGGAGCTGGCGGACCGGTACGGAGTTGTGGGGTCAGCCACACTGGTAAACGCAGATGAGGGCCGACTGTTTATGCGGGTGTTTAACCCACACAGTACCCCGGAAATTCTACGACGACGCACCACGGTAGCCACCATACACCCCCTGCACGCGCGCCATTCTAACGACTCGGTGTTTGCACTCTGGGCGGAAGACCCTGGCTGCCCCGAGGACAACCAGGATCTGGCCTGGCGAGTCGGCCCGACCCCCCGAGCCGAGATCGTTCCCTTGCATGATGCGTTACATGTGCCTTGGGCAGATTTACCTAAGGGGGAGGCCGATCAACTGTGCGGATTGTTGCAGGAGCACGCCAACGTGTTTAGTGAGCACGATTCAGATATGGGCCGGACAGACCTTGTTAAGCACCAAATTAACACAGGTGCAGCCCGACCCATCAAACTCCCCGCATACCGAGTGGGCGCGCCAGATCGGACCCAGATCAAAGAGGCAGTCGTGGATATGCTACGTGATAACATAATCCAGCCCTCGGCGAGCCCCTGGTCTTCCCCGGTAGTGCTAGTGACGAAAAAGGATGGGTCGACCCGATTCTGTGTTGATTACCGAAAGTTGAACGCAGTCACCCTCGGCGACGCCTTCCCCATACCGTGCATCGACGACACCTCTGACAGCCTCGCAATAGCACAGTATTTTTCCACCCGCGATCTGGGGTCCGGGTACTGGCAGGTGGAGATGGCAGAGGAGGATCGGCCAAAAACCGCATTCACCACTCCAATTGGACTGTTCGAGTTTCGAGTGCTTCCGTTCGGACTCACTAATGCGCCCGCAACGTTCCAGCGATTGATGGAGTTGGTGATGCGGGGCTTGCAGTGGGAACAGTGCCTGATTTACCTGGACGAGGTGACAGTGTTCAGTAGATCTGTCGGAACACTGGTCCAGGCTGCGAGAGGTGTTCCAGCGATTGCGAGCAGCCCATCTCAAGCTCAAGCCGCGTAAGTGCTACATTGCGCAGTGCGAGGTGGCATACCTTGGACACCGAGTCAGCGAGGCGGGGTGTGCACCGATCCGGAGAAGGTACGCGCCGTAGTGGAATGGCCACGGCCAAGGAACCTGACGGAGATCATTCTTGGGGCTCGCCACCTATTATCGTCGATCTGTAAAGGGATTCAGCGAGATTGCATGCCCCCTCACCCAACTCACCTCCCCTAAGAACCCCTATCAGTGGACGGAGGCCTGCCAGACGGCCTTCACCACCCTCAAAGACCACCTCGCCCACACCCCCACTCTAGCTTTCCCCAATTTCACCACTAATTTTATTTTAGACACCGATGCCTGCAGCAGTGGGCTGAGCGTGGTGCTGTCGCAGGTGCAGGGTGGGACGGAGCGGGTCATCGCATATGCCAGTCGGACCCTGAGTGGGGCCGAGCTGAATTATTGCGTGACCCGTCAAGAACTGTATGCCGTGATCTTCGCGTGTAAACAGTTCCGACCGTATATGTATGGCAGGAAATGTCGGGTGCGCACCGACCATCATGCCCTGCATTTCCTCCTTACGTTCAAGGAACCACGGGGGCAGATGGCCCGATGGTTAGCGGAGTTGCATGAGTACAAATTGCAAATCGAGTACAGAGCTGGGCGTACACATGCAAACGCGGACGCCTTGTCGAGGCGACCCGCGGTGTGCGCCGAGACAAGGGCGGAGGAAGTCTGCCCGTGCTTCACGGGGGGACGCTGCCAGCAAACAGCGGACCACCGAGGGCGCGCCGAAACTAAAACCCCCCCTCGCGGGGGAGAGTGCAATATGTGCCACAGAAACCCCGGCAGGGGGAACCAGGGAACCGGGGGACCACCCGGCGGACGCAGAGCCCACGCCCCGGGGCCCAACGGGTCGCTTAACCCCACCCAATCGGATCCAGGAGAACATCGGCTGCGCCTTCCCAGGCCTGGACGACGAGTAGCTGAGACGGACCCAGCTGCGAGGATCCAGATCTGGCGGCGGTGGAAGCGGCCCTACGGGAGAAGAGGGACACCCTACCAGGACCCTGGCGTGGTTTGTACGCCCGGTTGTGCATGCAGAACGGGGTGGTACGGGAGCTCACCGAAGCCGGCCAGCCTGGGTGCATCTGTGTTCCCGCCCAGGTGCGACCCCAGCTGCTAAGACTAGTGCATGACCACCTGCTCGGGGGCCACGACGGGGAGACCCTGCATCGCCAATATCTCTGGCCCAAGTTAGCACAAGACGTGGCCGCCTGGGTGCAGGGCTGCCGCGCGTGTCAGTAATGCGGGCCCAAACCAGCGCGATACCAGGTCCCCCTGAGACCGTTCCGCGTCAATCGGACGAATCAGCTGGTTGGGATCGACCTGCAGGGGCCATTCCTGCGATCCCACCGGGGCAACCGATATATTCTTGTAGCGGTGTTGTACTTCACACGCTATCCCATAGCGGTGGCCATCCCCGATAAGACAACCCTCATAGTGGCCCGAACATTCGTGGAACACTACGTACTTAAGCACGGGATCCCCGAACGAGTCATTACTGACCAGGGTAGTGAGTTCGACCCTATGCGGAGCTAGGGTCCGGGCCTACCTGCAAGGCGAGGCCGCACACCAGCGGCAGGAGCAGGGCGCCCGACCCCGGATGGAGCCCCCTTCTACTCGGCGGGCTCCAAGGTGTGGCTGCACACCCCTCGCGTCGGGGCCGGACAGATGGGGAAGCTAACCACCTACTGGCGGGGACCCTGGACCGTGGGGCGACAGATCTCCCCCTGGACGGTACTGATTCAAGGGGGGGAGAGAGGCCGGGAGATGGTGGTCAATGTCCGGCGAATAAAACCATGGAGGGCGGCCCCAGCGAGGGAGAACCCCGCCGTTCGAGGACCCCGATACCCCGGGAGTCCCCACACCCCCCCCCCCCATACCCGGGGGCCTTGCACAGTGTATGGGCCCCACGGAGCCCCGGGCCCCAGGGGGTCCCGACCCGAGCCAGGAGAGACGGGTACGATGGCCCCTGCACCCTACCGCTACCGAGTTTGTCTTCCAGCTCGCACGTACCCAGGACCGGTGAGAACCACTGGAGTGGAGGAGGAGACCGCCGCCGGAACCCCGAGAGGTGGAGCCACCACCGCCAAGGCCAGCCACGAGAGCCGGACGAGTCCCGTGGACCCCGCGGCGCTACCTTGTAGGGGCAACCCAGGCGAGGTGCTCCAGTCAACCCGGGACGAGGACTGACACCTCGGGGGGCTGTGTGGTGCTGCTACAGCTGAGCCACTCCGTCGGGGCCATACCCACCGCCGTGACGCCGCCACCGGTGCCTCGGATTTCCCGCCACTCTCCCGAGGCCGGTGCTCTCGCAGACGTCCGCTGTTTAGCCTCTACACAGTTGTGGTGCTGCCGCAGCGGAGCCTCTCCGTCGGGGCCGTGCCCACCGCCGTGACGCCGCCACTTGGGAGTGACGGCGCCGACGCGGCGCCCCCCTCGCACGAATGCACGCACACACCATGTAGAGGCGGGAGGGACGGTCACCTGGACATTGTTGCCGTCAATGATAAGTGTGATTTGTAGAGTGTCTTGTCTAACTGATCTAGTTCGGTGCGTATAAGTCTGATTTTCTCTGAGATAAGAGCTAAGCTAGTTTTGAAAATAATTCGTTTCGCATTAGAAGAAGTTACAGCAGCAGAGGTCAGTGTAAATGCGATTGGAATTACCCCAGAGTCGCGGCATCTCTTCAGAAAGGTGAGAGACTCGATCAGCTGAGCCTTCTTATCCCGGAGTTTGTTGAAGGATCTTAAAGTGACGTGGAAACCCTCCCCGTAGAGGCGGTAAAATTTTCATTTAAAGCTTTCGTGACTGCAGTAATTCATATTCTTAGCTCTTTCGGTAAAGTCACGTTGAAGGGAAACAATAAAATAATAAATATATATAAAACAATAAAAATTATCACGACGTTTCGAAAGGAATAGATGTAAGATGCATGGAACATCTGAAGGCTGTGCTAGTTTACTTGTTAGGAAGCCATGCTTGTAATTGTGCATGTTAAAAAAGATAGGTCCACCTGGATTGTGGATCAATTCACGTGATGTTTTAATCTCTTTTAGCTGTTTTATAAACATATTGGCCCTTAGGATTTCAATTTGCGCACATAAGAAAGAAATATTATGAAAGTATCTTTACATATTTTTTTTTAATTGTCGTAATTTAAATGCACTAACAAGACTAAAACCTTGAATCACATCCAAAAAAGGAATCTGTGCCTGTAATGCCCACAAATTATTAATAGACTTCAGGTATTGTATCCCTATTGTACAGATACATGGTTTCTGTCTTTGTTTTTTCATAGCCCCTCTTTCTTTTGTACTTGTAATATGTTGGATAAACATGTTGAGACAAAATTGCACAAATACATGTCAATCTGCTGTTCCTTTTCATAGTTCTTATCTTTTTGATGGTGCTCGGTTGACTTAACGTAAGTGAATTGTGGCACCATGAAGGCATGCTATTGGGTGGATTAGAAATATAAATGTTATGGCAACAGACATTCAATATAAGTATTTTATTTAGTAAATCCAAATCATTGAACGAGATATTTAGTAAGCTTATATCAATTTCACCCAGGCAATTAGTACATGTAAATCAATTTCAGCCAGATCATTAATAAATATTAATCAGATTCCTCCAAATATTTAGTAAATCTAAATTACTATTGCTCAGACATTTAGTAAATATAAATCACTTTTCCTTGTAAAATCTATTTGTATTTGCACTATTTTTCAGGCTAAATAACTCATCATTTGGCATGCTATTACTAAATCCAACACATTTTAACTGTTGCTTTTATTACCATGTACTTACTTTTATTCTTTATTTTTAATTTATTCAATATTTTGTTTTTCAAAATTGTAGTGCTTAAAATCTATTCAATTATATCACGTATCACTTCATTGCCAAAATTGTTTTAAGTAACAATGGGTCACTCATTATAGACACCCAGAGAGACCTACAGATTTGCACGGTTGGCTACGTACGGTGCGAAAGAGGTTCAACATACAGGTTGGTGCTGATGAATTCTGACTACCCAATAAGTTGTATTTGTATTCTTGGGTCTTTCGGTAAAGTCACCACGTAGATAGGTTCAGAGAAAGTAGCAAAAAATAACAAAAAACTACGACGTTTCGATTGCAACAAAAGCGGTCGTCAAAGACTTTTAAAACGGCCTGCATCAGCACCTTTCCACCTCCTTGTTTCCTCCTGATGTCGAGGAATGAGTGGGTGGGTGAATGAGTGAGTGGATGAGTGGTTGGGTGAGTGAATGGGTGGGTGGTTGAGTTAATGAGTAGATGTGATGGTGAATGAGTAGATGGGTGTGTGAGTGAAAGGGTGGGTGAGTGAATGGGTGGGTGAGTGAATGAGTGGATAGGGTGGGTTAGTGAACAGAAGGGCAGTTGTGTGAATGAGTGGATGGGTTGGTGAATAAGTGAGTGGGTGGGTGAGTGAATGAGTGGGTGGGTGAGTGGTTGAGTTAGTGAATGAGTGGGTAGGTGAGTGAATGAATAGTTGGGTGAGTGAATGTGTGGGTGGGTGGGTGGGTTAGCGAATGAGTGGGGGGGGGGGGTGAATGAGTGGGTGGGTGAGTTAATGATTAATGGGTGAGTGAACGAGTTGGTGAGTGAGTGGATGAGTAGTGGGTGAGTGAAATAGTAGGTGGATAAGTTGATGAGTGTATGGGTGAGTGAATGAGTGAGTGGGTGGGTGAGTGAATGAGTGGGTGGGTGAGTTAATGAGTGGGTGAGTGAGTGAATGAGTTCGTGGGCGAGTGAATGAGTGGGTCTGTAAGTTGATGAGTGTATGGGTGAGTGAATGAGTGGGTGTGTACGTTGATGAGTGCATGGGCGAGTGAATGAGTGCGTGGGTGAGTGAATGAGGGGGTGGGTGAGTAAAGGAGTGGGTGCGTGAGTGATTGAATTGCGGTTTTGGGAAGGCGCCTGAAATCTAGGCGGGGGTTGGTGGATCACCACACACAAGATGAGTGGATGAGTTGGTGAGTGACCCCACCCTACCTGGCCATTATATACTCATTCTACCGGGCAATTATGAACCCAACCTTTCATTATCACCAGCACCAATAATCATCACCAGCACCAGCACGAACCATTATCATCATAACCAGCACCAATAATCATCATCATGGCCAGCACCAATCATCATCATCATCCCCAGCACCAGGACCAATCATCATCATCACCATGACCAGCACGAACCATCATCATCATGACCAGCACAAATAATCATCATCACCAGCACCAATCATGATCATCTTCACCAGCACGAATCATCATCATCATCATAACCAGCACCAGCACTCATCATCATGCTCATCACCAGCACCAATCATCATCACCAGCAACAATCATCATCTTCATTACCAATCATCATCACCAGCACCAATCATCATCACCAGCATCACCAATAATCATCATTGTCATCACCAATCATCAGTCGTCATCACCAGCACCAATCATCATCATTATCACCAGCACCAGCACGAATCAGCGTTATGACCAGCACCAGCACCAATCATCATCATCACCAGCAGCAATCATCATCACCAGCACCAATCATCATTATCATCAACAGCACAAATTATAAATCATCATCACCAACCACCCACCACCACCCAACACCACCCACCACCACTCACCTCCACCATCCACCACTCACCACCAACCACCACCACCACCCACTACCCACCAACCACTAGCCACCACCCACCACCACCCACCACCAACCACGAGCCACGACAACCCACTACCAACCACGCACCTCCACCACCACCCGCCACCCACCACCCACCACCACTAACCACCACCCACGACCACCCACCACCCACCACTACCCACCACCATCCACCACCACCTAGCACCACGCACCACCCAGCACCACCCACCACCACGCATCACCACCCACCACCCACCATCACCCACCACCCACCATCACCCACCACCGATCTCCACCAACCACCCACCGCCCACCACCACCAAACCACCAACCACCCACATCCACCAACCACCCACCACCACCCACTACCACCTCCACCACCCACCAACCACCACAACCACCCACCAACCACTACCATCCACCAACCACCACCCACAAACCACCACCACCACCCTCCAACCACCTCCATCACCCACCAACCACCACCACCAACCACTACCATCCACCAACCACCACCCACAAACCACCACCCACAAACCACCACCCACCAACCACCATAACCACCACTACCCACAAACACCCACCAACTACCACCTACCACCAACCACCACCACCCACCACCACCACCCACCAACCACTACCATCCACCAACACCACCCACAAACCACCACCCACAAACCACCACCCACCAACCACCATAACCACCACTACCCACAAACACCCACCAACTACCACCTACCACCAACCACCACCACCCACCAAACACTACCACCACCACCACCCACCAACCACCACCACCCACCACCACCCATCCCCACCCACCAACCACCACCACCCACCACCACCCACCACCACCCATCCCCACCACTACCCACCCCCACCCACCACCCACAACCAATCACCACCAACCACCACCATCCACAACCAACGACCAACTCATCCAACCACAACCACCAGCAACTACAACCACCACCAACCACAACCACCACCTCCCCTCATCATCACATAATCATCATCCATCATCATCATCCATCATTATCGCCACCCAACATCATCGTCACACATCACCACCCATCATGACCAGCATCCTTCATCACAACCACCCATCACCTATCATCACCACCACCTAAGACCCATCATCACCACCACCCATCATGATCAATCACCCAATATCACCAACCACCACCACCAACCACCACCACCACCCACAACCACTCACCCACAACCACCCACCCACCACCACCCTCCAACCACCACCACCCACCACCACCCCCAAGCAACCACAACCGCCACCCAAGAACCACCAATCACCACTAATCGCTAAATACCACAAATTACCAATCACCGTTAATCACCAATCACAACCAATAACCACCAACCGCCAAACACCAATCACCACCAATCACTGTTAATCACCAATCACCACCAAACAACACCAATCTCCAAACACCAATAACAAACATTCACCACGAATCACCAATCAAAAACAATCACCAATCACCACCACTCATCATGAATCACCAATCACCACCAATCACCATGAATCACCAATCACCATCAATCACCACCAAACACCATCCATAACCACCAATCTCCAATCACCTTTCACCACCAATCACCAATCACCACCAATCACAAATCACCACCAATCACCAATCATCACCAATCACCACCAATCACAACAATCACCAATCACCACTAATCACCACCAATCTCCAATCACCACCAATCTCCAATCACCACCAATCTCCAATCACCACCAATCACCACCAATCATCATCATCACCCATCAGCACCACCCATCATGATCACCACCCTTCATCACTACCACCCTTCATCACTTCCAACTATCAAAACCACCACCAATCAACCATCATTATCACCATGACCAATCATCAGCACCACCCATCATCACTTTTACCTATCATAACCACCACCCATAAACCATGATCATCACCATGACTAATCATCACCACCACCCATTATCACGGACCACCATCATCATCATTGCCACCAACCACCCAACATCACCATCACCCATCATTATCCTCACCACAAATCAGCATCATCACCCATCATAATCACCACCCATCGTGATCACCACCTTACATCATTAACACCAATTATCAGCATGAACACCCACCATCATCACCAACCATCATTATCACCATCTATCACAATCATCACCACCGATCATCATCAACCACCTATCAACACCACCACCACCGACCATCATCAACACACATCATCACCCATCAACCATCATCATCAACAGCCATCAGCACCCATCATAATCACCACCCATCGTCATCTATAACCATCATCACCACCCACCATCATCAACCACCACCACCCATCATCATCACCCATCATCATCACCACCCACGGCCACCACCCGCACTGCACCACGTGGTGCGTCAGCTGTGCGCGTGGGGGCGGAGCCTCGCGGAAGTGACGTCATTTCTGGTACGTCATAGCCACGCCTCCACCGCCAGTCGAGAGGAATGCGCACGAGGGAGCAGCTGCAGACGACGTTGGAGAGCGAATCCTCAACGAGGTGAGCGTCCCTGTTGACTATGAGTGTTGTTTATCTTTATTTTACATTTTGACCGCAAATTAAAGCCTCATTATTGTTGATATGTTGGTATTTTTATTTTCTGCCATCAAATTAGGACTGCTAGATAGGTTACTTGGCATGCCCTGATATGTTGCTTTTACTGTCACTGTTTAGACATAAGCGAGTCAGCATTTTAAAATTAATAACTAACTTGTTTAAATCTCAGAGTATGAATAACATGTCTACAATTATTGTTTTCTGATTGCTGGCACAATTGTGCCCTACATTTTATGTATTGAATGTTATTCAACATTGGGGAGGAGTCTGCCTTCTTGTTCAGACCCCAGCTGCTGCCATAGTTGTCTCTAATCTGTGATGTCACAGCCACATGGGTGGTGTCTCTGACATCACGTGACCCACGACGTCATGCTCGGTTTATAACAAATAATTTAAGTAAGGTCATATGACCCTCATGACCTACAAGGCATAGGGGGGGGGGGTGTTTATCAAGAATTCGATTAATGCAAATGGGCTGTACATTAACATGCATGTGTGGATTAAATATCATTAAGTTTGGCGATTATGTTTAATGTAATAGGCTGGTGGAATAAACATGTTTGTGTGGATCGATGAGTGAGTGATCAGAAGCACGTATGAGTGGCAAACAAGTGCGGGCGTTGGCTTGAAAGCAACAGGCATGGAAGTGATGGGATTGGTACAGTGAGTGGCCAAATATGTAATATTTTAGAGGATGAGTGATTCAAATTGTTGCTAAATCTTAGCGTTGTTCCAAACTCCACAGGCCATCCAACTTCACGCAGAATCTACTCTTTCCCAACAACATGGATAGCCATATCAAGTGGGCTGAGATTGTGGATGACTATGAGGGTAAGTCCCAGATACCTGCATCACGTGGCTTATATACAGAGAAGGAGGCTCCTTTATCAATTACTTTGAGAAGACATGGCTTGGTTGTGATGGGAAGACGTAATGATCGAGTGTTCCAGAAACGATGGGTTTATATCTGAATTTCAGCCATTTTTGTTTAAACTGGGGTCTCAAGCTTATGGAATTAATGGTCTCAGCATGCCCACAAAAACATGACTTGTAAAGTTTTACTGCCATGTGATGAATATTTCTCAATAGCAGCTCCTGTTGTGTGGAAAGAGCTAATTACAGGGATCTTAAAATTCGTTCTGTGAAACTCCATGTTCTTCGTTCTCTAATTCATTACTCGTCCTTTGAATTACCTGTCTGCTCTTCGCAGGCCGGGAATCGTCGCGCCAGTCGACCACCTGGGGTGACATTATGGATAAAGTGGACCCTTTCCCAGGCCAAGGTTACAAGCATCGCTCCCCAAAGGTGTGTATGGGGTCTGTGGGGGTCAAATACACATTATCTACAAAACTGGCACACCATCTCTCCACATTACCTTTCTCACCACACCACCACCAATTAAATAGACCATCATATAGCCTTATCATGAATCTATAACATCACAAGACACCATCTCTCTGGAACATTCCTCTGCTTCACCTCTCTGTATATCAAAACCAGCTCCAGACACCATCAGCCAATCTCTCCACCATCCCACTCATGCATTGGTCATTTATTACCATTGAGGACGAAATGATATAAATCAGTCACATTAATTACGTCTGCTAGTTCAGTTGATTGGAAGTAGCCATTCCAGTTGCCCACTATGGGCACTGCGTGAAATTTGTCGAGATTATGGGCTACGAGATCTTTATAATGTAACATTCTGTGGAAACTATTGCCAGTGATGATTGTTGCCAACAATTGCTATGAAATATTCCCAGTCGATCACAGACTTAAGTGCATGTATGGGGTGTGTGAGGATATATGAGGATGTAACATGTATTTTGATTATGTAGGGGTTGGGATTATTAAGGGTTAGGGCTACACGTACAATGTGATAAAAGTATTGATGGATAAGGTGTTATGTTATCAGGTGATTTTATATATTCAATCTTGATTTGAAATTTTCTTGACTGTGTATATTCATGCGAGTGTAAAAAGCGAGTTTGAATGAGTGAACGTGGATGTCTGCATCTGTACAAAGATGTGTGAGTATGCATTTGTGTTGGGTTTATGTGCACGTTTATGTTTGCATGCATGTGGGTATTAATTTTTGTTTGCATGTGCATGTCTGAATATTAATGTGGTGATATTTGCTTGAACAGAGGATAATTGGGGAGTTAAAAGACTTCAGCGGGGTGAAGCGTCTTCAGGAGAAGGACCTTGGGACGCTGAAACGCCTCCTGGTAGAGGAGCGCCTCTTTGAGGTGCAGCGCCTGGCCAGGGAAAAGTGCCGCACAGAGGAGCATTGCTTCAGAGACCATCTCCTCAAGAAGCGACTCGTTATAGTGCAGTGCTTCGCGGAGGAGAAGCGACTTCGTGAGATGAAGCATCTTGAGGAGAAGCGTCTGGAGGAGGATGAGAAGTACCTTGAGGAGGAGCAGTGCCCCGTCAGGACCGCTGCCATCACCACCACTGCCAGCAACGCTGCAACCACCACCACCGCTGCCACCCCCGCCATCACTGCCACCACTGACACGACTGCCACCACCGCCACCGTCACCGTCACCGCCACCACCGCGGCAACCACCACCTCTGCCACCACCACAACTTACTCCACTGCCAGCGCCACCACCACTGCTGCCACCGCCACCACCGACACCTTTGACGCTACCGCAACCACCTCCACCAACTCCACCACGTCCACCGCCATCATCACCACCGACCGCCCTGCCGCTAACGCCACCACCACTGCCACCACCATGGCAACCACCACCTCTGCCGCTACCAACGCAACCAACACCACCACTACCGCCACCACCACCACCACCGCCACTGACACCACCAGCACTGCCACCTCAGCCAACACCACCACCACCGACACCACTGCCACCACTTCTGCCACCTCCGAGGACGAGGAGGTTGAGGAGGATGAGGAGAGAATTGAGAAAACAGAGAAGGGGGATACGATGGTGGTGGAGGATGAAGATGAAATGGAGGACGAGACAAAGGAGCAGGAGATGGAAGAGGTGCAGGTGGTGGAGGTGGTGATGCAGGGAAAGAAGAGGAAGCGAGGGGGCCTCGCTCGCGTTGCAAGAGCGATCACCTCACTCCTCCGCCGCGTGCTGCTTTGTGGTAGCATGTCAACCACTCAGTAGGGGTGATGGTGGTGGTCGTGGATTGGTGCCAACCATGACCACTATCACCATACTACCCACCCACCCTGTGATACATGCCACACCCACCCACCCCGTGATACATGAAACACACTTACCACACGGTTCCCCAGAGAAACGTTGCCACTGGGACCACAGCTGTTGAAGTGGAGAACGATTGCTACCAAGACACCACGCACACCACACACACACGGGACTAGCCCAAAAGCATAGCCGGCCCCACTCTGGGCCCCTTCCATGCTGGTTTTTATCCAGGCAGTCCTCATGGGATGACCTTGCTATGGTTTCCAGGACATGGAAGGGGCAGAAAAGCCAGGGTGAGAGAGCTGGAGGGGTCTGGATCGGCCAATGGACGACACCTGCCACATGGCAAGCCCCAGGGCCACCCTGCAAATAATACGGTTAAATACCATTGTTCTTATTGGTACTATAAACTCTTTGAAATAAACCCATGATGACAAAAAATATATTTGAATTGCTTGCAAGTGCTGCCTGAGTTGGTTAAATGTGCCTTGGCTCAGGTGTGCGGTTTTCCAGCTGTGTGTGGAGGTACAAGGACAAATATAGAATGATCGCCGTTTTGAGAGATGGTCCTTCTTTAGAGCACATACAAATGTCGGTGGGAAAAGATATTCAGGTGATTCGCCTCCTTCACAACACTGCCACTCTACTCCACTGCCCCACTGATCCACTGCTCCACTGCCCCACTGTCCCACTGTCCCACTGCTCAATTGATCCATTGCCCCTCTGCCCAACTGTCCCTTTGCTCCACTACTCCACTGCCCTACTACCCATTTGGCCCACTGCTCTTCTGCTCCGCTGTCCCACTGCCCATCTGCTCAATTGCCCTACTGCTCAACTACTCCAATGCTCCACTGCCCTTCTACTCCACTGCCCCTCTACCTCCCTGCTCCACTGCCCATCTGTTCCCCTTCTGTAACAGCAGTTGAAACAAACGTTTGAGTTTCTTAACCCCCCCTGCCTCTGTCCACCAATCAGTAGAAATGGGTAAGCCACAATCGAGCAGCAAGGTGCATGTGGTGTGTTAAAGTGTGGGTACTCCATCTTCTAAAATATCTGCTCAGTGTGGAAGAGTAGAACAAAACATCGTGTAAAGGGGCTCTCTAGAACTCGGTCTTGTAGAAATTATTCCTGCAACCAGAGGTATGATAAAGCAATTGCGAAATTGGGTCAACACTCCACAATTCAAATTGTTTTGGCAGAGTATTCAAAGAATGCTGCTGCTCACGATACAGGTTGCTACTTATGTATTTAACATGGGGGGTGTTTAGAGGCGGCCCAGTGACCGAGAGGTCAGAGCACTGAAGTGGGACCACGGAGTAACTGGGTCTGAATCCAGGCACCCGCCTGTGATCAAAGTGGATTGTCAAGTCTAGCGAGTTCATGATCTCAGCCTGGTCGTCAATGACTGCGAAACATAAACCATCACATGGCAGTAATGTGGTTCTCTACTTAATTTGCGTGAGGAGGCCCTCGTAAAACCATGTTTTTACAAGAAGGTCTGCATTGTGCACATAGAATCGCCCCTTGGATACGGAGAATCGGAGCGACCGCCCAGGTCCGCGGGCATTGGGGGGGCCCTGCGCTTCAATGTCACGGGGGTGTCAGATGTAATACTTGCGGTGGAATTTGAACGCGTCGGAGGCCCACATGCTGGGATTTTCCCCTGGCCTAGCACCCTTATGGACGGTCCTGTGTGTACATTGTCCAAAGTCTCGCACAGGCTTTTGCCAAACTCAATTATGGCAATAATAATAAAACGAATTACAGGACTGTGAAGGACATGGCATGTGAGCCCTGTAGCTCTCCCAAGTGCTTGTGGGTTGAACCGCGTGTTGTTCAGCAGGAATTCAGTGTTTTTGAAGAGAGGTGAGACAGTGAGACCCAGGTTAGTGTGGGTAGAGTGGTGAGTGTGACAGTAAGACAGACCCAAGTGAGTGAGTGTAGGAAGACAAATGAGTGAGAGAGTGAAACAGACTCTGGTGAGTGTGTGTGGGTAGAGGTGAGTGTGACATTGAGACAGACCAATGTAAGTGTCTGTGGAATGTGGTGTTAAAGTAAGACAAACCCAGGTGAGTGTGGTAGAGAGGTGAGTGTAACAGTGAGACAGACCCAGGTGGGTGAGTGTGACTAGTGATGTGAGTGTGACAGTGAGACAGACCTACGTCAGTGCGTGTGGATGAGGTGAGTATGACAGTGAGACAGACCCAGATGAGTGAGTGTACGAATAGAGGTGAGTGTGACAGTGAGACAGACCAAGGTGAGCCCGGTTGTCCTTGACAGCACAAAGAAGTAAGAACATTGTTACGACCAACGTTACAGGAGGGAGGATCCTGCTCTTTATTACGTGGATGAGAGGGCACTTGAAATGTACTCAGAAGTAGCTCCGTGATTACAACTTCAGTGGGCCATTCTCTAACACAAGGCTTGCAATCTTCTGCTCGAGACACGAATGATTCGTTGTTTCCACGGCAGGATGGCAACATCCAACCGAGGTTAAGATTTGGGTAAAATTAGAAAATGCAGGTTTACTAATAAAATACGTTGCAGTTTGGTTACCAAAGCAGTGGGTTGTCGGCATGTAGCATGGAGGTAGGGTAGATGTGAAGTTTAACGTCATTGAGTAAAAACTCAGAGTGAGTGTACATCTACTGTCGTTATGATCCACGTCTAGCGATACACGCAGAGACACGAGGAGCAGGAGGTACTCTATTTATTATAGCCTTCACAGGGTACAAGGGGTCACTACACTTTCAGTCAAGAGAGCTAACAGACTGCCTGTCTGACACCGCCGAGAAAATGCAGATGGTGACGATGACTCCAGCAGTCCGACGAGATTCCACTCCAAGCAACAGCCCCAAACCTTTGCCCGGGGTCCCCTTTTATCCTCCTAGCGTGGCCTCGCTAGGAGGATAATGGAAATCAAATTATAACATTTTTGACATGTTTTTCTGGATGTTTTTGTTGTTATTCTGCCTCTCACTGTTCAAATAAACCTACCATTAAAATTATATTCTGTTCATTTCTTTGTCAGTGGGCAAATGTACAAAATCAGCAGGGGATCAAATATTTTTTTCCCTCACTGTACTTGATATGTACAGGACCGGACAACATCACCTTAACAAATTCATATGCCACAGATTGCACATTAGATCAGAGCACAATTATTTGTTTTGTCATAGTTCTGAATGTCTCAACTGGGACCAAAAAAGTTAAACAAAGTTAATGTAATAAACAGTGCTTGTTAATATTTGTCTGTTGTTTAAAAGAAATAAGTTTCTGTTCCCAAAACTTATTTTCAATAAATTGTACCATAGATGTACACTTGAATAGTGTGCTGATCTTTAAAGGTGTATTGAATATTTTTTTACATACTGCGACTCATAATCCTGCTGTTATGGAGTGACTCATACAGCCAGCTATGGCTGCAAAGTTTGGTCGTGCATGTTATGTATATATCGTTAATTGTTAAATTTGAATCACAGTTCCTATGATCACTGTTACATTGTTTTTATAGCTTTATTTTGGTGATTTTGAAAACGTTTTGGTTTAGCCATGTTTGTTTTTTGTAGTACAGAGTTAGCCTGATAACTTTAATCTAAATTGTCTTATGATTGTTATTATTCGACTTGCATCCCACCGGGATTTTTGCACACAGTGTTGATATACGGTGCTTTTCTGGAAGACTTTGCTGTCTTTTCCTGGATTTTTCTGTTGCGTGTAGTCGCTTTAAGATATTCCTTGATCATGTTTTTGTTTGTTGCGGTTGCACCCGAGTCAAGAGCAACATAGCTCACAGGGTTATACCAAATAAATGAATCTGAAAAACTTAAATGAATTTCTGCTTGCATGTCTGTATATTCATGTGATTATCTTTGCTTGAACAGAGGATAATTGGGGAGTTGAAGGATCTCAGCGGGGTGAAGCATCTCCAGGAGGAGAAGGACCATGCGACAGAGAAACGCCACATGGTAGAGGAGCACCTCTTTGAGGTGCAGCGCCTTGCCAGGGTGAAGCGCCGCACAGAGGAGAACTGCTTCAGAGACTATTTCCTCAAGAAGCGCCTCGTTAAAGTGAAGTGCTTCACGGAAGAGAAGCGTCTGGTGGAGGAGAAGTGTCTCGCCAACGTGAAGAGCGTCGAGGAGGAGAAGCGCCTCATGGAGGAAGAGCGGTGCCTCGCCAGGACTACTACCATCACCACCACCAACGCTGCCACCTCCGCCCCACCACCGCTGGCGCCACCGCCATTACCGCTGCCGCCACCGCCACCTCCGCTGCCACCATCACCACCATTGCCACCGCCACCACGGCCATCACCTCCAGCACCTCCGCTGCCACCACCGATGCCACCGACGCCACCTCGGAGGTTGAGGAGCATGAAGAGAGAATGGAGAAAACAGAAGAGGGGGAGAAGATGGTGGTGGAGGATTAAGAGGAGGTGGAGGAGGATGAGACAAAGGAGGAGATGGAGGTGGTGATGCAGGGAATGAAGAGGAAGCGAGAGGGCCTCGCTCGTGAGGCGAGAGCGGTCACCTCACTCCTCCGCCGCATGCTGCTTTGTGGTGGCATGTCCACCACTCAGTAGGGGTGATGGAGGTCGTGGATCGGTGCCTACCATGACCACTATCACGATACTATCCACCCACCCCGTGATACATGTCACACCCACACACACACCACATGGGTCCCCGGAGAGACCGCGCCACTGGAACCACAGCTGTGGAATGAAGCTGAGCAGCAGATGCCAGGACTACAGTGGAGAACGATTGCTACGAAGACACCGCACACCACACACAAACGGGACTAGCCCAAAAGCATAGCCGGTCCCACCCTGGGCCCCTTCCATGCTGGTTTTCATCCAGGCAGTCCTCATAGGATGACCTTGCCATGGTTTCCAGGACATGGAAGGGGCAGCTGACCCAGGGTGAGAGAGCTGGAGGGGTCTGGTATGGACAATGGACGACACCTGCCACGTGGCAAGCCCCAGGGCCACCCTGTAAAGAAAAAGGTTCAATACCATTCTGTTAAATTTCGATTTAAAGCTATCTTGGCTGCAAGGATTAATCTTCTTTGGTTCTTTCGGTAAAGTAGCGTAGAATGAGAATAAAATAATACATTGATCAAATAAAATAACACAATAAAATTCTCACGACGTTTCGGTCACAACACAAGCGGCCTTCATCAGGTGAAGGGACGAGACTGTCTGGAGGAAAGCGCTGGAGTGAACACAGCCAAGCTCAGACCGCGACCTTTAAGCTGTGTGAGAAGAAACAGAGCGCCTTGACAAACGAATTAGCATAAAATTTAGCATTGAAAGAGCTGAGTGATTAGCTTGTGACTGGTCACAGAAATGGCTATGTTAAAGTCAAAGCCTACACATCCACAGAGGCACCTAGTACAAATCAAACAGGATAATTTAGCATTGAAATTGCTGAGTGATTAGCTTGTGTCTGGTCACAGAAATGGCTATGTTAAAGTCAAAGCTTGCAAGCAGAAATATCCCTGTGAAACTCGCACAGACAGACACACACACACGCAGATGCGCACACAAACAGGCACACAGGCGCACACAAACACTACTGCTACTAACTACTACTCAGTACTACCACTGCTGCTACCACTAAGCGTAAAACATTCCCATCGTGATTGTGACTCTGACTGGCCGTTGCGGCGCTGCTGCTGCTGCTTCTTAGATACCCCAGGAGCAGCTCCAATGCCGCTTCGAGGTGCGAGAGAAGATTGGCGAGGGAGGGCAGGGAGTGGTGCTGCGGTGCGTGGACCACAATATGGGATTCCTGGTGGCTGTCAAGATGCTGGCACTGCCCATCCAGTAGGTTGGGGCAGGGGTGATGGGGTTGGTGGTGGTGGTGGTGTGGGTGGGTGCTGGTGGTCTTAACACAGCGGCCATGGTCATAATTATAAATGAATACAATAATAGATAATAAATGCAAGTAAATACAACATGGTTACAAAATAATGAGTATAATAGTAAACAACAATGATAATAACCTCTGCAAAACTATCTCTAACTATAAACTGAAACTATCTCACTAAAAAATTAACCGTCGTAAAACTACTATGAACTAGAGACCCACAGAGACCCACAGACTTGCTGTGTGCACACAGCCCTACCAAAATGGAGATGCAGAGGATGGAGTTAAAGGTGATCACGGAGCTGCAGGGGGAGGGCAGTGCTGAGCTGCACGGCGTCATCCGCGTCCTGCACTCGTTCCACTTCCGCGGACACAACTGTCTCGTGCTGGAGCTGTTGAAGTACGCATCATCACCATTGTTATTATTGTCATCATTATCATCATTATCACCATCGTCATCATTATCGTCATTATTACTATCGTCTCTAATTAGCATAGTTACACGCATAAGTACACAAATTAGCATAATTTCGGATTAATTATGCAAATTTCGAATTTCATTTAATTTTAATTATTTTTCATCAATTTTCACACACCCACATATACAACAAATTGGGAGCTCGTATCCGGGATCTCTCGCAGACAGTTTATGCTTAAATTAAGGAACGAATCACTGTTGTATTAATCAAGGTATTGTGAACTAACATTGCCCTGTGACTGTAAACGGTGTAAACAAACAAAAAAACGCACTCTGAAGGAAAATACCAGAGTAGCAGTGGATAACAAAGACAGTGGGGGTAAGATTATTTGCTCGAGTTGAACCAACACATCCTGTGATACGAATGTTTTTATATGTACTCTGAAGTGGAATTCCAGAGTAACTCACGCCACACATAAGAGACTAGAGTTAAGATACACTCTTAGGTCTATTAACTACACTACGTAATAGAGATGGCACATGACCCGCAACGTTCTGAGGGTGACATCCCAACGCATAACACTGATACAGAATGGACCTCCGAGGAGGAGATAGAATCTATGGAAAAACAATATCGTGAATTTGTGTTAAAACGTACTGGACGGACTGCTAGACAGCAGACAGAGCAGAGAGACGTATGGGAGGGGAGACATATAGAAGATGTTAAGGCACATAGGAGGAAACTACTTAAGGATGTGATGAAATGTAGCAAAGCCAAACGTGACGTAAAAATTGCAGAAATAGCAAGGTTAGACTCGTATCTCCTCACACAGACATACAGAGAAAGATTATGGACTGGGGGAAAATTTGACAGGGAAAGGAAGGAGAAACTGTCCCTAATAGAGGAGGTTGAGCGTCTGCACGCCCTCGTGAGAGAAAAAGAGTCGGCGCTGAATGCACCAGCGAAACCCCCAGATGTTGATACACATAACACATACGGGAGTAACAGTTTACCACACTCCGAGCCACGCGGACGTAAACCAGAGACAGGTCACACAGGAGGTGTGGCTACCAATCAAAGTGGTTTTGACAGAGATTCCCCCTCGCGACTCGAGAGAGGGGAGGGAGAGATACGGATGAAAATAGGAAAACATAGGACTGACAACTTCGAGGGTAGAGAGGAAAAAAATATTAACACTAAGTCAGCAGGATATTCTGTACTGATCGAGCAAAAAAGGGCGGAGCTGGGGCAAGACGAGCGACATGACAGAGACAGCTCATTTGGTAGACACATTCCACGCAAGCACGACCGACGTGGAACCTATGGCAGAGATTACTTTCCAGAAAGACGCACATCACACAAGCATGAGCCATGGGATAAGCAGGAGTCACCGAGCAAAGTTGACTCACGTTGCAGGTGCAAAAGGCACTACAAAAGTTATGTTAAGCAGCGCCACCGTGATGGTGACAGCTCGAGTGAGCACTCCTCAGGAACAGACGCCTCTGACGATGATCAACTGTCCGAATACTCATTCAGTAGTAAAACTCTGAAATTGATGGACAAGGCTCTCGTCAGAATTCCCTACTTTGATCCACACGATAGGAACAGAGACATACACGCTCACATCGCAACGGTAGAAGCAGAAGCAGTGATCAGGGGTTTGAGGAAAACGAATGAGAAAGCCAGTTTACTGAGACGAAGCTTGCACGAGCAGTCTATACCATGGGTAAAGTCGCTTTCATACAAGGTTCGGAACGATTTCAAAAAGCTGAGCTTGGCAGTGAGCCGGAAGTTTGGAGAATATTTAACATGGTCTGAGGGATTTAATGCTGCAAAATCTATGACCCAGTGCGCAGACGAGGATCCGCGAGATTACCTCCTACGGTTTAAAAGAGCGTACTACGCGGGTGATGTGGATCAGTATCACGAAGGTGACAAAAGGTTCAAAGTTATGTTTTTCGGGTCTTTGAGTCCAGAGATTACAGAAATTGTGGGAATGATATTGAATCCAGAAACAGCCTCCTTACACCATATAGAGGATAAGGCGCACAGAGCTTGGCTGTACAGAGCTAAAGACAATAGTTCTACGACACCCAGAGAGAGGGATGATGTAACCAGCGTTTCAGAGGGAAATAAAAATCACGTGAGCAGAAACACAGCACCACCAGCGAGGCAATGGCCCGCAGGCTGGGAGCGATCGCAGTGTGCAGGGACGCATATTTGCGAGAATCGCGGTGTGTGTAGACCAAGAGCAGAATCATGCCGGGTCCCAATGCCACGACACACGAGGGATCAAACACAATCGGCCCACTTCCGATCGATTCCCCCACCAGTTTTACCAGGAGAGAGCAGAGGCATGAGGAATAGGGAGACAGGCGTGAGCTTGGCTGAGACACAAAAAATGACACGGGCACGTGATGAATCAATCACATTGGTTGAGAGGGAGCTTTCAGTGAGAGTGGTGTCCGTGGAGCTGCAGGGAAATTATGGACCCGTTAAAAAAATTAAGCAGGCTGCGGTTGACAAGGTAAACCAGGAGGGTCCCAATGATTGGGAAACAATAAATGCGTCGGGCACCAGTTCTGATAATGTGGTGGAGAGCGCAAGTGTTGCTCCCGTAATTGACACACCTATCGAGCAGGGAAACATAACTGCATTAAAGTGTGATCCTACAGGAGATGATAACCAACCGCAGGGAGGGGAAGGAAAACCTGATTGTCTGGTAAATATAAATGCCATCCCTTGTGTCGCGGAAGTGCGTGAGTGTACTGTGGAAGAGGCAGATGAATGCAGACATCAGCCTTTGGATGTTAAATTGTGCTCGGGCACACTAAGGAGGGATGGAGATCAGAGTGTTGAAGTGGAGGAGAAGAATATCCGTGACGGATCGGGAATTGTGTTGAAACACAGCATACTCAAAAGCACGGAATCGAATCGTGACCCAGAATCGAATCGTGGCACGGAATCGAATCGTAGCGCAGAAAGGAATCGTGGCCCAGAGTCAAATCGACTCCCAGAGGCAGCAGATGTGCACAGGGCTGCGGAGAATACAAATGACCCCAACAGTCGAGTACGGAAACTCGTGGTGTATGTTGATCCTGGTTACGCACAGCATAACTTCACGCCACACAATCTCACATGGAAAGGGAGTGATAAAATAAATTACCGATACGAACCAGTGAGCCATGTTCATTAGGCCAAAGCCATCACGACAATGAGCCGGGACGATGATGTGATGATGTTGCATGGAAGGGTCATCGGTAACTCTAAGATACCTGGCCATGAGAGATATGATACACTCGTGACTAAAAGAGTCAGTCAGGTTATCAATGACTTGGTACAAGGTGGCAGAGAGGTAACATGAGAAAGTCAGAGAGACACCGTGGTTCTCGTTAACCTGCACTCCGCCATGGTTAACTTAACAATCCAAGAATTGGGTTTCGCAATCCGAGATCTGTACAAAGAAGAGAATACTCGACAGCAAATTCAATAGTTGATCCAAAGACTTGTTGCATTGCACCAGCGGCAGCATCAGTGATCTTCTCCAAGGACAATTTCCTTCATATCTGGTAACTCCAACACTAAAAAAAAATGTGATACCATTAGCATCCCTGGAAACAATCAGTACAACAGAGGTACAAATTGACTTTAAAATGGGTACAGCCACACCCATACATGGGGACTCCCAGACCGGACAGGTGGGATTTTTGTTGAATTTCCCACTGGTCAAACCCGAAAATGTATTTCGATTGCGGACAGTATTGAACGTGGGTACATGGAATAACGACATCTCCTATAACATGTAGCCAGTTAAACAATTTCCCCTTGTTTTACCTTCCTTTTAGTATTTATTTTCTTATTTCAAATGTAATCATAAGTTGTGACGTGCGCGCGTTGTAAGGAAAAATTACTTGAGTAATATTGATGATTCATGATGGAAAAGTACATAGATTCTTTGTTTTAAAAATGACCCGTGGCCAATTGACCACCGATCATTTTTAAAAGGGCGGAATGTTGTATCTAGGCACCTTTTCCATCTTAATATTAACAAGTAATTTTTCAATACATATAGATACATATTTCTATTGTTTCTTTTAATTTTAATAATGAATAAAAACACCAAACCAGGCCTCAGCATGGCATGTGGGGGTCATATTTACCTTGACCCACTAACACGATTTTGACGTTCAGAGCCCTCCCAGGGTCAGAGGGAGCAGATAGAGAGCAGAGCGCAGTGGATTGCAAAGGGCTGACGTAAACACAAAGCCAGGGTCACTGGGAGGTTGCGTTAGCCTAGATCTAGTTAAGTCAAAAAAAGCTAATTGGTTCTGCATTACTATTAAAGTAACTTAAAGTCGGAATTTAACGACAGGGTAGGCTAAAGTTATTGATCTTCACACCCACTTCAATTGAACCCTGCCACAAGCTACGTCAATGTAACCATCACCCGTCTATTAATTTAATATGAAATGTATTTCCATATTTTAATAATGTCTATACGACTTGACCCGAAGCCTATAACAATCAGGTTTTCCTAAGTCAACATAAATGCTCTAGCCTCCACCCATACGCAAATAATATGCAGGGTTAAAGTAAGAGTAGAGAGAAAAAGAAATGCAAGCGCACAGCAAAACTGCAACGTAAGCAAAGGGTGATGTTAAACCCAGGGTCGGAGAGAAAGACAAATCCCGACCGTCTTTGTATCCCTGCAGCGCGGGGTAGGAGTGTGTATACGCTTGGGGAAACACGAGTCAAACACCACAACGAGAAGCTGACTCAGACCTTGGATTAATACAGAATCATAACTATGGAACTCTGATGAAATGAAATGTTAACTTAAAACTTTTTAACCATTTCTTTGTGCGTCGGTGAAAGTCGGAGGGAATATCGCCCCTCCCTCAGGTTGTGCACCCAGACAGAGAGGCGCCTTCGAGACAATTTATAACATTTGATTGTTTTAATTGTGGGTTTTATGGTAGGAGTATGACAACGGAATATACCGTGGGTGATCCACACAAGGACACACACTGACACATGTACGGACACACACACGGACGCAGATACATACGGACAAACCCTGACACAGCAAAAATCGAAAGAAACCTCGCCTTGTGGGCAGGATTTTTGGGCATAAAAAGAGGATCCTGAGCATTGAAACCTCAGTTCGACTGGGGGGGGGGGGGGTCGGCTCACCAGAGTTCGACCGGGGGGTCGACTCTCTGGAGACAGTTCGCCTCGGAGGAGCAACTCGGAAGAGTTCGACCCGGGGGGGGTCGGCTCACCAGAGTTCGACCGGGGGGGGTCGACTCTCGGGAGACAGTTCGACTCGGAGGGGTCGGAACTCGGGGAGTTCTACCAGGGGGATCGGAACTCGGGGAGTTCGAATCGGAGGAGGTCGGAACGCGGGGAGTTCGACCAGTGGGCCGGCTCAGGAGCAGTTCCAATCGGGAACGAGAGCAACAGGTCGCCAGCCGGCGAGCTGCAGAGCAGGAGGCGGCGAGCAGAAGCCAAAGTGGCCCCGTCGCTACCCACTGACGTTGGCAAGACTCGCAAGGTAGTGAGGCGTCACCTAGTGTGATTTCCAAGAGCTGAAAGACAGAGTATTGCTGAAAGATTATTCTACATTGAGTCCAGCTGCAGAGCGACCGACGCACCAAGCAAGAGCTTCTGCAAACCAGAGCAAGAGCACGTGCGACTTGAGTCATCCAGCAGTGGAGAAAAACCTGCTTTCAGCAAACCAGCAACGAGCACGTTCGAGTTCTCCACCCAGAGAGAGGGAGCGTGCCGATGCAGCTCATCCAACAGCGGAGAGAAACTGCTGTCAGCGAACCAGCACGAGCGTGATCGCGCAGCTCATCCAGCAGTGGAGAGAGGTGTCCACTGAGCAGAACTGAGAGCGATCAAGCAACTCTCCCCCGTGGACAGAGGCTGGCTGCTGCGTGGAGGAGGGCGGCGATTCGTATGATGCACTCCCACACACCTCACCGCTCTAAAGGGAGCGAGGCTACTTCTCCTACAAGCGATGCCAACTTCAGCATATGGCAACGCAAATAATTAATTCCAAACACTGACTATTCAAAACAATTCATATCACTCAAACATACACAGGTCTTTAACCAGAAGCGAACACTCAAGTCCGTGAACCATCTGGCTGTGGAAGCATCGATCGTGTGATAACAGTCCGTCATTTATAAGTATATTCATAATTTCCCTCTTTAATATTTTGTTTTGGACTGTACTTCTAATCGCATAAGTTACCAACCGATCCATCAATACGAATTAACCCTTGGCACCTTCGCCACGGAGCTACGCTCCCGGGGAGGAATCGTGCTAAACCGATTTTCTGATCATACATTCTTATTCACGAATTAATTAATTAATCTCCCGTGAGATAACACATTCCGCCGCATACCCTCACACTAAGCCATTTCGATAATCTTATAGTCTGTCCGGTGGATCTGTTGTTACATTCATGCCTTTGGAAATAATAACTGTTTGATTGTCTTTTTTATATGAATACCGTTGCATGTTAATCAGTCGCCTGTGATAATGTGCTGACTATTTCAAGCATAATGATCGTTCATATTATAATGTATAAGCTTTTGTGTAACATAGCATTTGCATATTCTGACTCTCTCTCTCACTAACAGCAATCGCTTTATGCGGGGTCCATGTGTTATCAAAGTGAAATCGTACAGTCGTTGATGATACTGTCTTGATACCTTGTGGATACCGTTTTGAAGTTCCGAGATTGAGAGTCACATACATATTATAGTTAAGGTTTAATTAGAAAATAAATTGATTAATACAGAAGTGGTCGTGTGATTCTTTCCTGAAGTTTTTGCATAAGATCTGTATCCTGCGACGAGATATGAACTCGGGAACCTAAACTATAAACACACCAATCCACACTCATTAAACTAAAACGAACGATGTGAACATGGGACCTAAAATATGAACACTCGGGGAGTGTTAAAGCGAGAATCATTGTATTATGCTGATCAATAATACGAAGTTAGACAACGAGGCCGAATTGACACTAGCGTAACGGCACACGATTGATTGCGTTATCCTGATTGATAACCCAACCTCGTCAACGAGGCGGGGCCTGATTATCATAAAGGCTATCATTAACACAGCCACACCCACTCGTATAAATTAATACGATTACCTCTCTAATTAGCATAGTTACACGCATAAGTACACAAATTAGCATAATTTCGGATTAATTATGCAAATTTCGAATTTCATTTAATTTTAATTATTTTTCATCAATTTTCACACACCCACATATACAACAGAGGCCACATGGAGCCAACCATGGGCACCCGACTCTTGGCCCCCACATGCAGGGCATGGAAGCAAGAAGGGGGACTCGGATTATGACCTCCGTGTGGGTAGCGAAACCAGCCAGGTCTCAAAGAGGTCATCTTCGCGGGCACCATCTTCTGCCAGGAAGACCTGTGGAGATTCTTCGAAGAGACCCACAGGAAACCAAACAAAGTGATGGAGGCCTTGTCAGGATGGCGAGCCAGACGCCATAGAAGTCTCCCTCAGACGCATCCTAGGGGAGCTCCAGCAGGAAGGACAACAATCGAGAGACCTGGAGAGGTCCAGGGTAAGGAGCCTTCTCAGCAAGGTGACTGATTGGAACAGGCGGGCCACTCGCTCACAATGACACTGCGCATCGCCTCCCTGAACATGAATGGGTGCCGAGAGGCGCTGAGAAGATACTACGCAGCGTCCCTTGCAAAGCAGCATAATGTCTCTGTGCTGTTCGTGCAGGAGACCCATCTCGACATGGACGATGAGGTTGCCTGGAGGACGGAGTGGAAAATGGGAGCCTTTTTTCAGCCACTTCAGCAACACCTCCTCAGGAGTAGCAACCGTGCTGTCACCAAACTTCACTCCTGACACCGTCAGCCAGGTGGAGGTGATCAAGGGGAGGGTCCTGGACGTCTGGGCGCAGGTCGGCAACACCGCCATCCACCTCGTCAACGTGTACGCTCCCACCACTGACAGTGAGAGACCCGGGTTCCTGCAACTTCTGCGGAACCACCTCGGTGGCATTCCAGAGGACGAGTTTGTGGTCATGGGAGGTGACTACAACTGCACGCTGGATGCTCTCGACCGTACAGGGAAGGGTCACTGCAACGCCAAGCTCTGGGGAGAGCTCCAAGCCCTTCTGGACCCCTCCGATCTGGTGGACGTGTGGCAGCTTCACCACCCGAGGCGGCGAAGCTTCACCTACACGAGGACAAGGGGCAATGAACCAGCTACCCAGTCCAGGATCGACCGCTTCTATATCTCCAGAAGTCTTGTCTCGAGCATTCTGCCTGCTGACATCAGGGCTGCACCACTAACAGACCACAGCCTGATCCTGCTGGACCTTAGGCTGCGTGGAACACCAAGTGCTGCGGCCTACTGGCACTTCAACAACGCCCTGCTGGAGGACAGTACGTTCACCGACCTCTTTAGGAAATTCTGGGCAGGCATAGACGTTTTATCAGGAGAGAAGAGGTCACTATAAAATTCCCAGGTTATTGATATTATGTCCTCACTCTTTGTTTTATGAGTGGAGGAGGAGGAAGAAGAAGGTGAGGGGGAGGAAGAAAAAGGAGGCGCTGCAGCTGTTGACTGTCTTGACAGCGAATCTGATCGCGGGCTTCATGGCTCACCTAGCGAAACAGACAGAGTAGCTGCAGGTGCAGGAACAGCTGCAGGTCCAGCAGCTGCAGAAGGTTCAGCCAGCACAGCTGGTGCAGGAGGTGGTCAACTGCCTGGGGACCTGTTCCTCGCGCGGTTCAGAGACTCTGTTCTGGTGAGCCACGCGGAGGAGCGCGTGGAGCACCGAGGGCCCCGCCGGCTGCTCGTGGACGTGGCCTGAGAGGTCCTCCGTGACGTCTTCGCGAGCTGGGGCCGCGTGGTGGTCCTGGTGGTGCTCTGCTCGCTCCTCCCTCGCGAAGAGGCTGGTGGACTGCGTACGTCTGAGTGACGCGGAGAAGACGGCGGCAGTGACGGACGTGGTGGCCGCCCTGCTGGTGAACGCGTGCTGGGCCTGGTTCGTCGAGCAGGGAGGCTGGGAGGGCTTCCTGCGAGAATTCGGGCTGGGGACGCCCACCTAGGAGAGGGGCCGCGGATGCCGAGCTCCGACGGTTGGCGACGGTGGAGACAAAAAGAGAGGAGAGAGCGAGAACATCGCAGTTGGGAAAGGAAGAAACAATCCGTACGAAGGAGACGGCGCGACCGCACCCTCACCCCAACCGAGACGCGCGTCGGAGAACCCTCATGTCATTGTTGTTGAATCCGTAGTACAGGCTTTGTTTGGGTTAGATCGCGTGAATATATTAATTTTGTGTCGTTAAACCCGCCACCACCCGACATGGCCATCACCACACAGAGACCCACAGACTCACCACACTGACACCCACAGACTCAGCCCCTTTACCGTATTCACCTGATTAAGAGACTCAGTTTTTTCTATGTTCTTGTTACAACAAAGTTTGGTTTGCGTCCTATAATCCGGTAATAGGAAAGATCAGATTTATTTAACTCACCGGTTTTGGGGTGCGTCTTACTTTACCCACTAAGCCATTCATTGCTGTTGTTTGTGTTATATTTTAAATACAACACGTTTACGTTTATGGGACCTCTTTGGCCCAGAATTAAAAAGACAGAATAAGGACACCCTGCAAGCCTCGCAGAGTGCCCTGCTAATGTGGAAGAGGCGTGCGGTAGCATTCCACCTGCCACGGCCCCTGGGGGAGGCCACATGGAGCCAACCATGGGCCCCCGACTCTTGGCCCCCACATGCAGGGCATGGAAGCAAGAAGGGGGACTCGGATGATGACCTCCGTGTGGGTAGCGAAACCAACCAGGTCTCAAAGAGGTCATCTTCGCGGGCACCCATCTTCTGCCAGGAAGACCTGTGGAGATTCTTCAAAGAGACCCCCAGGAAACCAAACAAGGTGATGGAGGCCTTGACAAGATGGCGAGCCAGACGCCATAGAGGTCTCCCTCTGACGCATCCTCACAGAGCTCCAGCAGGAAGGAAAACAATCGAGAGACCTGGAGACGTCCAGGGTAAGGAGCCTCCTCAGCAAGGTGACTCATTGGAACAGGCGGGCGACTCACTCACAATGACGTTGCGCAACGCCTCCCTGAACATGAATGGGTGCAGAGGGGCGCTGAGAATATACTACGTAGGATACCTTGCAAAGCAGCATAAGGTCTCCGTGCTGTTCGTGCAGGAGACCCATCTCGCCATGGACAATGACGTTGCCTGGAGGACGGAGTGGAGAGCGAAGCCCTTCATCAGCCACTTCAGCAACACCTCCTCAGGAGTAGCAACCGTGCTGTCACCAAACTTTTCCCCTGACACCGTCAGCCAGGTGGAGGTGATCAAGGGGAGGATCCTGGACCTCACGGTGCAGGTCGGCGTCACCGCCATCCACCTCGTCAACGTGTACGCTCCCACCACTGACAGTGAGAGACCCGGGTTCCTGCAACTTCTGCGGAACCACCTCGGTGGCATTCCAGGGGACGAGTTTGTGGTCACGGGAGGTGACTACAACTGCACGCTGGATGCTCTCGACCACACAGGGAAGGGGCACTGCAACGCCAATCTCCGGGGAGAGCTCCAAGCCCTTCTGGACGCCTCCGATCTGGTGGACGTGTGGCGGCTTCACCACCCTAGGCGGCGAAGCTTCACCTTCACGCGGACACGGGGCAATTAACCAGCTACACAGTCCAGGATCGACCGTTTCTACATCTCCAGAAGTCTTGTCTCGAGCATTCTGACTGCTGACATCAGGGGCTGCATCACTAACAGACCACAGCCTGATCCTGCTGGACCTCAGGCTGCGTGTAACACCAAGTGGTGAGGCCTACTGGCACTTCAACAACGCCCTGCTGGAGGACAGTACTTTCACCGAGCTCTTTAGGAAATTCTGGGCAGGCATAGACGTTTTATCAGGAAAGAAGAGGTCACTATAAAATTCCCGGGTTATTGATATTATGTCCTCACTCTTTGTTTTGAAAGTGGAGGAGGAGGGGGAGGAGGAGGAGGAGGGGGAGGAGGAAAACGAGGGGGAGGAGGAAGGTGAGGAAAAGAAGGAGGCGCTGCAGCTGTTGAGCGTCTTGATAGCGAATCTGATCGCCGGCTACATGGCTCACATGGCGACACAGACGGAGTAGATGTAGGTGCAGGAGTAGCTGCAGGTGCAGGAGCAGCTGCAGCTCCAGCAGCTGCAGAAGGTTCAGCCAGCACAGCTGGCGCAGGAGGTGGTCAACTGCCTGGGAGACCTGTTCCTCGCGCGGTTCAGAAACTCCGTTCTGGTGAGCCACGCGGAGGAGCGGGTGGAGCACCGAGGGCCCCGCCGGCTGCTCGTGGACGTGGCCTGGGAAGTCCTCCACGACGGCTCTGCGAGCCGGAGCCGCGTGGTGGTCCTGGTGGTGCTCTGCTCGCTCCTCCCTCGCAAAGAGGCTGGTCGACTGCATACGTCTGCGCGACGTGGAGAAGACGGCGGCCGTGACGGACGCGGTGGACGCCCTGCTGGTGAACGCGTGCGGGGCCTGGCTCGTCGAGCAGGGAGGCTAGGAGGGCTTCCTGCGAGCATTCGGGCTGGGGACGCCCACTTAGGAGAGGGGCTGCGGATGCGGTGTGTTAAAGTGTAGGTACTACTTCCTCTTCATCTGCCCAGTGTGGAAGAGTAGACCAAAACATCGAGTAAAGGGGTTCTCTAGAACTCCGTCTTGTAGAAATTATTCCTGTCACCAGAGGTATGAGAAAGCAATTGCGGAATTGTGCCACCACTCCACAATAAACATTTTTTGACAGAGTATTCAAAGAATGCTGCTGCCCACGATACAGGTTGCTGCTTATGTATTTGACATGGGGGGTGTTTGGAGGCGGCTAAGTGACCCAGAGGTCATAGCACTGACCAGGCACCACGGAGTACTTGGGTTTGAATCCACACCGCCTGTGATCAAAGCAGGTTCTCAATTCTAGCGAGCTAATGATCTCAGCCCAGTCGTCATTGACAGCACAAAATAAACCATTACATGGCTGCAATGTGGTTCTGCACTTAATTTGGATAAATTTCATCGAAAAGAACGTTGTTATGACCAACGTTACTCCTACTTAAAGGACAGGTGGGAGGGTGCTGCTCTTTACTGTGGACCAGAGGGCGTTTGAAGGGTAATTAGAAGTAGCTCTGTGATATCAGCTTCAGTGAGCCATTCTCTAACACAAGGCCTGCAATGGTCTGCTAGAGACACGAATTAATAATTGGTTCCAGGGCAGGATGGCGACAGCCCAACCCAGGTTAAAATTTGGGAAAAATAAGAAAATGCAGGTTGATGAATAAAATGCATTGCAGTTTTATTACCACTGCAGTGGCTTTTCGGCATGGAGCACAGAGGTAGGGTAGATGTAAAGTTTCACGTCATTGTGTACCCCATGCTGTTTAACGACACAGTAAAGACTCGGAGTGAATGCACATCCACTCTCGTTACTATCCACGTACAAATACAGAACACATACAGTGCATGGAATTGTCCATGTCTCTGACAAGCTCGCAGGAACATTCTCCTGAAGCCGGTGCCTCGGATGATTCCTCTGCTGCATTCGGTCGGTGCCTAGGGCGACACATTCACGGTGGTACAGGTGTTCCACTACGTGGAACAGTACATCAAGCGGAGGCGACTTTACGATGAAGAGAGGCAGTACCTGGTGAGGTGTGGCAGGGACCCCCTGGAGGAGGTGTTTTGTCTGGAGGGATTCTCACTCAGAGATCTCAGACACTCGGTGGCAGCGCTGCTCATTAAGTTATTCTCCGTAGTGACGGCCGACAACAGGCGAGCCGGTGCCAGCGTCAACACCACCTCCACCACTGCCTCTCCTTCTTACACTCCAGCCGGTAGCGGTGGTGGATGGTGATGGTGTGGGTGGTGTGGTTGGTGGTGGTGTAGGTAGTGGTGGCATGGGTGGTGGTGCTGGTGGTGTTGTGGGTGGTGTTGTGGGTGGTGGTGGTGTTGTGGGTGGGTGCGTGGTGTGCCGGTGTGAGCCACGTAGCTGCACGTTGGTTCACGGCGACAGCGAAAACCTTGCCACATGCCGCCACTGCGTCTTCGAGTTGCAGCGGCGCGGCATGGCCTGTCCCCTGTGCCGCAGGGAGATTCACTCTGTGGTGCACACATTCCTGGTCTGACAGAACACAAAGATAAAGATCCCCCATATAGCCTTAACAGACTGTAGGGGCAAGTGCTGTTAGCGAGCACCTATGAAGGCCGGAACGGTACACGAGGGGGTGGGTGGCCAGCACCACGCCCGACCGCCTTTGTCTCCCCAGTGGCAATATTTACACACCGCACCAGGTACTCATTTGAGGCTGAGTCGACCTAGGGGAAGCCCGGGACCGGTTCAGAAAATCGTCACTGGTGTTGGCCGTGAGCGGGAATCAAACCCGGGTCGCCAGGTTCATAGCGCAGCGCGCTAACCGCTACAGAACACACACACAGACACACACACAGACACACAACAACCGCCAACTTGCTGGGCTTTTTGGTGTGTGTAAAAACACTCTTTGGTTGTTTCGGTAAAGAAAAAAAACATAGTTAATGATTTAAGTTGTTGTTGTCACGTCTGCAGCGATCCTGGCTCTCTTCGAGCCTCGCCTGACCGAGCGCCAGGAGGAGGAGCTGGCCGACGTCTGTCAAGTTTGGTTTTTCTCTATGGACGAGGGCAAATCCCGCGGTGGCATCTACAACGATGGCTACGACGACCAAGAAAACAAATACATCCCTGTGAGGCTCACAGAGACCCAGACATCCATAGATACACCCATTGATACACCTATAGAGACCCATAGATAACACCCATAACGACCCACAACTACATCCCTGTGAGGCTCACAGAGACACCCACAGAGCCCATTCAGACACCCATAGAGATCCACAGAGACACTCATAGAGACTCACAGAGGCACCAATCGAGACCCACAGCTATATATCAGTGAGATGCACAGACACAGAGATACCCACAGAGACCCACAACTATATCCCTGTGAGACTCGCACAGACAGACACACAAACACAGGCACACACACAAAGGCACACAGACACACAGGCACTACTGCTACTACTAACTACTAACCACTACGACCACTGCTGCTCCTACCACTAAGCGTTAAATATTCCCATCGTGATTGTGACTCTGACTGGCTGTGGCGGCGCTGCTGCTTAGGCTGCTTTTTAGATACCCCAGGATCAGCACCAATAGGGCTTCGAGGTGCAAGAGAAGATTGGCTAGAGAGGGCAGGGTGTGGTGCTGCAGTGCGTGGACCACAAGATGGGATTCCTGGTGGCTGTCAAGATGCTGGTACTGCACGGAAAGTGGGTTGGGGCAGGGGTGATGGGGTTGGTGGGGGGGTGGGTGGGTAGTGGTGATGTGGCGTGGTTGGAAATGGTGTGGGTGGTGGTGGTCTTAACACAGTGGGAGCAGTCGAAATAATTATACATGAATAAAATAATAATAGATCATAAATGGTAGTAAATACAACATGGTTACAAAATAATGAGTATAATAGTAAACAGCAATGATAATAACCTCCGTAAAACTCTCTAAATATAAACTGAAACTATCTCACTAAAATAATAACCCTCTTAAGACTACTATAAACTAGAGACAACCATAGAGATCCATAGACACCCTTAGACACTCATAGAGACCCACAGAGACCCAAATAATTCATAATAAAGGTGTTTGGGTTAGATCGCGTTTATTTATAAATGTGTCGCAACCCTCCACCACCCGACACGGCCAATCAGCAAAAAAGTGTCACGTTGACAAAAGACAAACAATTCACTACTTCAGCCCACCGGTGTGTTGAAGAGTCAATCCACATTTACAGTTTGAGTACGACGTTTCGCTGGTAAATACATCCAGCATCATCAAGCAATTGATGATGCTGGATGTATTTACCATCATCAAGCAATTGATGATGCTGGATGTATTTACCAGCGAAACGTCGTACTCAAACTGTAAATGTGGATTGACTCTTCAACACACCGGTGGGCTGAAGTAGTGAATTGTTTGTCTTTTGTCAACGTGACACTTTTTTGCTGATTGGCCGTGTCGGGTGGTGGAGGGTTGCGACACATTTATAAATAAACGCGATCTAACCCAAAAACCTTTATTATGAATGATTTTGGTCGCGAAAGCCTACGTGTTAAACTGACCCAAAGAATTGCTGTGTGCACGCAGCCCTACCAAGATGGAGATGCAGAGGATGGAGCTGAAGGTGATCACGGAGCTGCAGGGGGAGGGCAGTGCTGAGCTGCACGGCGTCATCCGCGTCCTGCACTCGTTCCACTTCCGCGGACACAACTGTCTCGTGCTGGAGCTGTTGAAGTACGCATCATCACCATTGTTATTATCGTCATCATTATCACCATCGTCATCATTATCACCATCGTCATCATTATCGTCATTATCACTATCGTCATTAAAATTGATTAACACGGAAGTGTTGTGTGTTCTTTCCTGAAATTTATGCATAAGAACTGTATTCTGTGCTGAGATCTGAACTTGGAGACCTTCCTGAACACACTAACACATACTCAGTAAATGTTAAAGCGAGAATAATTGTATTATACCCATCGATAATACGAAGTTAAACAACACAGCCGAGTTTAATGTGACATGCTCACAGTACCTGCATAACTGCATACGATTAATTGCATTATCCCGATTGATAAACGACCCTCGTCAACGAGGCGGGGCCTAATTATCATAACGGCTCGCAGTAGCATAATCACACATACACTAGCATAAATTAATACGATTATCTCTCGAATTAGCATAGTCTATGCACTTACATCAATTAGCATAATGTCGGATTATTATGCAAATTTCATTTAATTTTTATTATTTACATCAAATTTTCATAACCTACATATACAACAGAAAGCACCCTCACCCCAACCGAGACGCGCGTCGGAGAGCCCTCACGTCGTTGTTGTTGACTCCGTAGTACAGGTTTTGTTTGGGTTAGATCGCGTGAATATATAAATGTTGTGTGGTTAAACCCGCCACCACCCGACATTGCCATCACCACAGAGACCCATAGACATCGTCACCACACAGAGACCCACAGACTCACCACACCGGCAACCACAGACTCAGCCCCTTTACCGTATTCACCTGATTAAGAGAATCAGTTTTTTTATGTTCTTGTTACAACAAAGTTTGGTTTGCGTCCTATAATCCGGTAGGAGAGATTGGATTTATTTAACTCACCCGTTTTGGCGTGCGTCTTACTTTACCCACTAAGCCATTCATTGTTGTTGTGTTATATTTTAAATACAAAACGTTTACGTTTGTGGGACCTCTTTGGCCCAGAATTACAATTACAAAATAAGGGATACGGCGTTTACACCTTGTGGAAATAAAAAAAAAACTTCATCAGCAAAAAGAAAAAAGAGGGAGACACAGGGAAGAGGGAGACGGGGGAAGGAGGAGGGACGCACGGGGACGAGGAAGGAGACCGGGGGAGGAGGGTCACACAGGGAGATAGAGGGAGACAGAGGAGAAGGAGTCTAAGGAGGGGGAGGAGGAAGATGATGAGGTGGAGGAGGAAGACGAGGGGGAGGAAGAGAAGGAGGCGCTGCAGCTGCTGACCGTCTTGCCAGCGAATCTGGTCGCCGGCTTCATGGCTCACCTAGCGACACAGACGGAGTGGCTGCAGGTGCAGGAGCAGCTGCAGAAGGTGCAGAAGGTTCAGCAGCTGCAGGAGGTTCAGCCAACGCAGCTGGTGCAGGAGGTGGTCAACTGCCTGGGAGACCTGTCCCTCGCGCGGTTCAGAGACTCCGTTCTGGACTTGGTGAGCTACACGGAGGAGCGGGTGGAGCACCGAGGGCCCCGCCGGCTGCTCGTGGACGTGGCCTGGGAGGTCCTCCGCGATGGCTCCGCGAGCTGGGGCCGCGTGGTGGTCCTGGTGGTGGTCTGCTCGCTCCTCCCTCGCGAAGAGGCTGGTGGAATGCGTACGTCTGAGCAACGCGGAGGAGACGTCGGCCGTGACGGACGCGGTGGCCGCCCTGCTGGTGAACGCGTGCGGGAACTGGCTCGTCGAGCAGGGAGGCTGGGGGCGCTTCCTGCGAGCATTTGGGCTGGGGACGCCCACTGAGGAGAGGAATTGTGTCAGCACTCCACGATAAAAATTATTTTGGCAGAGTATTCAAAGAATGCTGCTGCTCACGGTACAGGTTGCTGCTTATGTATTTGACATGGGGGGTGTTTAGAGGCGGCCCAGTGGCCAAGAGGTCATAGCACGGAACTGGCACCACGGAGTACTTGGGTTTGAATACAGGCACCCGCAAGTGATTAAAACGGGTTCTCAAGTCTAGCGAGTAAATGATCTCAGCCTTGTCGTCATTGACAGCACAAAATAAACCATCACATTGCTGCAATGTGGTTCTGCACTTAATTTGGATAAATTTCAACGAAAAGAACATTGTTATGACCAACGTTACTCCTACTTAAAGGACAGGTGGGAGGGTGCTGCTCTTTACTGTGGACCAGAGGGCACTTGAAGGGTACTCAGAAGTAGCTCTGTGATATCAGCTTCAGTGAGCCATTCTCTAACACAAGGCTTGCAATGGTCTGCTAGAGACACGAATGAATAATTGGTTCCAGGGCAGGATGGCGACAGCCCAACCCGGGTTAAAATTTGGGAAAAATAAGAAAATGCAGGTTGATGAATAAAATACGTTGCAGTTTTATTACCACTGCAGTGGCTTTTCGGCATGGAGCACGGAGGTAGGGTAGATGTGAAGTTTCACGTCATTGTGTACCCCATGCTGTTTAACGACCCAGTAAAGACTCGGAGTGAATGTACATCCACTGTCGTTACTATCCACGTACAAATACAGAACACATACAGTGCATGGAATTGTCCATGTCTCTGACAAGCTCGGAGGAACACTCCTGAAGCCGGTGCCTCGGATGCTTCCACTGCTGCAGTCGGTCGGTGCCGAGGGCGACACATTCACTGTGGAGCAGGTGTTCCACTACGTGGAACAGTACATCAAGCGGAGGCGACTTTACGATGAAGAGAGGCAGTACCTGGTGAGGTGTGGCGGGGGACCCCCTGGGGGAGGTGTTTGGTGTGGAGGGATTCTCACTCAGAGATCTCAGACACTCAGTATTAGCGCTGCTCATGAAGATATTCTCCGTAGTGACAGCCGACAACAGGCGAGCAGGTGCCAGCGTCAACACCACCTCCACCACTGCCTCTCCTTCTTACACTCCAGCCGGTAGCGGTGGTGGTGTGGGTGGTGGTGATGGTGTGGGTGGTGGTGTTGTGGGTGGGTGCGTGGTGTGGGTGGTGGTGGTGGTGTGGTTGGTGGTGGTGGTGTGGGTGGTGGTGATGTAGGTAGTGGTGGCATGGGTGGTTGTGGCCTGGGTAGTGCTGCTGGTAGTGTGGTTGGTGGTGTTGGTGGTGCGGGTGGCGTTGGTGTGGGTGGTGGTGTGGGTGGTGGTGGTGTTGTGGGTGGTGGTGTTGTTGTGGGTGGTGCTGGTGGTGTGGGTGGTTTTGGTGCGGGTGTTGGTATAGGTGGTGGTGGCATGGGTGGTGCTGCTGGTAGTGTGGTTGGTGGTGTTGGTGGTGCGGGTGGTGTTGGTGTGGCTGATGGTGGTGGTCTTGTGGGTGGGTGCGTGGTGTTGTGGGTGGTGGTGGTGTTGTGGGTGGTGGTTGTGGTGTGGGTAGTGGTGGTGTTGTGGGTGGGTGCGTGGTGTGCCAGTGTGAGCCGCGTAGCTGCACGTTGGTTCACGGCGACGGCGGCCACCTTGCCACGTGCCGCCGCTGCATCTTCGAGTTGCAGCGGCGCGGCATGGCCTGTCCACTGTACCGCAGTGAGATTCACTCTGTGGTGCACACATTCTTGGCCTGATTGAATATACACACACACACAACAACCGCCATTCGCCACTAAGTGGCGGTGACATCATAACGACGCTTGTGCCAGGCTATGTGCACTTTTAAGCCAAGTGAAGTGTCGAACTCCCGCTGGCAGGAGGTCACGGGGCAGACCCAACAGGTGCCACGGGTCGACCGACTGAGACGAGTGGCTGATGCACCACCTGTGCCCCCTACTGTGCCAATTTACTGGGCTTATTGGTGTGTAAGAAACACTCTGGTTCTGTCGGTAAAGAAAAAAAACCCATAGTTGTTGTCAGGTGTGCAGTGATCCTGGCACTCTTCCTGCCTCGCCTGACCGAGCGACAGGAGGAGCTGGCCGACGTCTGTCAAGTTTGTTTTGTCTCTATGGACGAGGGCAAATCCCGCGGTTGCATCAACAACGATGGCTACGACAACCAAGAACACAAATATATCCCTGTGAGGCTCACAAAGACAGACACTCATAGACACACTCATTGAGACACCCATTGAGACACCCATAGATACACCCATAACGACCCACAACTACATCCCTGTGAGACTCACAGACACCCATAGAGATCTACAGATACCCATTGAGACTCAAAGAGGCACCAATAGAGACCCACAGCTACATCCCAGTGAGACGCACAGACACAGAGACACCCACAGAGACCCACAACTATATCCCTGTGAGACTCGCACATACAGACACACACACACTACTGCTACTACTAACCACTACTACCACTGCTGCTCCTACCACTAAGCGTTAAACATTCACATCGTGATTGTGACTGACTGGCTTGTGGCGGCGCTGCTGCCTCATCTGCTCCATTTTATATTCCCCAGGAGCAGCTCCAATACCACTTCGAGGTGCGAGAGAATAATTTGGCGAGGAAGGGCAGGGAGTAGTGCTGCGGTGTGTGGACCACAAGATGGGATTCCTGGTGGCTGTGAAGATGCTGGCACTGCCCAACAAGTGGGTTGTTGCGGGGGTGATGGGGATGGTGGTGTGGGTGGGTGGTGGTGTTTTGGTGTGGTTGGAAATGGTGTGGGTGGTGGTGGTCTTAACAAAGCGGCCGCAGTCGTAATAATTATAAATGAAGAAAATAATAGATAATGGAAGTAAATACATGGTTACAAAATAATGAGTAAAATAGTAAAAAATAATAATAACCTCCGTAAAACTACTATGACCCCCAAACACCCATAGAGATCCATAGACACACGTAGAAACCCACAGAGACCCACAGAGACCCAGAGACCCACAGACTTGCTGTGTGCACGCAGCCCTACCAAGATGGAGATGCAGAGGATGGAGCTGAAGGTGATCACGGAGCTGCAGGGGAGGGCAGTGCTGAGCTGCACGGCGTCATCCGCGTCCTGCACTCGTTCCACTTCCGCGGACACAACTGCCTCGTGCTGCAGCTGTTGAAGTACGCATCATCACCATTGTTATTATCGTCATCATTATCGTCATTATCACTATCGTCATCATCACCATCGTCATCGTGATTATCACCATCGTCATTGTCATCATTATCGTCATTATCATCATCGTCATCATCATCTTCATTACCGTCATCATCGCTATCGTCGTCGTTGCTGCTGCTGCCGCCGCCGGGATTGCCTCTACGACTTGAGCAAGCGAGCGGTGATCTGGCGCATCAACGACGCCGCGTTGAGGTCATACACCAGTGGAATCGTCCGCTTCCTGGCCCAGACCAAGTCCCGCGGCATCGTCCACGCGGTCATCAAAGCCGGTGATAGCGGAGGGCACTCTGGGGGCGCGCACGCTCCCCACGACGCACTCGCGCTCGCTCCTGTTGTAGCGGTGGTGTGTAGTAAACATCGCCCAATGGGGGAGACAAAGGCGGCCGGCCGTGGTACTGGCCACCCACTCCCTCTGTGTGTGCCACATTGTCAGCTTGCATAGGCAGTGCTGCTACTAGCTACTTCTAACAGCACTTGGCCCTACAGCCTGCTAGCGGCTACACGAGGGGACCTTTGTAATTGTCGTTGTTCGTGGGTCGATCCACTGCTGGCTGACCGCTCACAGGGCAGCCTCTGAGCGTGACCTCCCCTTGCCTCCCCGTGTGCGTCCAGGACAACGTGATGCTCTCTCAGGCCGGCCACATGAGAGTCACCGATATTGGTTGCAGCTTCTATGTTTGTCAATCAATGTGAGTGGCCACCCACCCATCGACCGACCCACCCACCCACCGACCCACACACCGACCGACCAACCCACCCACCGACCCAAACCAACCCACCCACCCACACCGACCCACCCATCCACCCACTGACCCAAACCGACCCACCCACCCAAACCGACCCACCCACCCAAACCGACCCACACACCCACCCACCGACCCATGCCGCCCTGACTGCACGACACGTGATGCTGCTTGCGCGCAATGCCCGGCGACGGCACCACGGGCACGCGCTGCGCCACTCCGCCCGACACAGCGCCCGCGGCGCTCCGAACGGCGCCGGTGACGCGGTCCGGCAACCCGCACCGGCTCCCGGGACGCAGGGAGCTGCTGTCGCGACTGCGGCCCTGACTGCGCGGTAGGTCTCTCCAGATTTCATCTTGGGCAGGCATAGACGTTTATAAGGAGAGAAGAATTCTGGCCAAAGCGCTATTCTCCAAGATGAAGACTGTATTGGCTCAGGTGGTGGGCAGTGACCAGGCCCACACGGTCCCAGTGAGAACAATTCATGATGGCGTCTTCCTCGTCAGAGACCTCAGCACCCTCTTCGAGAGAAAGGGGGCTCCCACTCGCGCTTCTCTCCCTCGACCAAGAGAAGGCGTTTGACCACGGGTACCTAATGGGACCACCGAGGGCGTTTGGTTTTGGGACCAGCTTCCTGGGACTGAACCGCCTGCTCTACACTGAAGTCCAGTGTCTAATCAAAGTCAACGGTACGCTCACTGCCCCTGTCAGCTTCAGAAGAGGTGTACGACAGGGTCGTCCCATGTCAGAGCAGCTGTATACCCTCGTTGTGGGGAAACATACTAATTAACTGATTACTAACGTAGTATATAATTACAATAATACACATTACACCTAATTACTAATCTACAACTTATTACTGATCATAACATTTGACTGATTACTAATCTATTATATAATTAAAATACCCCCCACTCCGCCTCAAATCACTGCACCTGAATGAGTTAAATGATGTCACCCTGCTGCTCTATTTAAGACCGCGAGTGAGTGAGGGCTTCACCATTCTGGCGAATTGCCCGATGATGCTGGATGTAATTACCAGCGAAACGTCATACTAAAAAATTGTAAATGTTGTGGATTCACTCTTCAACACACCAGTGGGCTAAAGTAGTGAACTATTTTGTCTTTTGTCAACATGACACTTTTTTACTGATTGGCCGTGTCGGGTGGTGGAGGGTTACGACACATTTATTAATAACGCGATCTAACCCAAACACGTTTATTATGAATAATATTGGTCGCGAAAGCCTACGTGTTAAACTGACTAACCTCTATGGGGAGGATACTTTTCTTAAAACCAGAAAGTTGGAGAAGCTCCGCATCAAGCGGATGGAATTGATATCTTCACTGACGTTCCTCAAAAGGTGCAGAGATTCGAAGTTAATACCAAACGCAGTTAAAATAACACATCACAAAGTCTGCTAAAGCTAACCAAATACTACACAAAGCTAGCAAATGATTATTAATAGAGAGAATACAGCACAACAGGAGTGAATTATCTTACATTTCAGAATCTCTAAGGCAGTTGCACTTAGATATAAGCAAGTAGATCAATGCATTATTGGAATATAATCGAGACCATAACACAACAATCGGCTGATAATGTGTTTAATCTAACCAAAACTAGCCAAATGAATAAATTATCTAGACTTCATAATAAACAAATACCCACTAAAAACGAACAATTTAAAAACAAACCCGTAATGAACTTGACTAACACTGTTTTAACCAGTGACATGATCTCTGTCCTTTCTAAAGGCCTTAACTTTGCCGTTACCCCACGCACAATTCCAGTGGATGAGATAATTTCTGAGGTAGAATCAGCAGTTAGACTCCTTCCACATAATGAGGCAGAGATGACTAGACACGAGGTTGCCAAAATAATTGAAAATAGCAAAGTACCAAAAATAAATATTAGCTCGAACGAAGCAAAAGCCTTAAGAGAGATTCATTTAAATAAAGATTTTAAAATCCTGGCAGCTGATGAAGGCCGCACTACTGTGGTGATGCCACGAGCCAATTATGATAATAAAATTAAAGATTTACTAGAGAAAAGTACCCACATTAAAGTTAAACGAGATACTATTAATACTTTAGAACGTCAGACTACTGCAATAATTGCAAATTCATTAATCCCTAAGAATGAGCAATACCGAATAATTCCAAGGGCCTCAAAACCATCTAGACTGTATGGGCTACCAAAGATTCATGAAATCGGCATCCCATTACGACCCATAGTCAGTACAATTCGCTCTGCCACATATAAATTAGCAAAACATATAACTAAACAATTACATCCCTACATCGGGAGGACATCTTCATACATAAGAAATTCAGAACATCTTGTGAATGTGAATAAAGATATTAAACTTTACCCTAATGATATTCTGGTGAGTTTTGATGTGATTTCTCTATTCACTAAGGTTCCAGTGAACGAGTCACTTAAATTACTTGATACACTAGTAAAGAATACAGGTTTACCAAAATATATTCTGAAACTGGCTCATCATTGTTTAAATAACACTTACTTCTTTTGGAGGTGATTTATTTAAACAAAAGGAAGGAGCAGCAATGGGCTCTCCTTTATCTCCGGCTATAGCAAATATGCACATGGAAAACTCTGAAACAAGAGCACTTGTCTCGAGCACATTGAAACCATGTTTTTGGTTTAGATATGTGGATGACACTTTGGTTGCCTGGCCACATGGTAAAGATACACTTAATGATTTTCTAAATCATCTCAATGCACAAAACCCGGCCATCCAGTTCACCATGGAAATGGAGGTGAATAACACATTCCCGTTCCTAGATATTTTGCTTGGACATGGCCTAAATGGTAAAATAGCACACAGCGTTTACAGAAAGCGAACGCACACACTGATGCTATTTGAATGCAGAATCACATCATCACCCAGCTCAGACATCCTCTCTTATCAAGACGCTGATATATCAGGCTAAAGCAGTGTCAGATGGTGAAAGTCTCGTGAGAGAGATTAAACACGTTAAAGAAGCACTACGACAGAATGGCTACAATAATGCTCAAATTAACAGAGCATTGAATGCCAAATCACGATGGCAAAGCAACAATGCTGAAATCGATAAGATTGTTAAAACAATTAAAATACCATATATCTCGGGAGTAACTGACAAATTAGTACGTGTTTTGCAAAAGCAAAACATTACAGTAGGAGGGAGACACAGGGAGGTGGAGGGAGACAGGGGGAGGGAGTGGGACACGGGGAGGAGGAATGAGACACGGGCAGGAGGAGGAAGAAGATGAGGGGGAGGAAAAGGAGGTGCTGCAGCTGCTGACCGTCTTGACAGCGGATCTGATCGTCGGCTACATGGCTCACCTGGTGACACAGACGGAGTAGCTGCAGGTGCAGGAGCAGCTGCAGGTCCAGCAGCTGCAGAAGGTTTAGCCAGCACAGCTGGTGCAGGAGGTGGTCAACTGCCTGGGGGACCTGTTCCTCACACGGAGTGGGTGGAGCACCGAGGGCACCGCCGGCTGCTCATGGACGTGGCCTGGGAAGTCATCCGCGATGGCTCTGCGAGCTGGGGCCGCGTGGTGGTCCTGGTGGTGCTCTGCTCGCTCCTCCCTCGCGAAGAGGCTGGTGGACTGCGTACGTCTGAGCGACGCGGAGAAGTCGGCCGTGACGGACGTGGTGGCCGCCTTGTTGGTGAACGTGTGCGGGGCCTGGTTCGTCGAGCAGGGAGGCTGGGAGGGCTTCCTGCGAGCATTCGGGCTGGGGACGCCCACTTAGGAGAGGGGCCGTGGATGCGGTGCGTTAAATTGTGGGTACTCCTTCCTCTACTGAAACATCCGCCCAGTGTGGAAGAGTAGACCAAAACATCGCGTAAAGGGGTTCTCTAGAACTCGGTCTTGTAGAAATTCTTCCTATCACCAGAGATATGATAAAGCTATTGCGGAATTGTGCCACCACTCCACAATTCAAATTGTTTTGGCAGAGTATTCAAATAATGCTGCTGCTCACGATACAGGTTCCTGCTTATGTATTTGACATGGGGGGTGTTTGGAAGCGGCTCAGTGACCCAGAGGTTGTGGTGCCGCGGCAGCGGAGCCGCTCCATCGGGGCCGTGCCCACCGCCGTGACGCAGCCACCGGGGAGTGACGGCGCCGACGTGGCGCGCCCATCACACGAATGCACACACACCCCACGTAGAGCCGGGAGGGAAGGTCACCTGGCCAACAGGTTTTTATCCAGAAGCCCCTAATGAGATCAAGCTTCATGGTTTCCTGCAGCCGGGAAATTGGGCGACCTACCCCCGAGGCTGAAGAGCACCGCGGTGCTGTGACCTGGGATTGTAATGGCATGGTCATGGCAGGGGCTGTTTAGCCACCGCGAGTGGAACCACACACACACAAACACGAGTCAGTGGGCGGATAGCGGGAAGAACGGAAAGCGGACGTCCAATAAACCACTGCGGTGACGTCACCAGAGCGGTGATCCGAGGGCGGGAAAATCCAGACCTCTGATTGGACAGGGGGGCACGGGGTGCGGGAACATCACCGTTCCACAGCTTCTGCAGCATCAGATTGGGACTAAGGTGAGTGCGGGCTAATTGATCAGAGGGAAGAAAGCGGAGAGGCAGGCAGGATAAGTTCAGCCCAGGATCCCCGAGGGATAAGCTAAAGTCTGCTGACCCACACAATCACGAGTAGTTTAGCGGGTTACTCGCGGTGAATAAAATAGCTAGTAGGGGGATAAACTGTGTCGTGTGGTCTTTGTGAGTGTGAAGAGGAAGGCGGAGTGCTTAGCATTCGCGTGCCCGTGCGGCTGTTTACCGGAGTGCTTAGCGTTTGCGTACCTGGGCGACTGTTTACGGGAGTGCTTAGCGTTCGCGTGCCCGTGCGGCTGTTTACCGGAGTGCTTAGCGTTTGCGTACCTGGGCGACTGTTTACGGGAGTGCTTAGCGTTTGCGTACCTGGGCGACTGTTTACCGGAGTGCTTAGCGTTCGCGTACCTGGGCGACTGTTTACGGGAGTGCTTAGCGTTCGCGTGCCTGGGCGACTGTTTACGGGAGTGCTTATCGTTCGCGTACCTGGGCGACTGTTTACGGGAGTGCTTAGCATTCGCGTGCCCGTGCGGCTGTTTACGGGAGCGCTTAGCGTTCACGTACCTGGGCGATTGTTTACGGGAGTGCTTAGCGCTTGCGTACCTGTGCGACTGTTTACGGGAGTGCTTAGCGTTCGCATACCTGGGCGACTATTTACGGGAGTGTCTTGCGGTCGCGTGCATGCGCGGTTGTTTCTAGCGAAGCAGAGAGCTAAGCGCCTGGTGTGCGCGTACACGCGCGGCTGTTTAAACGGCCATTTTAAATCAGAGCGGAGTGACTCCCTCCAATAAGCGGCGCGCGCACGGCAGACACCCCTGCCCTCTCACCCCCGAACCCAACTCCCTCGCGTGTGATTGGTGTATGGGGCTGGGCAGGTATCGGTGTTGGGTTTGTTATTGCCTAGGCGCGTAGAGCGTGTGTGTGAGGGAGTCATGTGTCAGCATACCGTACCCATTTGTTTACGTACTGAAATCATGCGTCGGCGCACCGTACCCATTTGTTTACGTACGTGAGTCACGCATCAGTGCGCCGTACCCATTTTTTTACGTACGGGACAGAGTCTTGCTTCGCGAGCGCGCTCACCGCAGCACGCCGCCACTGAACCCGCGTAGCGCGCCGCAAGAGTAAAGCGTACAAGCCCACTAATTGAGCCATGCCAACGCGGTCGGTAACAAAGTCAGGGGCCCCGGGGGGCGAGGAGTTGGAGGTCGCTAACCCGAACCCTACAGAACTGCCAGGTGGTAGTAGTACAAATGTAATGGGGGAGTCAGGGGGCAACGGCCCCGACAATTCAGTGATGGCGGGGGACGGCAGCCCCCACAGTTTGGCGTCAGAAGCGGTACGAACCCCCGCGTTACCCCACGCAAAAATATGGCATATATTTACCAGCCGGGGGGCTCCTTGGTGGAAGGCATTCGCCCGCAACGTCATAGGGGCTAAAGAGATTAATGGGTGGACGGACGCGCAGGCGTTACGCCAACTTATTATGAACCTGGATGGGCGGGCAGCCAATTTTGTGGAAGCCCTACCCACAAGCGCGCAGACACAGCTAGAGGAACTGATGCGCCGACTTGATCTGCGTTTCGGTACGCGTGATGAGGAGTAGGCAAAAGCAGCCTTAGAGGCACGCTACCGCCAACCCGGCGAGGACCTGCGTGATTATGCCGAGGATGTGCGCGAGCTAACAAAGATCGCACACCTGGGATACACGACAGAGATGATTGAGGAGCTTGCCGCTGAGAAGATCCAGCGATACTTGACTCGCACGTCGTGGTGGCAGCCAGACATGAGCTATACACGTCTCCCCTTTAACGCCCTTGTCGAGCGCGCGCGTAAATGTGAAGGAATTTCCAGCGAACGCGCGCAGCTCCGGGGGCTGGGAAGAGAGCGCACCATCGCAAGCCTGTCGTTAGAGTAGGAAGAGGAGGAACAGGAGCTCGCCACGACGGTAAGGGGTCGGGAAAGGGAGCCCTCGGTAGCCCGCGAGACAACCCCGGGATGGGTAGCAGGGCTACAGACCGGCATGGGTGATATAGTCGGCCAGGTGACCCAAGTTGGTGGCCATATCACCAAACTACAGTCCACAGTGGAGACCATTCAGTCGGAAATGGGGGAAATGCGCTCCACGGTAGGGGGGCTAGCCGGGAGGGTGGCCCGACTAGAGGCAGAGTCTGGGCAGCGGCGTACGGGAGGGGAAAGAGGGAGCGTGCGGGGAAGCTCCTACGGGGCCACCGCCCTTCCCCGAGCGTGTTACCTGTGCGACCGCCGCGGGAACCTCGTGAGAGACTGTCCTCAAATCGCCCGCACTAGACAGGCGCCAGGGTTAAACGCCAACGCCCCCTAGAGAGTGGACCACCTAAGGGTGCAATCGACGAGGTCCCAAAACAAAACAACGATAGTAATAATGGTGAGCGAGTGACCCCCGCACAGATTCCGACCACAACACCCAAGGACGCGGTGAGGACAGGTGACTGGCTATGGGAGCTGGTGGCGGCGATCACGGGGGCCACATCACTGGTAGGACAGGTGAACGGGCAGCGCACCTGGATCCTACTCGACACGGGGGCAGTGGCTTCACTCGTGAGCGCCACACACTGCAGCGTGCTCGGGGTTGACGTGAGCCGCCTGCAGGCACACAGCGAGCAGAGCCGGGATGGGGTTGCTGGGAAGGATCTCCCTCGAGGTCCGTCTCGGACACCAGGTGTGTACACAGGAATTCTATGTCTCGAGTGTGTTGTGCCATGAGTGTATTGCGGGTACGGACCTCCTGGAGAAACTGGGGCTCAACGACTAGCCAGGCCAGCGATGCGCCACCGTGGAGGACAGCGGGGAGAGGATCCCGCTCCTGGGACAAGAACGGAATCGCCCTCACTTCACACCCATGGCCGCCACCCTGGTGTCGGCCGTCACCATCGGCCCGCTTGCCGAGATGCTGGTGCCCGTAGCAACACCCTCCGCCGACCCCACACACCGACCATCGGGCGAGGTAATGCTAACTCCTCACCCGGAGCTGGCGGACCCGTACGGAGTTGTGGGGTCAGCCACACTGGTAAACGCAGATGAGGGCCGACTGTTTATGCGGGTGTTTAACCCACACAGTACCCCGGAAATTCTACGACGATGCACCACGGTAGCCACCATACACCCCCTGCACGCGCGCCATTCTAACGACTCGGTGTTTGCACTCTGGGCGGAAGACCCTGGCTGCCCCGAGGACAACCAGGATCTGGCCTGGCGAGTCGGCCCGACCCCCCGAGCCGAGATCGTTCCCTTGCATGATGCGTTACATGTGCCTTGGGCAGATTTACCTAAGGGGGAGGCCGATCAACTGTGCGGATTGTTGCAGGAGCACGCCAACGTGTTTAGTGAGCACGATTCAGATATGGGCCGGACAGACCTTGTTAAGCACCAAATTAACACAGGTGCAGCCCGACCCATCAAACTCCCCGCATACCGAGTGGGCGCGCCTGATCGGACCCAGATCAAAGAGGCAGTCGCGGATATGCTACGTGATAACATAATCCAGCCCTCGGCGAGCCCCTGGTCTTCCCAGGTAGTGCTAGTGACGAAAAAGGATGGGTCGACCCGATTCTGTGTTGATTACCGAAAGTTGAACGCAGTCACCCTCGGCGACGCCTTCCCCATACCGTGCATCGACGACACCTCTGACAGCCTCGCAATAGCACAGTATTTTTCCACCCTCGATCTGGGGTCCGGGTACTGGCAGGTGGAGATGGCAGAGGAGGATCGGCCAAAAACCGCATTCACCACCCCAATTGGACTGTTCGAGTTTCGAGTGCTTTCGTTCGGACTCACTAACGCGCCCGCAACGTTCCAGCGATTGATGGAGTTGGTGATGCGGGGCTTGCAGTGGGAACAGTGCCTGATTTACCTGGACGAGGTGACAGTGTTCAGTAGATCTGTCGGAACACTGGTCCAGGCTGCGAGAGGTGTTCCAGCGATTGCGAGCAGCCCATCTCAAGCTCAAGCCGCGTAAGTGCTACATTGCGCAGTGCGAGGTGGCATACCTCGGACACCGAGTCAGCGAGGCGGGGTGTGCACCGATCCGGAGAAGGTACGCGCCGTAGTGGAATGGCCACGGCCAAGGAACCTGACGGAGATCATTCTTGGGGCTCGCCACCTATTATCGTCGATCTGTAAAGGGATTCAGCGAGATTGCATGCCCCCTCACCCAACTCACCTCCCCTAAGAACCCCTATCAGTGGACGGAGGCCTGCCAGACGGCCTTCACCACCCTCAAAGACCACCTCGCCCACACCCCCACTCTAGCTTTCCCCAATTTCACCACTAATTTTATTTTAGACACCGATGCCTGCAGCAGTGGGCTGAGCGCGGTGCTGTCGCAGGTGCAGGGTGGGACGGAGCGGGTCATCGCATATGCCAGTCGGACCCTGAGTGGGGCCGAGCTGAATTATTGCATGACCCGTCAAGAACTGTATGCCGTGATCTTCGCGTGTAAACAGTTCCGACCGTATATGTATGCCAGGAAATGTCGGGTGCGCACCGACCATCATGCCCTGCATTTCCTCCTTACGTTCAAGGAACCACGGGGGCAGATGGCCTGATGGTTAGCGGAGTTGCATGAGTACAAATTGCAAATCGAGTACAGAGCTGGGCGTACACATGCAAACGCGGACGCCCTTGTCGAGGCGACCCGCGGTGTGCGCCGAGACAAGGGCGGAGGAAGTCTGCCCGTGCTTCACGGGGGGACGCTGCCAGCAAACAGCGGACCACCGAGGGCGCGCCGAAACTAAACCCCCCCCTCGCGGGGGAGAGTGCAATATGTGCCACAGAAACCCCGGCAGGGGGAACCAGGGAACCGGGGGACCACCCGGCGGACGCGGAGCCCACGCCCCGGGGCCCAACGGGTCGCTTAACCCCACCCAATCGGATCCAGGAGAACATCGGCTGCGCCTTCCCAGGCCTGGACGACGAGTAGCTGAGACGGACCCAGCTGCGAGGATCCAGATCTGGCGGCGGTGGAAGCGGCCCTACGGGAGAAGAGGGACACCCTACCAGGACCCTGGCCTGGTTTGTACGCCCGGTTGTGCATGCAGAACGGGGTGGTACGGGAGCTCACCGAAGCCGGCCAGCCTGGGTGCATCTGTGTTCCCGCCCAGGTGCGACCCCAGCTGCTAAGACTAGTGCATGACCACCTGCTCGGGGGCCACGACGGGGAGACCCTGCATCGCCAATATCTCTGGCCCAAGTTAGCACAAGACGTGGCCGCCTGGGTGCAGGGCTGCCGCGCGTGTCAGTAATGCGGGCCCAAACCAGCGCGATACCAGGTCCCCCTGAGACCGTTCCGCGTCAGTCGGACGAATCAGCTGGTTGGGATCGACCTGCAGGGGCCATTCCCGCGATCCCACCGGGGCAACCGATATATTCTTGTAGCGGTGTTGTACTTCACACGCTATCCCATAGCGGTGGCCATCCCCGATAAGACAACCCTCATAGTGGCCCGAACATTCGTGGAACACTACGTACTTAAGCACGGGATCCCCGAACGAGTCATTACTGACCAGGGTAGTGAGTTCGACCCTATGCGGAGCTAGGGTCCGGGCCTACCTGCAAGGCGAGGCCGCACACCAGCGGCAGGAGCAGGGCGCCCGACCCCGGATGGAGCCCCCTTCTAGTCGGCGGGCTCCAAGGTGTGGCTGCACACCCCTCGCGTCGGGGCCGGACAGATGGGGAAGCTAACCACCTACTGGCGGGGACCCTGGACCGTGGGGCGACAGATCTCCCCCTGGACGGTACTGATTCAAGGGGGGGAGAGAGGCCGGGAGATGGTGGTCAATGTCCGGCGAATAAAACCATGGAGGGCGGCCCCAGCGAGGGAGAACCCCGCCGTTCGAGGACCCCGATACCCCGGGGTCCCCACACCCCCCCCCCCCCCCATACCCGGGGGCCTTGCACAGTGTATGGGCCCCACGGAGCCCCGGGCCCCAGGGGGTCCCAACCCGAGCCAGGAGAGACGGGTACGATGGCCCCTGCACCCTACCGCTACCGAGTTTGTCTTCCAGCTCGCACGTACCCAGGACCGGTGAGAACCACTGGAGTGGAGGAGGAGACCGCCGCCGGAACCCCGAGAGGTGGAGCCACCACCGCCAAGGCCAGCCACGAGAGCCGGACGAGTCCCGCGGACCCCGCGGCGCTACCTTGTAGGGGCAACCCAGGCGAGGTGCTCCAGTCAACCCGGGACGAGGACTGACACCTCGGGGGGCTGTGTGGTGCTGCCACAGCTGAGCCACTCCGTCGGGGCCATACCCACCGCCGTGACGCCGCCACCGGTGCCTCGGATTTCCCGCCACTCTCCCGAGGCCGGTGCTCTCGCAGACGTCCGCTGTTTAGTCTCTACACAGTTGTGGTGCTGCCGCAGCGGAGCCTCTCCGTCGGGGCCGTGCCCACCGCCGTGACGCCGCCACTTGGGAGTGACGGCGCCGACGCGGCGCCCCCCTCGCACGAATGCACGCACACACCATGTAGAGGCGGGAGGGACGGTCACCTGGACATTGTTGCCGTCAATGATAAGTGTGATTTGTAGAGTGTCTTGTCTAACTGATCTAGTTCGGTGCGTATAAGTCTGATTTTCTCTGAGATAAGAGCTAAGCTAGTTTTGAAAAGAATTCGTTTCGCATTAGAAGAAGTTACAGCAGCAGAGGTCAGTGTAAATGCGATTGGAATTACCCCAGAGTCGCGGCATCTCTTCAGAAAGGTGAGAGACTCGATCAGCTGAGCCTTCTTATCCCGGAGTTTGTTGAAGGATCTTAAAGTGACGTGGAAACCCTCCCCGTAGAGGCGGTAAAATTTTCATTTAAAGCTTTCGTGACTGCAGTAATTCATATTCTTAGCTCTTTCGGTAAAGTCACGTTGAAGGGAAACAATAAAATAATAAATATATATAAAACAATAAAAATTCTCACGACGTTTCGAAAGGAATAGATGTAAGATGCATGGAACATCTGAAGGTTGTGCTAGTTTACTTGTTAGGAAGCCATGCTTGTAATTGTGCATGTTAAAAAAGATAGGTCCACCTGGATTGTGGATCAATTCACGTGATGTTTTAATCTCTTTTAGCTGTTTTATAAACATATTGGCCCTTAGGATTTCAATTTGCGCACATAAGAAAGAAATATTATGAAAGTATCTTTACATATTTTTTTAATTGTCGTAATTTAAATGCACTAACAAGACTAAAACCTTGAATCACATCCAAAAAAGGAATCTGTGCCTGTAATGCCCACAAATTATTAATAGACTTCAGGTATTGTATCCCTATTGTACAGATACATGGTTTCTGTCTTTGTTTTTTCATAGCCACTCTTTCTTTTGTACTTGTAATATGTTGGATAAACATGTTGAGACAAAATTGCACAAATACATGTCAATCTGCTGTTCCTTTTCATAGTTCTTATCTTTTTGATGGTGCTCGGTTGACTTAACGTAAGTGAATTGTGGCACCATGAAGGCATGCTATTGGGTGGATTAGAAATATAAATGTTATGGCAACAGACATTCAATATAAGTATTTTATTTAGTAAATCCAAATCATTGAACCAGATATTTAGTAAGCTTATATCAATTTCACCCAGGCAATTAGTACATGTAAATCAATTTCAGCCAGATCATTAATAAATATTAATCAGATTCCTCCAAATATTTAGTAAATCTAAATTACCATTGCTCAGACATTTAGTAAATATAAATCACTTTTCCTTGTAAAATCTATTTGTATTTGCACTATTTTTCAGGCTAAATAACTCATCATTTGGCATGCTATTACTAAATCCAACACATTTTAACTGTTGCTTTTATTACCATGTACTTACTTTTATTCTTTATTTTTAATTTATTCAATATTTTTTTTTTCAAAATTGTAGTGCTTAAAATCTATTCAATTATATCACGTATCACTTCATTGCCAAAATTGTTTTAAGTAACAATGGGTCACTCATTATAGACACCCAGAGAGACCTACAGATTTGCACGGTTGGCTACGTACGGTGCGAAAGAGGTTCAACATACAGGTTGGTGCTGATGAATTCTGACTACCCAATAAGTTGTATTTGTATTCTTGGGTCTTTCGGTAAAGTCACCACGTAGATAGGTTCAGAGAAAGTAGCAAAAAATAACAAAAAACTACGACGTTTCGATTGCAACAAAAGCGGTCATCAAAGACTTTTAAAACGGCCTGCATCAGCACCTTTCCACCTCCTTGTTTCCTCCTGATGTCGAGGAATGAGTGGGTGGGTGAATGAGTGAGTGGATGAGTGGTTGGGTGAGTGAATGGGTGGGTGGTTGAGTTAATGAGTAGATGTGATGGTGAATGAGTAGATGGGTGTGTGAGTGAAAGGGTGGGTGAGTGAATGGGTGGGTGAGTGAATGAGTGGATAGGGTGGGTTAGTGAACAGAAGGGCAGTTGTGTGAATGAGTGGATGGGTTGGTGAATAAGTGAGTGGGTGGGTGAGTGAATGAGTGGGTGGGTGAGTGGTTGAGTTAGTGAATGAGTGGGTAGGTGAGTGAATGAATAGTTGGGTGAGTGAATGTGTGGGTGGGTGGGTGAGCGAATGAGTGGGGGGGGGGGTGAATGAGTGGGTGGGTGAGTTAATGATTAATGGGTGAGTGAACGATTGGTGAGTGAGTGGATGAGTAGTGGGTGAGTGAAATAGTAGGTGGATAAGTTGATGAGTGTATGGGTGAGTGAATGAGTGAGTGGGTGGGTGAGTGAATGAGTGGGTGGGTGAGTTAATGAGTGGGTGAGTGAGTGAATGAGTTCGTGGGCGAGTGAATGAGTGGGTCTGTAAGTTGATGAGTGTATGGGTGAGTGAATGAGTGGGTGTGTACGTTGATGAGTGCATGGGCGAGTGAATGAGTGCGTGGGTGAGTGAATGAGGGGGTGGGTGAGTAAAGGAGTGGGTGCGTGAGTGATTGAATTGCGGTTTTGGGAAGGCGCCTGAAATCTAGGCGGGGGTTGGTGGATCACCACACACAAGATGAGTGGATGAGTTGGTGAGTGACCCCACCCTACCTGGCCATTATATACTCATTCTACCGGGCAATTATGAACCCAACCTTTCATTATCACCAGCACCAATAATCATCACCAGCACCAGCACGAACCATTATCATCATAACCAGCACCAATAATCATCATCATGGCCAGCACCAATCATCATCATCATCCCCAGCACCAGGACCAATCATCATCATCACCATGACCAGCACGAACCATCATCATCATGACCAGCACAAATAATCATCATCACCAGCACCAATCATGATCATCTTCACCAGCACGAATCATCATCATCATCATAACCAGCACCAGCACTCATCATCATGCTCATCACCAGCACCAATCATCATCACCAGCAACAATCATCATCTTCATTACCAATCATCATCACCAGCACCAATCATCATCACCAGCATCACCAATAATCATTATTGTCATCACCAATCATCAGTCGTCATCACCAGCACCAATCATCATCATTATCACCAGCACGAATCAGCGTTATGACCAGCACCAATCATCATCATCACCAGCAACAATCATCATCACCAGCACCAATCATCATTATCATCAACAGCACCAATTATAAATCATCATCACCAACCACCCACCACCACCCAACACCACCCACCACCACTCACCTCCACCATCCACCACTCACCACCAACCACCACCACCACCCACTACCCACCAACCACTAGCCACCACCCACCACCACCCACCACCAACCACGAGCCACGACAACCCACTACCAACCACGCACCTCCACCACCACCCGCCACCCACCACCCACCACCACTAACCACCACCCACGACCACCCACCACCCACCACTACCCACCACCATCCACCACCACCTAGCACCACGCACCACCCAGCACCACCCACCACCACGCATCACCACCCACCACCCACCATCACCCACCATCACCCACCACCGATCTCCACCAACCACCCACCGCCCACCACCACCAAACCACCAACCACCCACATCCACCAACCACCCACCACCACCCACTACCACCTCCACCACCCACCAACCACCACAACCACCCACCAACCACTACCATCCACCAACCACCACCCACAAACCACCACCACCACCCTCCAACCACCTCCCTCACCCACCAACCACCACCACCACCACCCACCAACCACTACCATCCACCAACCACCACCCACAAACCACCACCCACAAACCACCACCCACCAACCACCATAACCACCACTACCCACAAACACCCACCAACTACCACCTACCACCAACCACCACCACCCACCACCACCACCCACCAACCACTACCATCCACCAACACCACCCACAAACCACCACCCACAAACCACCACCCACCAACCACCATAACCACCACTACCCACAAACACCCACCAACTACCACCTACCACCAACCACCACCACCCACCAAACACTACCACCACCACCACCCACCAACCACCACCACCCACCACCACCCATCCCCACCCACCAACCACCACCACCCACCACCACCCACCACCACCCATCCCCACCACCACCCACCCCCACCCACCACCCACAACCAATCACCACCAACCACCACCATCCACAACCAACGACCAACTCATCCAACCACAACCACCAGCAACTACAACCACCACCAACCACAACCACCACCTACCCTCATCATCACATAATCATCATCCATCATCATCATCCATCATCATCGCCACCCAACATCATCGTCACACATCACCACCCATCATGACCAGCATCCTTCATCACAACCACCCATCACCTATCATCACCACCACCACAGACCCATCATCACCACCACCCATCATGATCAATCACCCAATATCACGAACCACCACCACCAACCACCACCACCACCCACAACCACTCACCCACAACCACCCACCCACCACCACCCTCCAACCACCACCACCCACCACCACCCCCAAGCAACCACAACCGCCACCCAAGAACCACCAATCACCACTAATCGCTAAATACCACAAATTACCAATCACCGTTAATCACCAATCACAACCAATAACCACCAACCGCCAAACACCAATCACCACCAATCACTGTTAATCACCAATCACCACCAAACAACACCAATCTCCAAACACCAATAACAAACATTCACCACGAATCACCAATCAAAAACAATCACCAATCACCACCACTCATCATGAATCACCAATCACCATCAATCACCACCAATCACCATGAATCACCAATCACCATCAATCACCACCAAACACCATCCATAACCACCAATCTCCAATCACCTTTCACCACCAATCACCAATCACCACCAATCACAAATCACCACCAATCACCAATCATCACCAATCACCACCAATCACAACAATCACCAATCACCACTAATCACCACCAATCTCCAATCACCACCAATCTCCAATCACCACCAATCTCCAATCACCACCAATCACCACCAATCATCATCATCACCCATCATCACCACCCATCATGATCACCACCCTTCATCACTACCACCCTTCATCACTTCCAACTATCAAAACCACCACCAATCAACCATCATTATCACCATGACCAATCATCAGCACCACCCATCATCACTTTTACCTATCATAACCACCACCCATAAACCATGATCATCACCATGACTAATCATCACCACCACCCATTATCACGGACCACCATCATCATCATTGCCACCAACCACCCAACATCACCATCACCCATCATTATCCTCACCACAAATCAGCATCATCACCCATCATAATCACCACCCATCGTGATCACCACCTTACATCATTAACACCAATTATCAGCATGAACACCCACCATCATCACCAACCATCATTATCACCATCTATCACAATCATCACCACCGATCATCATCAACCACCTATCAACACCACCACCACCGACCATCATCAACACACATCATCACCCATCAACCATCATCATCAACAGCCATCAGCACCCATCATAATCACCACCCATCGTCATCTATAACCATCATCACCACCCACCATCATCAACCACCACCACCCATCATCATCACCCATCATCATCACCACCCACGGCCACCACCCGCACTGCACCACGTGGTGCGGCAGCTGTGCGCGTGGGGGCGGAGCCTCGCAGAAGTGACGTCATTTCTGGTACGTCATAGCCACGCCTCCACCGCCAGTCGAGAGGAATGCGCACGAGGGAGCAGCTGCAGACGACGTTGGAGAGCGAATCCTCAACGAGGTGAGCGTCCCTGTTGACTATGAGTGTTGTTTATCTTTATTTTACATTTTGACCGCAAATTAAAGCCTCATTATTGTTGATATGTTGGTATTTTTATTTTCTGCAATCAAATTAGGACTGCTAGATAGGTTACTTGGCATGCCCTGATATGTTGCTTTTACTGTCACTGTTTAGACATAAGCGAGTCAGCATTTTAAAATTAATAACTAACTTGTTTAAATCTCAGAGTATGAATAACATGTCTACAATTATTGTTTTCTGATTGCTGGCACAATTGTGCCCTACATTTTATGTATTGAATGTTATTCAACATTGGGGAGGAGTCTGCCTTCTTGTTCAGACCCCAGCTGCTGCCATAGTTGTCTCTAATCTGTGATGTCACAGCCACATGGGTGGTGTCTCTGACATCACGTGACCCACGACGTCATGCTCGGTTTATAACAAATAATTTAAGTAAGGTCATATGACCCTCATGACCTACAAGGCATAGGGGGGGGGGGGGGGTGTTTATCAAGAATTCGATTAATGCAAATGGGCTGTACATTAACATGCATGTGTGGATTAAATATCATTAAGTTTGGCGATTATGTTTAATGTAATAGGCTGGTGGAATAAACATGTTTGTGTGGATCGATGAGTGAGTGATCAGAAGCACGTATGAGTGGCAAACAAGTGCGGGCGTTGGCTTGAAAGCAACAGGCATGGAAGTGATGGGATTGGTACAGTGAGTGGCCAAATATGTAATATTTTAGAGGATGAGTGATTCAAATTGTTGCTAAATCTTAGCGTTGTTCCAAACTCCACAGGCCATCCAACTTCACGCAGAATCTACTCTTTCCCAACAACATGGATAGCCATATCAAGTGGGCTGAGATTGTGGATGACTATGAGGGTAAGTCCCAGATACCTGCATCACGTGGCTTATATACAGAGAAGGAGGCTCCTTTATCAATTACTTTGAGAAGACATGGCTTGGTTGTGATGGGAAGACGTAATGATCGAGTGTTCCAGAAACGATGGGTTTATATCTGAATTTCAGCCATTTTTGTTTAAACTGGGGTCTCAAGCTTATGGAATTAATGGTCTCAGCATGCCCACAAAAACATGACTTGTAAAGTTTTACTGCCATGTGATGAATATTTCTCAATAGCAGCTCCTGTTGTGTGGAAAGAGCTAATTACAGGGATCTTAAAATTCGTTCTGTGAAACTCCATGTTCTTCGTTCTCTAATTCATTACTCGTCCTTTGAATTACCTGTCTGCTCTTCGCAGGCCGGGAATCGTCGCGCCAGTCGACCACCTGGGGTGACATTATGGATAAAGTGGACCCTTTCCCAGGCCAAGGTTACAAGCATCGCTCCCCAAAGGTGTGTATGGGGTCTGTGGGGGTCAAATACACATTATCTACAAAACTGGCACACCATCTCTCCACATTACCTTTCTCACCACACCACCACCAATTAAATAGACCATCATATAGCCTTATCATTAATCTATAACATCACAAGACACCATCTCTCTGGAACATTCCTCTGCTTCACCTCTCTGTATATCAAAACCAGCTCCAGACACCATCAGCCAATCTCTCCACCATCCCACTCATGCATTGGTCATTTATTACCATTGAGGACGAAATGATATAAATCAGTCACATTAATTACGTCTGCTAGTTCAGTTGATTGGAAGTAGCCATTCCAGTTGCCCACTATGGGCACTGCGTGAAATTTGTCGAGATTATGGGCTACGAGATCTTTATAATGTAACATTCTGTGGAAACTATTGCCAGTGATGATTGTTGCCAACAATTGCTATGAAATATTCCCAGTCGATCACAGACTTAAGTGCATGTATGGGGTGTGTGAGGATATATGAGGATGTAACATGTATTTTGATTATGTAGGGGTTGGGATTATTAAGGGTTAGGGCTACACGTACAATGTGATAAAAGTATTGATGGATAAGGTGTTATGTTATCAGGTGATTTTATATATTCAATCTTGATTTGAAATTTTCTTGACTGTGTATATTCATGCGAGTGTAAAAAGCGAGTTTGAATGAGTGAACGTGGATGTCTGCATCTGTACAAAGATGTGTGAGTATGCATTTGTGTTGGGTTTATGTGCACGTTTATGTTTGCATGCATGTGGGTATTAATTTTTGTTTGCATGTGCATGTCTGAATATTAATGTGGTGATCTTTGCTTGAACAGAGGATAATTGGGGAGTTAAAAGACTTCAGCGGGGTGAAGCGTCTTCAGGAGAAGGACCTTGGGACGCTGAAACGCCTCCTGGTAGAGGAGCGCCTCTTTGAGGTGCAGCGCCTGGCCAGGGAAAAGTGCCGCACAGTGGAGCATTGCTTCAGAGACCATCTCCTCAAGAAGCGACTCGTTATAGTGCAGTGCTTCGCGGAGGAGAAGCGACTTCGTGAGATGAAGCATCTTGAGGAGAAGCGTCTGGAGGAGGATGAGAAGTACCTTGAGGAGGAGCAGTGCCCCGTCAGGACCGCTGCCATCACCACCACTGCCAGCAACGCTGCAACCACCACCACCGCTGCCACCCCCGCCATCACTGCCACCACTGACACGACTGCCACCACCGCCACCGTCACCGTCACCGCCACCACCGCGGCAACCACCACCTCTGCCACCACCACAACTTACTCCACTGCCAGCGCCACCACCACTGCTGCCACCGCCACCACCGACACCTTTGACGCTACCGCAACCACCTCCACCAACTCCACCACGTCCACCGCCATCATCACCACCGACCGCCCTGCCGCTAACGCCACCACCACTGCCACCACCATGGCAACCACCACCTCTGCCGCTACCAACGCAACCAACACCACCACTACCGCCACCACCACCACCGCCACTGACATCACCAGCACTGCCACCTCAGCCAACACCACCACCACCGACACCACTGCCACCACTTCTGCCACCTCCGAGGACGAGGAGGTTGAGGAGGATGAGGAGAGAATTGAGAAAACAGAGAAGGGGGATACGATGGTGGTGGAGGATGAAGATGAAATGGAGGACGAGACAAAGGAGCAGGAGATGGAAGAGGTGCAGGTGGTGGAGGTGGTGATGCAGGGAAAGAAGAGGAAGCGAGGGGGCCTCGCTCGCGTTGCAAGAGCGATCACCTCACTCCTCCGCCGCGTGCTGCTTTGTGGTAGCATGTCAACCACTCAGTAGGGGTGATGGTGGTGGTCGTGGATTGGTGCCAACCATGACCACTATCACCATACTACCCACCCACCCTGTGATACATGCCACACCCACCCACCCCGTGATACATGAAACACACTTACCACACGGTTCCCCAGAGAAACGTTGCCAGTGGGACCACAGCTGTTGAAGTGGAGAACGATTGCTACCAAGACACCACGCACACCACACACACACGGGACTAGCCCAAAAGCATAGCCGGCCCCACTCTGGGCCCCTTCCATGCTGGTTTTTATCCAGGCAGTCCTCATGGGATGACCTTGCTATGGTTTCCAGGACATGGAAGGGGCAGAAAAGCCAGGGTGAGAGAGCTGGAGGGGTCTGGATCGGCCAATGGACGACACCTGCCACATGGCAAGCCCCAGGGCCACCCTGCAAATAATACGGTTAAATACCATTGTTCTTATTGGTACTATAAACTCTTTGAAATAAACCCATGATGACAAAAAATATATTTGAATTGCTTGCAAGTGCTGCCTGAGTTGGTTAAATGTGCCTTGGCTCAGGTGTGCGGTTTTCCAGCTGTGTGTGGAGGTACAAGGACAAATATAGAATGATCGCCGTTTTGAGAGATGGTCCTTCTTTAGAGCACATACAAATGTCGGTGGGAAAAGATATTCAGGTGATTCGCCTCCTTCACAACACTGCCACTCTACTCCACTGCCCCACTGATCCACTGCTCCACTGCCCCACTGTCCCACTGTCCCACTGCTCAATTGATCCATTGCCCCTCTGCCCAACTGTCCCTTTGCTCCACTACTCCACTGCCCTACTACCCATTTGGCCCACTGCTCTTCTACTCCGCTGTCCCACTGCCCATCTGCTCAATTGCCCTACTGCTCAACTACTCCAATGCTCCACTGCCCTTCTACTCCACTGCCCCTCTACCTCCCTGCTCCACTGCCCATCTGTTCCCCTTCTGTAACAGCAGTTGAAACAAACGTTTGAGTTTCTTAACCCCCCCTGCCTCTGTCCACCAATCAGTAGAAATGGGTAAGCCACAATCGAGCAGCAAGGTGCATGTGGTGTGTTAAAGTGTGGGTACTCCATCTTCTAAAATATCTGCTCAGTGTGGAAGAGTAGAACAAAACATCGTGTAAAGGGGCTCTCTAGAACTCGGTCTTGTAGAAATTATTCCTGCAACCAGAGGTATGATAAAGCAATTGCGAAATTGGGTCAACACTCCACAATTAAAATTGTTTTGGCAGAGTATTCAAAGAATGCTGCTGCTCACGATACAGGTTTGCTACTTATGTATTTAACATGGGGGGTGTTTAGAGGCGGCCCAGTGACCGAGAGGTCAGAGCACTGAAGTGGGACCACGGAGTAACTGGGTCTGAATCCAGGCACCCGCCTGTGATCAAAGTGGGTTGTCAAGTCTAGCGAGTTCATGATCTCAGCCTGGTCGTCAATGACTGCGAAACATAAACCATCACATCGCAGTAATGTGGTTCTCTACTTAATTTGCGTGAGGAGGCCCTCGTAAAACCATGTTTTTACAAGAAGGTCTTCATTGTGCACATAGAATCGCCCCTTGGATACGGAGAATCGGAGCGACCGCCCAGGTCCGCGGGCATTGGGGGGGCCCTGCGCTTCAATGTCACGGGGGTGTCAAATGTAATACTTGCGGTGGAATTTGAACGCGTCGGAGGCCCACATGCTGGGATTTTCCCCTGGCCTAGCACCCTTATGGACGGTCCTGTGTGTACATTGTTCAAAGTCTCGCACAGGCTTTTGCCAAACTCAATTATGGCAGCAATAATAATAAAACGAATTACAGGACTGTGAAGGACATGGCATGTGAGCCCTGTAGCTCTCCCAAGTGCTTGTGGGTTGAACCGCGTGTTGTTCAGCAGGAATTCAGTGTTTTTGAAGAGAGGTGAGACAGTGAGACCCAGGTTAGTGTGGGTAGAGTGGTGAGTGTGACAGTAAGACAGACCCAAGTGAGTGAGTGTAGGAAGACAAATGAGTGAGAGAGTGAAACAGACTCTGGTGAGTGTGTGTGGGTAGAGGTGAGTGTGACATTGAGACAGACCAATGTAAGTGTCTGTGGAATGTGGTGTTAAAGTAAGACAAACCCAGGTGAGTGTGGTAGAGAGGTGAGTGTAACAGTGAGACAGACCCAGGTGGGTGAGTGTGACTAGTGATGTGAGTGTGACAGTGAGACAGACCTACGTCAGTGCGTGTGGATGAGGTGAGTATGACAGTGAGACAGACCCAGATGAGTGAGTGTACGAATAGAGGTGAGTGTGACAGTGAGACAGACCAAGGTGAGCCCGGTTGTCCTTGACAGCACAAAGAAGTAAGAACATTGTTACGACCAACGTTACAGGAGGGAGGATCCTGCTCTTTATTACGTGGATGAGAGGGCACTTGAAATGTACTCAGAAGTAGCTCCGTGATTACAGCTTCAGTGGGCCATTCTCTAACACAAGGCTTGCAATCTTCTGCTCGAGACACGAATGATTCGTTGTTTCCACGGCAGGATGGCAACATCCAACCGAGGTTAAGATTTGGGTAAAATTAGAAAATGCAGGTTTACTAATAAAATACGTTGCAGTTTGGTTACCAAAGCAGTGGGTTGTCGGCATGTAGCATGGAGGTAGGGTAGATGTGAAGTTTAACGTCATTGAGTAAAAACTCAGAGTGAGTGTACATCTACTGTCGTTATGATCCACGTCTAGCGATACACGCAGAGACACGAGGAGCAGGAGGTACTCTATTTATTATAGCCTTCACAGGGTACAAGGGGTCACTACACTTTCAGTCAAGAGAGCTAACAGACTGCCTGTCTGACACCGCCGAGAAAATGCAGATGGTGACGATGACTCCAGCAGTCCGACGAGATTCCACTCCAAGCAACAGCCCCAAACCTTTGCCCGGGGTCCCCTTTTATCCTCCTAGCGTGGCCTCGCTAGGAGGATAATGGAAATCAAATTATAACATTTTTGACATGTTTTTCTGGATGTTTTTGTTGTTATTCTGCCTCTCACTGTTCAAATAAACCTACCATTAAAATTATATTCTGTTCATTTCTTTGTCAGTGGGCAAATGTACAAAATCAGCAGGGGATCAAATATTTTTTTCCCTCACTGTACTTGATATGTACAGGACCGGACAACATCACCTTAACAAATTCATATGCCACAGATTGCACATTAGATCAGAGCACAATTATTTGTTTTGTCATAGTTCTGAATGTCTCAACTGGGACCAAAAAAGTTAAACAAAGTTAATGTAATAAACAGTGCTTGTTAATATTTGTCTGTTGTTTAAAAGAAATAAGTTTCTGTTCCCAAAACTTATTTTCAATAAATTGTACCATAGATGTACACTTGAATAGTGTGCTGATCTTTAAAGGTGTATTGAATATTTTTTTACATACTGCGACTCATAATCCTGCTGTTATGGAGTGACTCATACAGCCAGCTATGGCTGCAAAGTTTGGTCGTACATGTTATGTATATATCGTTAATTGTTAAATTTGAATCACAGTTCCTATGATCACTGTTACATTGTTTTTATAGCTTTATTTTGGTGATTTTGAAAACGTTTTGGTTTAGCCATGTTTGTTTTTTGTAGTACAGAGTTAGTCTGATAACTTTAATCTAAATTGTCTTATGATTGTTATTATTCGACTTGCATCCCACCGGGATTTTTGCACACAGTGTTGATATACGGTGCTTTTCTGGAAGACTTTGCTGTCTTTTCCTGGATTTTTCTGTTGCGTGTAGTCGCTTTAAGATATTCCTTGATCATGTTTTTGTTTGTTGCGGTTGCACCCGAGTCAAGAGCAACATAGCTCACAGGGTTATACCAAATAAATGAATCTGAAAAACTTAAATGAATTTCTGCTTGCATGTCTGTATATTCATGTGATTATCTTTGCTTGAACAGAGGATAATTGGGGAGTTGAAGGATCTCAGCGGGGTGAAGCATCTCCAGGAGGAGAAGGACCATGCGACAGAGAAACGCCACATGGTAGAGGAGCACCTCTTTGAGGTGCAGCGCCTTGCCAGGGTGAAGCGCCGCACAGAGGAGAACTGCTTCAGAGACTATTTCCTCAATAAGCGCCTCGTTAAAGTGAAGTGCTTCACGGAAGAGAAGCGTCTGGTGGAGGAGAAGTGTCTCGCCAACGTGAAGAGCGTCGAGGAGGAGAAGCGCCTCATGGAGGAAGAGCGGTGCCTCGCCAGGACTACTACCATCACCACCACCAACGCTGCCACCTCCGCCCCACCACCGCTGGCGCCACCGCCATTACCGCTGCCGCCACCGCCACCTCCGCTGCCACCATCACCACCATTGCCACCGCCACCACGGCCATCACCTCCAGCACCTCCGCTGCCACCACCGATGCCACCGACGCCACCTCGGAGGTTGAGGAGCATGAAGAGAGAATGGAGAAAACAGAAGAGGGGGAGAAGATGGTGGTGGAGGATTAAGAGGAGGTGGAGGAGGATGAGACAAAGGAGGAGATGGAGGTGGTGATGCAGGGAATGAAGAGGAAGCGAGAGGGCCTCGCTCGTGAGGCGAGAGCGGTCACCTCACTCCTCCGCCGCATGCTGCTTTGTGGTGGCATGTCCACCACTCAGTAGGGGTGATGGAGGTCGTGGATCGGTGCCTACCATGACCACTATCACGATACTATCCACCCACCCCGTGATACATGTCACACCCACACACACACCACATGGGTCCCCGGAGAGACCGCGCCACTGGAACCACAGCTGTGGAATGAAGCTGAGCAGCAGATGCCAGGACTACAGTGGAGAACGATTGCTACGAAGACACCGCACACCACACACAAACGGGACTAGCCCAAAAGCATAGCCGGTCCCACCCTGGGCCCCTTCCATGCTGGTTTTCATCCAGGCAGTCCTCATAGGATGACCTTGCCATGGTTTCCAGGACATGGAAGGGGCAGCTGACCCAGGGTGAGAGAGCTGGAGGGGTCTGGTATGGACAATGGACGACACCTGCCACGTGGCAAGCCCCAGGGCCACCCTGTAAAGAAAAAGGTTCAATACCATTCTGTTAAATTTCGATTTAAAGCTATCTTGGCTGCAATGAGAATAAAATAATACATTGATCAAATAAAATAACACAATAAAATTCTCACGACGTTTCGGCCACAACACAAGCGGCCTTCATCAGGTGAAGGGACGAGACTGTCTGGAGGAAAGCGCTGGAGTGAACACAGCCAAGCTCAGACCGCGACCTTTAAGCTGTGTGAGAAGAAACAGAGCGCCTTGACAAACGAATTAGCATAAAATTTAGCATTGAAAGAGCTGAGTGATTAGCTTGTGACTGGTCACAGAAATGGCTATGTTAAAGTCAAAGCCTACACATCCACAGAGGCACCTAGTACAAATCAAACAGGATAATTTAGCATTGAAATTGCTGAGTGATTAGCTTGTGTCTGGTCACAGAAATGGCTATGTTAAAGTCAAAGCTTGCAAGCAGAAATATCCCTGTGAAACTCGCACAGACAGACACACACACACGCAGATGCGCACACAAACAGGCACACAGGCGCACACAGACACTACTGCTACTAACTACTACTCAGTACTACCACTGCTGCTACCACTAAGCGTAAAACATTCCCATCGTGATTGTGACTCTGACTGGCCGTTGCGGCGCTGCTGCTGCTGCTTCTTAGATACCCCAGGAGCAGCTCCAATGCCGCTTCGAGGTGCGAGAGAAGATTGGCGAGGGAGGGCAGGGAGTGGTGCTGCGGTGCGTGGACCACAATATGGGATTCCTGGTGGCTGTCAAGATGCTGGCACTGCCCATCCAGTAGGTTGGGGCAGGGGTGATGGGGTTGGTGGTGGTGGTGGTGTGGGTGGGTGCTGGTGGTTTTAACACAGCGGCCATGGTCATAATTATAAATGAATACAATAATAGATAATAAATGCAAGTAAATACAACATGGTTACAAAATAATGAGTATAATAGTAAACAACAATGATAATAACCTCTGCAAAACTATCTCTAACTATAAACTGAAACTATCTCACTAAAAAATTAACCGTCGTAAAACTACTATGAACTAGAGACCCACAGAGACCCACAGACTTGCTGTGTGCACACAGCCCTACCAAAATGGAGATGCAGAGGATGGAGTTGAAGGTGATCACGGAGCTGCAGGGGGAGGGCAGTGCTGAGCTGCACGGCGTCATCCGCGTCCTGCACTCGTTCCACTTCCGCGGACACAACTGTCTCGTGCTGGAGCTGTTGAAGTACGCATCATCACCATTGTTATTATTGTCATCATTATCATCATTATCACCATCGTCATCATTATCGTCATTATCACTATCGTCATTAAAATTGATTAACACAGAAGTGTTGTGTTCTTTCGTGACATTTATGCATAAGAACTGTATTCTGTGCTGAGATCTGAACTTGGAGACCTGGCTGAACACACTACCACATACTCAGTAAATGTTAAAGCGGGAATAATTGTATTATACTGATCGATAGTACAAAGTTAAACAACACAGCCGAGTTTAATCTGACATGCTCAAGTACCTGCATAACTGCATATGATTAATTGCATTAACCCGATTGAAAACCGACCCTCGTCAACGAGGCGGGGCCTAATTATCATAACGGCTCGCAGTAGCATAATCACACATACACTAGCATACATTAATACGATTCTCTCTCGCATTCGCATAGTTTATGCGCATAAATTACAGCAAATTAACATTTTTTCGGATAATTATGCAAATTTCAAATTTGATTTAATTTTTATTATTTTCATCAAATTTTCATAACCTACATATACAACAGACCGCAACCTCACCCCAACCGTGACGCGTGTCGGAGAGCCCTCATGTCGTTGTTGTTGACTCCGTAGTACAGGTTTTGTTTGGGTTAGATCGCGTGAATATATAAATGTTGTGTTGTTATACCTCGCCACCACCCGACACGGCCATCACCACACAGAGACCCATAGACATCGTCACCACACAGAGACCCACAGACTCACCACACTGTCAACCACAGACTCAGCCCCTTTACCGTATTCACCTGATTAAGAGACTCAGTTTTTTTATGTTCTTGTTACAACAAAGTATGGTTTGCGTCCTATAATCCGGTAGTAGGATAGATCGGATTGATTTAACTCACCCGTTTTGGGGTGCGTCTTACTTTACCCACTAAGCTATTCATTGTTGTTATGTTTGTGTTATATTTTAAATACAAAATGTTTACATTTGTGGGACCTCTTTGGCCCAGAATTACAATTACAGAATAAGGGATATGGTGTTACCACCTCGTGGAAATAGAAAAACTTCATCAGCAAAAAAGGAAAAGGAGGAGGGAGACACAGGGAGGAGGGAGACGGGGGAAGGAGGGAAACACGGGGAGCAGGAAGGAGACCGGGGGAGGAGGGAGACACAGGGAGGTGGAAGGAGACAGGGGGAGGAGGAGGAGGAGGGAAATGAGGGGGAGGAAGAGAAGGAGGTGCTGCAGCTGCTGACCTTCTTGACAGCGAATCTGATCGCCGGTTTCATGGCTCACCTAGCGACACAGACGGAGTGGCTGCAGTTGCAGGAGCAGCTGCAGAAGGTGCAGAAGGTTCAGCAGCTGCAGGAGGTTCAGCCAGCACAGCTGGTGCAGGAGGTGGTCAACTGCCTGGCAGACCTGTTCCTCGTGCGGTTCAGAGACTCCGTTCTGGACTTGGTGAGCCACACGGAGGAGCGGGTGGTGCACCGAGGGCTCCTCCGGCTGCTCGTGGACGTGGCCTGGGAGGTCCTCCGCGATGGCTCCGCGAGCTGGGGCCGCGTGGTGGTCCTGGTGGTGCTCTGCTCGCTCCTCCCTCGCGAAGAGGCTGGTGGACTGCTTACGTCTGAGCGACGCGGAGAAGACGGTGGCCGTGACGGACGCGGTGGCCGCCCTGCTGGTGAACGCGTGCGGGGCCTGGCTCGTTGAGCAGGGAGGCTGGGAGGGCTTCAGGCGAGAATTCGGGCTGGGGTCGCCCACCTAGGAGAGCGGCCGCGGATGCCGAGCTCCGACGATTGGCGACGGTGGAGACAAAAAGAGAGGAGAGAGCGAGAACGTCGCAGTTGGGAAAAGAAGAAACAATCCGTACGGAGGAGACGGCGCGACCTCACCCTCACCCCAACCGCGACGCGCGTCGGAGAGCCCTCATGTCGTTGTTGTTGACTCCGTAGTACAGGTCTTGTTTGGGTTAGATCTCGTGAATCTCATAATGTTGTGTTGTTAAACCCGCCACCACCCGACACGGCCATCATCACACAGAGACCCAGAGAGATCGTCACCACACAAAGACCCACAGACTCACCACACTGATACAACAAAGTTTGGTTTGCATCCTATAATCCGGTAATAGGAGATATCGGATTTATTAAGCTCACCCGTTTTGGGGTGCGTCTTACTTTACCCACTAAGCCATTCATCATTGTTGTTATGTTTGTGTTATATTTTAAATACAACACGTTTACGTTTATGGGACCTCTTTGGCCCAGAATTAAAAAGACAGAATAAGGACACACTGCAAGCCTCGCAGAGTGCTCTGCTACTGTGGAAGAGGCGTGTGGTAGCATTCCACCTGCCACGGCCCCTGGGGGAGGTGTTGTATCTAGGCCCCTTTTCCATCTTAATATTAACAAGTAATTTTTCAATACATATAGATACATATTTCTATTGTTTCTTTTAATTTTAATAATGAATAAAAACACCAAACCAGGCCTCAGCATGGCATGTGGGGGTCATATTTACCTTGACCCACTAACACGATTTTGACGTTCAGAGCCCTCCCAGGGTCAGAGGGAGCAGATAGAGAGCAGAGCGCAGTGGGTTGCAAAGGGCTGACGTAAACACAAAGCCAGGGTCAATGGGAGGTTGCGTTAGCCTAGATCTAGTTAAGTCAAAAAGCTAATTGGTGCTGCATTACTATTAAAGCAACTTAAAGTCGGAATTTAACGACAGGGTAGGCTAAAGTTATTGATCTTCACACCCATTTCAATTGAACCCTGCCACAAGCTACGTCAATGTAACCATCACCCGTCTATTAATTTAATATGAAATGTATTTCCATATTTTAATAATGTCTATACGACTTGACCCGAAGCCTATAACAATCAGGTTTTCCTAAGTCAACATAAATGCTCTAGCCTCCACCCATACGCAAATAATAAGCAGGGTTAAAGTAAGAGTAGAGAGGAAAAGAAATGCAAGCGCACAGCAAAACTGCAACGTAAGCAAAGGGCGATGTTAAACCCAGGGTCGGAGAGAAAGGGAAATCCCGGCCGTCTTTGTATCCCTGCAGCGCGGGGTAGGAGTGTGTATACGCTTGGGGAAACACGAGTCAAACACCACAACGAGAAGCTGACTCAGACCTTGGATTAATACAGAATCATAACTATGGAACTCTGATGAAATGAAATGTTAACTTAAAACTTTTTAACCATTTCTTTGTGCGTCGGTGAAAGTCGGAGGGAATATCACCCCTCCCTCCAGGTTGTGCACCCAGACAGAGAGGCGCCTTCGAGACAATTTATAACATTTGATTGTTTTACTTGTGGGTTTTATGGTAGGAGTATGACAACGGAATATACCGTGGGTGATCTACACAAGGACACACACTGACACATGTACGGACACACACACACGGACGCAGATACATACGGACAAATCCTTACACAGCAAAAATCGAAAGAAACCTCGCCTTGTGGGCAGGATCCGAGTGAAGGGATTTTTGGGCATAAAAAGAGGATCCTGAGCATTGAAACCTCAGTTCGACTTGGGGGGGGGGGGTCGGCTCACCAGAGTTCGACCGGGGGGTCGACTCTCGGGAGACAGTTCGACTCGGAGGAGCAACTCGGAAGAGTTCGACCCGGGGGGGGTCGGCTCACCAGAGTTCGACCGGGGGGGGTCGACTCTCGGGAGACAGTTCGACTCGGAGGGGTCGGAACTCGGGGAGTTCTACCAGGGGGGTCGGAACTCGGGGAGTTCGAATCGGAGGAGGTCGGAACGCGGGGAGTTCGACCAGTGGGCCGGCTCAGGAGCAGTTCCAATCGGGAACGAGAGCAACAGGTCGCCAGCCGGCGAGCTGCAGAGCAGGGGGCGGCGAGCAGAAGCCAAAGTGGCCCCGTCGCTACCCACTGACGTTGGCAAGACTCGCAAGGTAGTGAGGCGTCACCTAGTGTGATTTCCAAGAGCTGAAAGACAGAGTATTACTGAAAGATTATTCTACATTGAGTCCAGCTGCAGAGCGACCGACGCACCAAGCAAGAGCTTCTGCAAACCAGAGCAAGAGCACGTGCGACTTGAGTCATCCAGCAGTGGAGAAAAACCTGCTTTCAGCAAACCAGCAACGAGCACGTTCGAGTTCTCCACCCAGAGAGAGGGAGCGTGCCGATGCAGCTCATCCAACAGCGGAGAGAAACTGCTGTCAGCGAACCAGCACGAGCGTGATCGCGCAGCTCATCCAGCAGTGGAGAGAGGTGTCCACTGAGCAGAACTGAGAGCGATCAAGCAACTCTCCCCCGTGGACAGAGGCTGGCTGCTGCGTGGAGGAGGGCGGCGATTCGTATGATGCACTCCCACACACCTCACCGCTCTAAAGGGAGCGAGGCTACTTCTCCTACAAGCGATGCCAACTTCAGCATATGGCAACGCAAATAATTAATTCCAAACACTGACTATTCAAAACAATTCATATCACTCAAACATACACAGGTCCTTAACCAGAAGCGAACACTCAAGTCCGTGAACCATCTGGCTGTGGAAGCATCGATCGTGTGATAACAGTCCGTCATTTATAAGTATATTCATAATTTCCCTCTTTAATATTTTGTTTTGGACTGTACTTCTAATCGCATAAGTTACCAAGCGATCTATCAATACGAATTAACCCTTGGCACCTTCGCCACGGAGCTACGGTCCCGGGGAGGAATCGTGCTAAACCGATTTTCTGATCATACATTCTTATTCACGAATTAATTAATTAATTAATCTCCCGTGAGATAACACGTTCCGCCGCATACCCTCACACTAAGCCATTTCGGTAATCTTATAGTCTGTCCGGTGGATCTGTTGTTACATTTATGCCTTTGGAAATAATAACTGTTTGATTGTCTTTTTATATGAATACCGTTGCATGTTAATCAGTCGCCTGTGATAATGTGCTGACCATTTCAAGCATAATGATCGTTCATATTATAATGTATAAGCTTTTGTGTAACATAGCATTTGCATGTTCTGACTCTCTCTCTCACTAACAGCAATCGCTTTATGCGGGGTCCATGTGTTATCAAAGTGAAATCGTACAGTCGTTGATGATACTGTCTTGATACCGTGTGGATACCGTGTTGAAGTTCCGAGATTGAGAGTCACATACATATTATAGTTAAGGTTTAATTAGAAAATAAATTGATTAATACAGAAGTGGTCGTGTGATTCTTTCCTGAAGTTTTTGCATAAGATCTGTATCCTGCGACGAGATATGAACTCGGGAACCTAAACTATAAACACACCAATCCACACTCATTAAACTAAAACGAACGATGTGAACATGGGACCTAAAATATGAACACTCGGGGAGTGTTAAAGCGAGAATCATTGTATTATGCTGATCAATAATACGAAGTTAGACAACGAGGCCGAATTGACACTAGCGTAACGGCACACGATTGATTGCGTTATCCTGATTGATAACCCAACCTCGTCAACGAGGCGGGGCCTGATTATCATAAAGGCTATCATTAACACAGCCACACCCACTCGTATAAATTAATACGATTACCTCTCTAATTAGCATAGTTACACGCATAAGTACACAAATTAGCATAATTTCGGATTAATTATGCAAATTTCGAATTTCATTTAATTTTAATTATTTTTCATCAATTTTCACACACCCACATATACAACAGAGGCCACATGGAGCCAACCATGGGCACCCGACTCTTGGCCCCCACATGCAGGGCATGGAAGCAAGAAGGGGGACTCGGATTATGACCTCCGTGTGGGTAGCGAAACCAGCCAGGTCTCAAAGAGGTCATCTTCGCGGGCACCATCTTCTGCCAGGAAGACCTGTGGAGATTCTTCGAAGAGACCCACAGGAAACCAAACAAAGTGATGGAGGCCTTGTCAGGATGGCGAGCCAGACGCCATAGAAGTCTCCCTCAGACGCATCCTAGGGGAGCTCCAGCAGGAAGGACAACAATCGAGAGACCTGGAGAGGTCCAGGGTAAGGAGCCTTCTCAGCAAGGTGACTGATTGGAACAGGCGGGCCACTCGCTCACAATGACACTGCGCATCGCCTCCCTGAACATGAATGGGTGCCGAGAGGCGCTGAGAAGATACTACGCAGCGTCCCTTGCAAAGCAGCATAATGTCTCTGTGCTGTTCGTGCAGGAGACCCATCTCGACATGGACGATGAGGTTGCCTGGAGGACGGAGTGGAAAATGGGAGCCTTTTTTCAGCCACTTCAGCAACACCTCCTCAGGAGTAGCAACCGTGCTGTCACCAAACTTCACTCCTGACACCGTCAGCCAGGTGGAGGTGATCAAGGGGAGGGTCCTGGACGTCCGGGCGCAGGTCGGCAACACCGCCATCCACCTCGTCAACGTGTACGCTCCCACCACTGACAGTGAGAGACCCGGGTTCCTGCAACTTCTGCGGAACCACCTCGGTGGCATTCCAGAGGACGAGTTTGTGGTCATGGGAGGTGACTACAACTGCACGCTGGATGCTCTCGACCGTACAGGGAAGGGTCACTGCAACGCCAAGCTCTGGGGAGAGCTCCAAGCCCTTCTGGACCCCTCCGATCTGGTGGACGTGTGGCAGCTTCACCACCCGAGGCGGCGAAGCTTCACCTACACGAGGACAAGGGGCAATGAACCAGCTACCCAGTCCAGGATCGACCGCTTCTATATCTCCAGAAGTCTTGTCTCGAGCATTCTGCCTGCTGACATCAGGGCTGCACCACTAACAGACCACAGCCTGATCCTGCTGGACCTTAGGCTGCGTGGAACACCAAGTGCTGCGGCCTACTGGCACTTCAACAACGCCCTGCTGGAGGACAGTACGTTCACCGACCTCTTTAGGAAATTCTGGGCAGGCATAGACGTTTTATCAGGAGAGAAGAGGTCACTATAAAATTCCCAGGTTATTGATATTATGTCCTCACTCTTTGTTTTATGAGTGGAGGAGGAGGAAGAAGAAGGTGAGGGGGAGGAAGAAAAAGGAGGCGCTGCAGCTGTTGACTGTCTTGACAGCGAATCTGATCGCGGGCTTCATGGCTCACCTAGCGAAACAGACAGAGTAGCTGCAGGTGCAGGAGCAGCTGCAGGTCCAGCAGCTGCAGAAGGTTCAGCCAGCACAGCTGGTGCAGGAGGTGGTCAACTGCCTGGGGACCTGTTCCTCGCGCGGTTCAGAGACTCTGTTCTGGTGAGCCACGCGGAGGAGCGCGTGGAGCACCGAGGGCCCCGCCGGCTGCTCGTGGACGTGGCCTGGGAGGTCCTCCGTGACGTCTTCGCGAGCTGGGGCCGCGTGGTGGTCCTGGTGGTGCTCTGCTCGCTCCTCCCTCGCGAAGAGGCTGGTGGACTGCGTACGTCTGAGTGACGCGGAGAAGACGGCGGCAGTGACGGACGTGGTGGCCGCCCTGCTGGTGAACGCGTGCTGGGCCTGGTTCGTCGAGCAGGGAGGCTGGGAGGGCTTCCTGCGAGAATTCGGGCTGGGGACGCCCACCTAGGAGAGGGGCCGCGGATGCCGAGCTCCGACGGTTGGCGACGGTGGAGACAAAAAGAGAGGAGAGAGCGAGAACATCGCAGTTGGGAAAGGAAGAAACAATCCGTACGGAGGAGACGGCGCGACCGCACCCTCACCCCAACCGAGACGCGCGTCGGAGAACCCTCATGTCATTGTTGTTGAATCCGTAGTACAGGCTTTGTTTGGGTTAGATCGCGTGAATATATTAATTTTGTGTCGTTAAACCCGCCACCACCCGACATGGCCATCACCACACAGAGACCCACAGACTCACCACACAGAGACCCACAGACTCACCACACTGACACCCACAGACTCAGCCCCTTTACCGTATTCACCTGATTAAGAGACTCAGTTTTTTCTATGTTCTTGTTACAACAAAGTTTGGTTTGCGTCCTATAATCCGGTAATAGGAAAGATCAGATTTATTTAACTCACCGGTTTTGGGGTGCGTCTTACTTTACCCACTAAGCCATTCATTGCTGTTGTTTGTGTTATATTTTAAATACAACACGTTTACGTTTATGGGACCTCTTTGGCCCAGAATTAAAAAGACAGAATAAGGACACCCTGCAAGCCTCGCAGAGTGCCCTGCTAATGTGGAAGAGGCGTGCGGTAGCATTCCACCTGCCACGGCCCCTGGGGGAGGCCACATGGAGCCAACCATGGGCCCCCGACTCTTGGCCCCCACATGCAGGGCATGGAAGCAAGAAGGGGGACTCGGATGATGACCTCCGTGTGGGTAGCGAAACCAACCAGGTCTCAAAGAGGTCATCTTCGCGGGCACCCATCTTCTGCCAGGAAGACCTGTGGAGATTCTTCAAAGAGACCCCCAGGAAACCAAACAAGGTGATGGAGGCCTTGACAAGATGGCGAGCCAGACGCCATAGAGGTCTCCCTCTGACGCATCCTCACAGAGCTCCAGCAGGAAGGAAAACAATCGAGAGACCTGGAGACGTCCAGGGTAAGGAGCCTCCTCAGCAAGGTGACTCATTGGAACAGGCGGGCGACTCACTCACAATGACGTTGCGCAACGCCTCCCTGAACATGAATGGGTGCAGAGGGGCGCTGAGAATATACTACGTAGGATACCTTGCAAAGCAGCATAAGGTCTCCGTGCTGTTCGTGCAGGAGACCCATCTCGCCATGGACAATGACGTTGCCTGGAGGACGGAGTGGAGAGCGAAGCCCTTCATCAGCCACTTCAGCAACACCTCCTCAGGAGTAGCAACCGTGCTGTCACCAAACTTTTCCCCCGACACCGTCAGCCAGGTGGAGGTGATCAAGGGGAGGATCCTGGACCTCACGGTGCAGGTCGGCGTCACCGCCATCCACCTCGTCAACGTGTACGCTCCCACCACTGACAGTGAGAGACCCGGGTTCCTGCAACTTCTGCGGAACCACCTCGGTGGCATTCCAGGGGACGAGTTTGTGGTCACGGGAGGTGACTACAACTGCACGCTGGATGCTCTCGACCACACAGGGAAGGGGCACTGCAACGCCAATCTCCGGGGAGAGCTCCAAGCCCTTCTGGACGCCTCCGATCTGGTGGACGTGTGGCGGCTGCACCACCCTAGGCGGCGAAGCTTCACCTTCACGCGGACACGGGGCAATGAACCAGCTACACAGTCCAGGATCGACCGTTTCTACATCTCCAGAAGTCTTGTCTCGAGCATTCTGACTGCTGACATCAGGGGCTGCATCACTAACAGACCACAGCCTGATCCTGCTGGACCTCAGGCTGCGTGGAACACCAAGTGGTGAGGCCTACTGGCACTTCAACAACGCCCTGCTGGAGGACAGTACTTTCACCGAGCTCTTTAGGAAATTCTGGGCAGGCATAGACGTTTTATCAGGAAAGAAGAGGTCACTATAAAATTCCCGGGTTATTGATATTATGTCCTCACTCTTTGTTTTGAAAGTGGAGGAGGAGGGGGAGGAGGAGGAGGGGGAGGAGGAAAACGAGGGGGAGGAGGAAGGTGAGGAAAAGAAGGAGGCGCTGCAGCTGTTGAGCGTCTTGATAGCGAATCTGATCGCCGGCTACATGGCTCACATGGCGACACAGACGGAGTAGATGTAGGTGCAGGAGTAGCTGCAGGTGCAGGAGCAGCTGCAGCTCCAGCAGCTGCAGAAGGTTCAGCCAGCACAGCTGGCGCAGGAGGTGGTCAACTGCCTGGGAGACCTGTTCCTCGCGTGGTTCAGAAACTCCGTTCTGGTGAGCCACGCGGAGGAGCGGGTGGAGCACCGAGGGCCCCGCCGGCTGCTCGTGGACGTGGCCTGGGAAGTCCTCCACGACGGCTCTGCGAGCCGGAGCCGCGTGGTGGTCCTGGTGGTGCTCTGCTCGCTCCTCCCTCGCAAAGAGGCTGGTCGACTGCATACGTCTGCGCGACGTGGAGAAGACGGCGGCCGTGATGGACGCGGTGGACGCCCTGCTGGTGAACGCGTGCGGGGCCTGGCTCGTCGAGCAGGGAGGCTAGGAGGGCTTCCTGCGAGCATTCGGGCTGGGGACGCCCACTTAGGAGAGGGGCTGCGGATGCGGTGTGTTAAAGTGTAGGTACTACTTCCTCTTCATCTGCCCAGTGTGGAATAGTAGACCAAAACATCGAGTAAAGGGGTTCTCTAGAACTCCGTCTTGTAGAAATTCTTCCTGTCACCAGAGGTATGAGAAAGCAATTGCGGAATTGTGCCACCACTCCACAATAAACATTTTTTGACAGAGTATTCAAAGAATGCTGCTGTCCACGATACAGGTTGCTGCTTATGTATTTGACATGGGGGGTGTTTGGAGGCGGCTAAGTGACCCAGAGGTCATAGCACTGACCAGGCACCACGGAGTACTTGGGTTTGAATCCACACCGCCTGTGATCAAAGCAGGTTCTCAATTCTAGCGAGCTAATGATCTCAGCCCAGTCGTCATTGACAGCACAAAATAAACCATTACATGGCTGAAATGTGGTTCTGCACTTAATTTGGATAAATTTCATCGAAAAGAACGTTGTTATGACCAACGTTACTCCTACTTAAAGGACAGGTGGGAGGGTGCTGCTCTTTACTGTGGACCAGAGGGCGTTTGAAGGGTAATTAGAAGTAGCTCTGTGATATCAGCTTCAGTGAGCCATTCTCTAACACAAGGCCTGCAATGGTCTGCTAGAGACACGAATTAATAATTGGTTCCAGGGCAGGATGGCGACAGCCCAACCCAGGTTAAAATTTGGGAAAAATAAGAAAATGCAGGTTGATGAATAAAATGCGTTGCAGTTTTATTACCACTGCAGTGGCTTTTCGGCATGGAGCACAGAGGTAGGGTAGATGTAAAGTTTCACGTCATTGTGTACCCCATGCTGTTTAACGACACAGTAAAGACTCGGAGTGAATGCACATCCACTCTCGTTACTATCCACGTACAAATACAGAACACATACAGTGCATGGAATTGTCCATGTCTCTGACAAGCTCGCAGGAACATTCTCCTGAAGCCGGTGCCTCGGATGATTCCTCTGCTGCATTCGGTCGGTGCCTAGGGCGACACATTCACGGTGGTACAGGTGTTCCACTACGTGGAACAGTACATCAAGCGGAGGCGACTTTACGATGAAGAGAGGCAGTACCTGGTGAGGTGTGGCAGGGACCCCCTGGAGGAGGTGTTTTGTCTGGAGGGATTCTCACTCAGAGATCTCAGACACTCGGTGGCAGCGCTGCTCATTAAGTTATTCTCCGTAGTGACGGCCGACAACAGGCGAGCCGGTGCCAGCGTCAACACCACCTCCACCACTGCCTCTCCTTCTTACACTCCAGCCGGTAGCGGTGGTGGATGGTGATGGTGTGGGTGGTGTGGTTGGTGGTGGTGTAGGTAGTGGTGGCATGGGTGGTGGTGCTGGTGGTGTTGTGGGTGGTGTTGTGGGTGGTGGTGGTGTTGTGGGTGGGTGCGTGGTGTGCCGGTGTGAGCCACGTAGCTGCACGTTGGTTCACGGCGACAGCGAAAACCTTGCCACATGCCGCCACTGCGTCTTCGAGTTGCAGCGGCGCGGCATGGCCTGTCCCCTGTGCCGCAGGGAGATTCACTCTGTGGTGCACACATTCCTGGTCTGACAGAACACAAAGATAAAGATCCCCCATATAGCCTTAACAGACTGTAGGGGCAAGTGCTGTTAGCGAGCACCTATGAAGGCCGGAACGGTACACGAGGGGGTGGGTGGCCAGCACCACGCCCGACCGCCTTTGTCTCCCCAGTGGCAATGTTTACACACCGCACCAGGTACTCATTTGAGGCTGAGTCGACCTAGGGGAAGCCCGGGACCGGTTCAGAAAATCGTCACTGGTGTTGGCCGTGAGCGGGAATCAAACCCGGGTCGCCAGGTTCATAGCGCAGCGCGCTAACCGCTACAGAACACACACACAGACACACACACAGACACACAACAACCGCCAACTTGCTGGGCTTTTTGGTGTGTGTAAAAACACTCTTTGGTTGTTTCGGTAAATAAAAAAAACATAGTTAATGATTTAAGTTGTTGTTGTCACGTCTGCAGCGATCCTGGCTCTCTTCGAGCCTCGCCTGACCGAGCGCCAGGAGGAGGAGCTGGCCGACGTCTTTCAAGTTTGGTTTTTCTCTATGGACGAGGGCAAATCCCGCGGTGGCATCTACAACGATGGCTACGACGACCAAGAAAACAAATACATCCCTGTGAGGCTCACAGAGACCCAGACATCCATAGATACACCCATTGAGACACCTATAGAGACCCATAGATAACACCCATAACGACCCACAACTACATCCCTGTGAGGCTCACAGAGACACCCACAGAGCCCATTCAGACACCCATAGAGATCCACAGAGACACTCATAGAGACTCACAGAGGCACCAATCGAGACCCACAGCTATATATCAGTGAGATGCACAGACACAGAGATACCCACAGAGACCCACAACTATATCCCTGTGAGACTCGCACAGACAGACACACAAACACAGGCACACACACAAAGGCACACAGACACACAGGCACTACTGCTACTACTAACTACTAACCACTACGACCACTGCTGCTCCTACCACTAAGCGTTAAATATTCCCATCGTGATTGTGACTCTGACTGGCTGTGGCGGCGCTGCTGCTGCTTAGGCTGCTTTTTAGATACCCCAGGATCAGCACCAATAGGGCTTCGAGGTGCAAGAGAAGATTGGCTAGAGAGGGCAGGGTGTGGTGCTGCAGTGCGTGGACCACAAGATGGGATTCCTGGTGGCTGTCAAGATGCTGGTACTGCACGGAAAGTGGGTTGGGGCAGGGGTGATGGGGTTGGTGGGGGGGTGGGTGGGTAGTGGTGATGTGGCGTGGTTGGAAATGGTGTGGGTGGTGGTGGTCTTAACACAGTGGGAGCAGTCGTAATAATTATACATGAATAAAATAATAATAGATCATAAATGGTAGTAAATACAACATGGTTACAAAATAATGAGTATAATAGTAAACAGCAATGATAATAACCTCCGTAAAACTCTCTAAATATAAACTGAAACTATCTCACTAAAATAATAACCCTCTTAAGACTACTATAAACTAGAGACAACCATAGAGATCCATAGACACCCTTAGACACTCATAGAGACCCACAGAGACCCAAATAATTCATAATAAAGGTGTTTGGGTTAGATCGCGTTTATTTATAAATGTGTCGCAACCCTCCACCACCCGACACGGCCAATCAGCAAAAAAGTGTCACGTTGACAAAAGACAAACAATTCACTACTTCAGCCCACCGGTGTGTTGAAGAGTCAATCCACATTTACAGTTTGAGTACGACGTTTCGCTGGTAAATACATCCAGCATCATCAAGCAATTGATGATGCTGGATGTATTTACCATCATCAAGCAATTGATGATGCTGGATGTATTTACCAGCGAAACGTCGTACTCAAACTGTAAATGTGGATTGACTCTTCAACACACCGGTGGGCTGAAGTAGTGAATTGTTTGTCTTTTGTCAACGTGACACTTTTTTGCTGATTGGCCGTGTCGGGTGGTGGAGGGTTGCGACGCATTTATAAATAAACGCGATCTAACCCAAAAACCTTTATTATGAATGATATTGGTCGCGAAAGCCTACGTGTTAAACTGACCCAAAGAATTGCTGTGTGCACGCAGCCCTACCAAGATGGAGATGCAGAGGATGGAGCTGAAGGTGATCACGGAGCTGCAGGGGGAGGGCAGTGCTGAGCTGCACGGCGTCATCCGCGTCCTGCACTCGTTCCACTTCCGCGGACACAACTGTCTCGTGCTGGAGCTGTTGAAGTACGCATCATCACCATTGTTATTATCGTCATCATTATCACCATCGTCATCATTATCACCATCGTCATCATTATCGTCATTATCACTATCGTCATTAAAATTGATTAACACGGAAGTGTTGTGTGTTATTTCCTGAAATTTATGCATAATAACTGTATTCTGTGCTGAGATCTGAACTTGGAGACCTGGCTGAACACACTAACACATACTCAGTAAATGTTAAAGCGAGAATAATTGTATTATACCCATCGATAATACGAAGTTAAACAACACAGCCGAGTTTAATGTGACATGCTCACAGTACCTGCATAACTGCATACGATTAATTGCATTATCCAGATTGATAAACGACCCTCGTCAACGAGGCGGGGCCTAATTATCATAACGGCTCGCAGTAGCATAATCACACATACACTAGCATAAATTAATACGATTATCTCTCGAATTAGCATAGTCTATGCACTTACATCAATTAGCATAATGTCGGATTATTATGCAAATTTCATTTAATTTTTATTATTTACATCAAATTTTCATAACCTACATATACAACAGAAAGCACCCTCACCCCAACCGAGACGCGCGTCGGAGAGCCCTCACGTCGTTGTTGTTGACTCCGTAGTACAGGTTTTGTTTGGGTTAGATCGCGTGAATATATAAATGTTGTGTGGTTAAACCCGCCACCACCCGACATTGCCATCACCACAGAGACCCATAGACATCGTCACCACACAGAGACCCACAGACTCACCACACCGGCAACCACAGACTCAGCCCCTTTACCGTATTCACCTGATTAAGAGAATCAGTTTTTTTATGTTCTTGTTACAACAAAGTTTGGTTTGCGTCCTATAATCCGGTAGGAGAGATTGGATTTATTTAACTCACCCGTTTTGGCGTGCGTCTTACTTTACCCACTAAGCCATTCATTGTTGTTGTGTTATATTTTAAATACAAAACGTTTACGTTTGTGGGACCTCTTTGGCCCAGAATTACAATTACAAAATAAGGGATACGGCGTTTACACCTTGTGGAAATAAAAAAAAAACTTCATCAGCAAAAAGAAAAAAGAGGGAGACACAGGGAAGAGGGAGACGGGGGAAGGAGGAGGGACGCACGGGGACGAGGAAGGAGACCGGGGGAGGAGGGTCACACAGGGAGTTAGAGGGAGACAGAGGAGAAGGAGTCTAAGGAGGGGGAGGAGGAAGATGATGAGGTGGAGGAGGAAGACGAGGGGGAGGAAGAGAAGGAGGCGCTGCAGCTGCTGACCGTCTTGCCAGCGAATCTGGTCGCCGGCTTCATGGCTCACCTAGCGACACAGACGGAGTGGCTGCAGGTGCAGGAGCAGCTGCAGAAGGTGCAGAAGGTTCAGCAGCTGCAGGAGGTTCAGCCAACGCAGCTGGTGCAGGAGGTGGTCAACTGCCTGGGAGACCTGTCCCTCGCGCGGTTCAGAGACTCCGTTCTGGACTTGGTGAGCTACACGGAGGAGCGGGTGGAGCACCGAGGGCCCCGCCGGCTGCTCGTGGACGTGGCCTGGGAGGTCCTCCGCGATGGCTCCGCGAGCTGGGGCCGCGTGGTGGTCCTGGTGGTGGTCTGCTCGCTCCTCCCTCGCGAAGAGGCTGGTGGAATGCGTACGTCTGAGCAACGCGGAGGAGACGTCGGCCGTGACGGACGCGGTGGCCGCCCTGCTGGTGAACGCGTGCGGGAACTGGCTCGTCGAGCAGGGAGGCTGGGGGCGCTTCCTGCGAGCATTTGGGCTGGGGACGCCCACTGAGGAGAGGAATTGTGTCAGCACTCCACGATAAAAATTATTTTGGCAGAGTATTCAAAGAATGCTGCTGCTCACGGTACAGGTTGCTGCTTATGTATTTGACATGGGGGGTGTTTAGAGGCGGCCCAGTGGCCAAGAGGTTATAGCACGGAACTGGCACCACGGAGTACTTGGGTTTGAATACAGGCACCCGCAAGTGATTAAAACGGGTTCTCAAGTCTAGCGAGTAAATGATCTCAGCCTTGTCGTCATTGACAGCACAAAATAAACCATCACATTGCTGCAATGTGGTTCTGCACTTAATTTGGATACATTTCAACGAAAAGAACATTGTTATGACCAACGTTACTCCGACTTAAAGGACAGGTGGGAGGGTGCTGCTCTTTACTGTGGACCAGAGGGCACTTGAAGGGTACTCAGAAGTAGCTCTGTGATATCAGCTTCAGTGAGCCATTCTCTAACACAAGGCTTGCAATGGTCTGCTAGAGACACGAATGAATAATTGGTTCCAGGGCAGGATGGCGACAGCCCAACCCGGGTTAAAATTTGGGAAAAATAAGAAAATGCAGGTTGATGAATAAAATACGTTGCAGTTTTATTACCACTGCAGTGGCTTTTCGGCATGGAGCACGGAGGTAGGGTAGATGTGAAGTTTCACGTCATTGTGTACCCCATGCTGTTTAACGACCCAGTAAAGACTCGGAGTGAATGTACATCCACTGTCGTTACTATCCACGTACAAATACAGAACACATACAGTGCATGGAATTGTCCATGTCTCTGACAAGCTCGGAGGAACACTCCTGAAGCCGGTGCCTCGGATGCTTCCACTGCTGCAGTCGGTCGGTGCCGAGGGCGACACATTCACTGTGGAGCAGGTGTTCCACTACGTGGAACAGTACATCAAGCGGAGGCGACTTTACGATGAAGAGAGGCAGTACCTGGTGAGGTGTGGCGGGGGACCCCCTGGGGGAGGTGTTTGGTGTGGAGGGATTCTCACTCAGAGATCTCAGACACTCAGTATTAGCGCTGCTCATGAAGATATTCTCCGTAGTGACAGCCGACAACAGGCGAGCAGGTGCCAGCGTCAACACCACCTCCACCACTGCCTCTCCTTCTTACACTCCAGCCGGTAGCGGTGGTGGTGTGGGTGGTGGTGATGGTGTGGGTGGTGGTGTTGTGGGTGGGTGCGTGGTGTGGGTGGTGGTGGTGGTGTGGTTGGTGGTGGTGGTGTGGGTGGTGGTGATGTAGGTAGTGGTGGCATGGGTGGTTGTGGCCTGGGTAGTGCTGCTGGTAGTGTGGTTGGTGGTGTTGGTGGTGCGGGTGGCGTTGGTGTGGGTGGTGGTGTGGGTGGTGGTGGTGTTGTGGTTGGTGGTGTTGTTGTGGGTGGTGCTGGTGGTGTGGGTGGTTTTGGTGCGGGTGTTGGTATAGGTGGTGGTGGCATGGGTGGTGGTGCTGGAAGTGTGGTTGGTGGTGTTGGTGGTGTGGGTGGTGTTGGTGTGGCTGATGGTGGTGGTCTTGTGGGTGGGTGCGTGGTGTTGTGGGTGGTGGTGGTGTTGTGGGTGGTGGTTGTGGTGTGGGTAGTGGTGGTGTTGTGGGTGGGTGCGTGGTGTGCCAGTGTGAGCCGCGTAGCTGCACGTTGGTTCACGGCGACGGCGGCCACCTTGCCACGTGCCGCCGCTGCATCTTCGAGTTGCAGCGGCGCGGCATGGCCTGTCCACTGTACCGCAGTGAGATTCACTCTGTGGTGCACACATTCTTGGCCTGATTGAATATACACACACACACAACAACCGCCATTCGCCACTAAGTGGCGGTGACATCATAACGACGCTTGTGCCAGGCTATGTGCACTTTTAAGCCAAGTGAAGTGTCGAACTCCCGCTGGCAGGAGGTCACGGGGCAGACCCAACAGGTGCCACGGGTCGACCGACTGAGACGAGTGGCTGATGCACCACCTGTGCCCCCTACTGTGCCAATTTACTGGGCTTATTGGTGTGTAAGAAACACTCTGGTTCTGTCGGTAAAGAAAAAAAACCCATAGTTGTTGTCAGGTGTGCAGTGATCCTGGCACTCTTCCTGCCTCGCCTGACCGAGCGACAGGAGGAGCTGGCCGACGTCTGTCAAGTTTGTTTTGTCTCTATGGACGAGGGCAAATCCCGCGGTTGCATCAACAACGATGGCTACGACAACCAAGAACACAAATATATCCCTGTGAGGCTCACAAAGACAGACACTCATAGACACACTCATTGAGACACCCATTGAGACACCCATAGATACACCCATAACGACCCACAACTACATCCCTGTGAGACTCACAGACACCCATAGAGATCTACAGATACCCATTGAGACTCAAAGAGGCACCAATAGAGACCCACAGCTACATCCCAGTGAGACGCACAGACACAGAGACACCCACAGAGACCCACAACTATATCCCTGTGAGACTCGCACATACAGACACACACACACTACTGCTACTACTAACCACTACTACCACTGCTGCTCCTACCACTAAGCGTTAAACATTCACATCGTGATTGTGACTGACTGGCTTGTGGCGGCGCTGCTGCCTCATCTGCTCCATTTTATATTCCCCAGGAGCAGCTCCAATACCACTTCGAGGTGCGAGAGAATAATTTGGCGAGGAAGGGCAGGGAGTAGTGCTGCGGTGTGTGGACCACAAGATGGGATTCCTGGTGGCTGTGAAGATGCTGGCACTGCCCAACAAGTGGGTTGTTGCGGGGGTGATGGGGATGGTGGTGTGGGTGGGTGGTGGTGTTTTGGTGTGGTTGGAAATGGTGTGGGTGGTGGTGGTCTTAACAAAGCGGCCGCAGTCGTAATAATTATAAATGAAGAAAATAATAGATAATGGAAGTAAATACATGGTTACAAAATAATGAGTAAAATAGTAAAAAATAATAATAACCTCCGTAAAACTACTATGACCCCCAAACACCCATAGAGATCCATAGACACACGTAGAAACCCACAGAGACCCACAGAGACCCAGAGACCCACAGACTTGCTGTGTGCACGCAGCCCTACCAAGATGGAGATGCAGAGGATGGAGCTGAAGGTGATCACGGAGCTGCAGGGGAGGGCAGTGCTGAGCTGCACGGCGTCATCCGCGTCCTGCACTCGTTCCACTTCCGCGGACACAACTGCCTCGTGCTGCAGCTGTTGAAGTACGCATCATCACCATTGTTATTATCGTCATCATTATCGTCATTATCACTATCGTCATCATCACCATCGTCATCGTGATTATCACCATCGTCATTGTCATCATTATCGTCATTATCATCATCGTCATCATCATCTTCATTACCGTCATCATCGCTATCGTCGTCGTTGCTGCTGCTGCCGCCGCCGGGATTGCCTCTACGACTTGAGCAAGCGAGCGGTGATCTGGCGCATCAACGACGCCGCGTTGAGGTCATACACCAGTGGAATCGTCCGCTTCCTGGCCCAGACCAAGTCCCGCGGCATCGTCCACGCGGTCATCAAAGCCGGTGATAGCGGAGGGCACTCTGGGGGCGCGCACGCTCCCCACGACGCACTCGCGCTCGCTCCTGTTGTAGCGGTGGTGTGTAGTAAACATCGCCCAATGGGGGAGACAAAGGCGGCCGGCCGTGGTACTGGCCACCCACTCCCTCTGTGTTTGCCACGTTGTCAGCTTGCATAGGCAGTGCTGCTACTAGCTACTTCTAACAGCACTTGGCCCTACAGCCTGCTAGCGGCTACACGAGGGGACCTTTGTAATTGTCGTTGTTCGTGGGTCGATCCACTGCTGGCTGACCGCTCACAGGGCAGCCTCTGAGCGTGACCTCCCCTTGCCTCCCCGTGTGCGTCCAGGACAACGTGATGCTCTCTCAGGCCGGCCACATGAGAGTCACCGATATTGGTTGCAGCTTCTATGTTTGTCAATCAATGTGAGTGGCCACCCACCCATCGACCGACCCACCCACCCACCGACCCACACACCGACCGACCAACCCACCCACCGACCCAAACCAACCCACCCACCCACACCGACCCACCCATCCACCCACTGACCCAAACCGACCCACCCACCCAAACCGACCCACCCACCCAAACCGACCCACACACCCACCCACCGACCCATGCCGCCCTGACTGCACGACACGTGATGCTGCTTGCGCGCAATGCCCGGCGACGGCACCACGGGCACGCGCTGCGCCACTCCGCCCGACACAGCGCCCGCGGCGCTCCGAACGGCGCCGGTGACGCGGTCCGGCAACCCGCACCGGCTCCCGGGACGCAGGGAGCTGCTGTCGCGACTGCGGCCCTGACTGCGCGGTAGGTCTCTCCAGATTTCATCTTGGGCAGGCATAGACGTTTATAAGGAGAGAAGAATTCTGGCCAAAGCGCTATTCTCCAAGATGAAGACTGTATTGGCTCAGGTGGTGGGCAGTGACCAGGCCCACACGGTCCCAGTGAGAACAATTCATGATGGCGTCTTCCTCGTCAGAGACCTCAGCACCCTCTTCGAGAGAAAGGGGGCTCCCACTCGCGCTTCTCTCCCTCGACCAAGAGAAGGCGTTTGACCACGGGTACCTAATGGGACCACCGAGGGCGTTTGGTTTTGGGACCAGCTTCCTGGGACTGAACCGCCTGCTCTACACTGAAGTCCAGTGTCTAATCAAAGTCAACGGTACGCTCACTGCCCCTGTCAGCTTCAGAAGAGGTGTACGACAGGGTCGTCCCATGTCAGAGCAGCTGTATACCCTCGTTGTGGGGAAACATACTAATTAACTGATTACTAACGTAGTATATAATTACAATAATACACATTACACCTAATTACTAATCTACAACTTATTACTGATCATAACATTTGACTGATTACTAATCTATTATATAATTAAAATACCCCCCACTCCGCCTCAAATCACTGCACCTGAATGAGTTAAATGATGTCACCCTGCTGCTCTATTTAAGACCGCGAGTGAGTGAGGGCTTCACCATTCTGGCGAATTGCCCGATGATGCTGGATGTAATTACCAGCGAAACGTCATACTAAAAAATTGTAAATGTTGTGGATTCACTCTTCAACACACCAGTGGGCTAAAGTAGTGAACTATTTTGTCTTTTGTCAACATGACACTTTTTTACTGATTGGCCGTGTCGGGTGGTGGAGGGTTACGACACATTTATTAATAACGCGATCTAACCCAAACACGTTTATTATGAATAATATTGGTCGCGAAAGCCTACGTGTTAAACTGACTAACCTCTATGGGGAGGATACTTTTCTTAAAACCAGAAAGTTGGAGAAGCTCCGCATCAAGCGGATGGAATTGATATCTTCACTGACGTTCCTCAAAAGGTGCAGAGATTCGAAGTTAATACCAAACGCAGTTAAAATAACACATCACAAAGTCTGCTAAAGCTAACCAAATACTACACAAAGCTAGCAAATGATTATTAATAGAGAGAATACAGCACAACAGGAGTGAATTATCTTACATTTCAGAATCTCTAAGGCAGTTGCACTTAGATATAAGCAAGTAGATCAATGCATTATTGGAATATAATCGAGACCATAACACAACAATCGGCTGATAATGTGTTTAATCTAACCAAAACTAGCCAAATGAATAAATTATCTAGACTTCATAATAAACAAATACCCACTAAAAACGAACAATTTAAAAACAAACCCGTAATGAACTTGACTAACACTGTTTTAACCAGTGACATGATCTCTGTCCTTTCTAAAGGCCTTAACTTTGCCGTTACCCCACGCACAATTCCAGTGGATGAGATAATTGCTGAGGTAGAATCAGCAGTTAGACTCCTTCCACATAATGAGGCAGAGATGACTAGACACGAGGTTGCCAAAATAATTGAAAATAGCAAAGTACCAAAAATAAATATTAGCTCGAACGAAGCAAAAGCCTTAAGAGAGATTCATTTAAATAAAGATTTTAAAATCCTGGCAGCTGATGAAGGCCGCACTACTGTGGTGATGCCACGAGCCAATTATGATAATAAAATTAAAGATTTACTAGAGAAAAGTACCCACATTAAAGTTAAGCGAGATCCTATTAATACTTTAGAACGTCAGACTACTGCAATAATTGCAAATTCATTAATCCCTAAGAATGAGCAATACCGAATAATTCCAAGGGCCTCAAAACCATCTAGACTGTATGGGCTACCAAAGATTCATGAAATCGGCATCCCATTACGACCCATAGTCAGTACAATTCGCTCTGCCACATATAAATTAGCAAAACATATAACTAAACAATTACATCCCTACATCGGGAGGACATCTTCATACATAAGAAATTCAGAACATCTTGTGAATGTGAATAAAGATATTAAACTTTACCCTAATGATATTCTGGTGAGTTTTGATGTGATTTCTCTATTCACTAAGGTTCCAGTGAACGAGTCACTTAAATTACTTGATACACTAGTAAAGAATACAGGTTTACCAAAATATATTCTGAAACTGGCTCATCATTGTTTAAATAACACTTACTTCTTTTGGAGGTGATTTATTTAAACAAAAGGAAGGAGCAGCAATGGGCTCTCCTTTATCTCCGGCTATAGCAAATATGCACATGGAAAACTCTGAAACAAGAGCACTTGTCTCGAGCACATTGAAACCATGTTTTTGGTTTAGATATGTGGATGACACTTTGGTTGCCTGGCCACATGGTAAAGATACACTTAATGATTTTCTAAATCATCTCAATGCACAAAACCCGGCCATCCAGTTCACCATGGAAATGGAGGTGAATAACACATTCCCGTTCCTAGATATTTTGCTTGGACATGGCCTAAATGGTAAAATAGCACACAGCGTTTACAGAAAGCGAACGCACACACTGATGCTATTTGAATGCAGAATCACATCATCACCCAGCTCAGACATCCTCTCTTATCAAGACGCTGATATATCAGGCTAAAGCAGTGTCAGATGGTGAAAGTCTCGTGAGAGAGATTAAACACGTTAAAGAAGCACTACGACAGAATGGCTACAATAATGCTCAAATTAACAGAGCATTGAATGCCAAATCACGATGGCAAAGCAACAATGCTGAAATCGATAAGATTGTTAAAACAATTAAAATACCATATATCTCGGGAGTAACTGACAAATTAGTACGTGTTTTGCAAAAGCAAAACATTACAGTAGGAGGGAGACACAGGGAGGTGGAGGGAGACAGGGGGAGGGAGTGGGACACGGGGAGGAGGAATGAGACACGGGCAGGAGGAGGAAGAAGATGAGGGGGAGGAAAAGGAGGTGCTGCAGCTGCTGACCATCTTGACAGCGGATCTGATCGTCGGCTACATGGCTCACCTGGTGACACAGACAGAGTAGCTGCAGGTGCAGGAGCAGCTGCAGGTCCAGCAGCTGCAGAAGGTTTAGCCAGCACAGCTGGTGCAGGAGGTGGTCAACTGCCTGGGGGACCTGTTCCTCACACGGAGTGGGTGGAGCACCGAGGGCACCGCCGGCTGCTCATGGACGTGGCCTGGGAAGTCATCCGCGATGGCTCTGTGAGCTGGGGCCGCGTGGTGGTCCTGGTGGTGCTCTGCTCGCTCCTCCCTCGCGAAGAGGCTGGTGGACTGCGTACGTCTGAGCGACGCGGAGAAGTCGGCCGTGACGGACGTGGTGGCCGCCTTGTTGGTGAACGTGTGCGGGGCCTGGTTCGTCGAGCAGGGAGGCTGGGAGGGCTTCCTGCGAGCATTCGGGCTGGGGACGCCCACTTAGGAGAGGGGCCGTGGATGCGGTGCGTTAAATTGTGGGTACTCCTTCCTCTACTGAAACATCCGCCCAGTGTGGAAGAGTAGACCAAAACATCGCGTAAAGGGGTTCTCTAGAACTCGGTCTTGTAGAAATTCTTCCTATCACCAGAGATATGATAAAGCTATTGCGGAATTGTGCCACCACTCCACAATTCAAATTGTTTTGGCAGAGTATTCAAATAATGCTGCTGCTCACGATACAGGTTCCTGCTTATGTATTTGACATGGGGGGTGTTTGGAAGCGGCTCAGTGACCCAGAGGTTGTGGTGCCGCGGCAGCGGAGCCGCTCCATCGGGGCCGTGCCCACCGCCGTGACGCAGCCACCGGGGAGTGACGGCGCCGACGTGGCGCGCCCATCACACGAATGCACACACACCCCACGTAGAGCCGGGAGGGAAGGTCACCTGGCCAACAGGTTTTTATCCAGAAGCCCCTAATGAGATCAAGCTTCATGGTTTCCTGCAGCCGGGAAATTGGGCGACCTACCCCCGAGGCTGAAGAGCACCGCGGTGCTGTGACCTGGGATTGTAATGGCATGGTCATGGCAGGGGCTGTTTAGCCACCGCGAGTGGAACCACACACACACAAACACGAGTCAGTGGGCGGATAGCGGGAAGAACGGAAAGCGGACGTCCAATAAACCACTGCGGTGACGTCACCAGAGCGGTGATCCGAGGGCGGGAAAATCCAGACCTCTGATTGGACAGGGGGGCACGGGGTGTGGGAACATCACCGTTCCACAGCTTCTGCAGCATCAGATTGGGACTAAGGTGAGTGCGGGCTAATTGATCAGAGGGAAGAAAGCGGAGAGGCAGGCAGGATAAGTTCAGCCCAGGATCCCCGAGGGATAAGCTAAAGTCTGCTGACCCACACAATCACGAGTAGTTTAGCGGGTTACTCGCGGTGAATAAAATAGCTAGTAGGGGGATAAACTGTGTCGTGTGGTCTTTGTGAGTGTGAAGAGGAAGGCGGAGTGCTTAGCATTCGCGTGCCCGTGCGGCTGTTTACCGGAGTGCTTAGCGTTTGCGTACCTGGGCGACTGTTTACGGGAGTGCTTAGCGTTCGCGTGCCCGTGCGGCTGTTTACTGGAGTGCTTAGCGTTTGCGTACCTGGGCGACTGTTTACGGGAGTGCTTAGCGTTTGCGTACCTGGGCGACTGTTTACCGGAGTGCTTAGCGTTCGCGTACCTGGGCGACTGTTTACGGGAGTGCTTAGCGTTCGCGTGCCTGGGCTACTGTTTACGGGAGTGCTTATCGTTCGCGTACCTGGGCGACTGTTTACGGGAGTGCTTAGCATTCGCGTGCCCGTGCGGCTGTTTACGGGAGCGCTTAGCGTTCACGTACCTGGGCGATTGTTTACGGGAGTGCTTAGCGCTTGCGTACCTGTGCGACTGTTTACGGGAGTGCTTAGCGTTCGCATACCTGGGCGACTATTTACGGGAGTGTCTTGCGGTCGCGTGCATGCGCGGTTGTTTCTAGCGAAGCAGAGAGCTAAGCGCCTGGTGTGCGCGTACACGCGCGGCTGTTTAAACGGCCCTTTTAAATCAGAGCGGAGTGACTCCCTCCAATAAGCGGCGCGCGCACGGCAGACACCCCTGCCCTCTCACCCCCGAACCCAACTCCCTCGCGTGTGATTGGTGTATGGGGCTGGGCAGGTATCGGTGTTGGGTTTGTTATTGCCTAGGCGCGTAGAGCGTGTGTGTGAGGGAGTCATGTGTCAGCATACCGTACCCATTTGTTTACGTACTGAAATCATGCGTCGGCGCACCGTACCCATTTGTTTACGTACGTGAGTCACGCATCAGTGCGCCGTACCCATTTTTTTACGTACGGGACAGAGTCTTGCTTCGCGAGCGCGCTCACCGCAGCACGCCGCCACTGAACCCGCGTAGCGCGCCGCAAGAGTAAAGCGTACAAGCCCACTAATTGAGCCATGCCAACGCGGTCGGTAACAAAGTCAGGGGCCCCGGGGGGCGAGGAGTTGGAGGTCGCTAACCCGAACCCTACAGAACTGCCAGGTGGTAGTAGTACAAATGTAATGGGGGAGTCAGGGGGCAATGGCCCCGACAATTCAGTGATGGCGGGGGACGGCAGCCCCCACAGTTTGGCGTCAGAAGCGGTACGAACCCCCGCGTTACCCCACGCAAAAATATGGCATATATTTACCAGCCGGGGGGCTCCTTGGTGGAAGGCATTCGCCCGCAACGTCATAGGGGCTAAAGAGATTAATGGGTGGACGGACGCGCAGGCGTTACGCCAACTTATTATGAACCTGGATGGGCGGGCAGCCAATTTTGTGGAAGCCCTACCCACAAGCGCGCAGACACAGCTAGAGGAACTGATGCGCCGACTTGATCTGCGTTTCGGTACGCGTGATGAGGAGTAGGCAAAAGCAGCCTTAGAGGCACGCTACCGCCAACCCGGCGAGGACCTGCGTGATTATGCCGAGGATGTGCGCGAGCTAACAAAGATCGCACACCTGGGATACACGACAGAGATGATTGAGGAGCTTGCCGCTGAGAAGATCCAGCGATACTTGACTCGCACGTCGTGGTGGCAGCCAGACATGAGCTATACACGTCTCCCCTTTAACGCCCTTGTCGAGCGCGCGCGCAAATGTGAAGGAATTTCCAGCGAACGCGCGCAGCTCCGGGGGCTGGGAAGAGAGTGCACCATCGCAAGCCTGTCGTTAGAGTAGGAAGAGGAGGAACAGGAGCTCGCCACGACGGTAAGGGGTCGGGAAAGGGAGCCCCCGGTAGCCCGCGAGACAACCCCGGGATGGGTAGCAGGGCTACAGACCGGCATGGGTGATATAGTCGGCCAGGTGACCCAAGTTGGTGGCCATATCACCAAACTACAGTCCACAGTGGAGACCATTCAGTCGGAAATGGGGGAAATGCGCTCCACGGTAGGGGGGCTAGCCGGGAGGGTGGCCCGACTAGAGGCAGAGTCTGGGCAGCGGCGTACGGGAGGGGAAAGAGGGAGCGTGCGGGGAAGCTCCTACGGGGCCACCGCCCTTCCCCGAGCGTGTTACCTGTGCGACCGCCGCGGGAACCTCGTGAGAGACTGTCCTCAAATCGCCCGCACTAGACAGGCGCCAGGGTTAAACGCCAACGCCCCCTAGAGAGTGGACCACCTAAGGGTGCAATCGACGAGGTCCCAAAACAAAACAACGATAGTAATAATGGTGAGCGAGTGACCCCCGCACAGATTCCGACCACAACACCCAAGGACGCGGTGAGGACAGGTGACTGGCTATGGGAGCTGGTGGCGGCGATCACGGGGGCCACATCACTGGTAGGACAGGTGAACGGGCAGCGCACCTGGATCCTACTCGACACGGGGGCAGTGGCTTCACTCGTGAGCGCCACACACTGCAGTGTGCTCGGGGTTGACGTGAGCCGCCTGCAGGCACACAGCGAGCAGAGCCGGGATGGGGTTGCTGGGAAGGATCTCCCTCGAGGTCCGTCTCGGACACCAGGTGTGTACACAGGAATTCTATGTCTCGAGTGTGTTGTGCCATGAGTGTATTGCGGGTACGGACCTCCTGGAGAAACTGGGGCTCAACGACTAGCCAGGCCAGCGATGCGCCACCGTGGAGGACAGCGGGGAGAGGATCCCGCTCCTGGGACAAGAACGGAATCGCCCTCACTTCACACCCATGGCCGCCACCCTGGTGTCGGCCGTCACCATCGGCCCGCTTGCCGAGATGCTGGTGCCCGTAGCAACACCCTCCGCCGACCCCACACACCGACCATCGGGCGAGGTAATGCTAACTCCTCACCCGGAGCTGGCGGACCCGTACGGAGTTGTGGGGTCAGCCACACTGGTAAACGCAGATGAGGGCCGACTGTTTATGCGGGTGTTTAACCCACACAGTACCCCGGAAATTCTACGACGACGCACCACGGTAGCCACCATACACCCCCTGCACGCGCGCCATTCTAACGACTCGGTGTTTGCACTCTGGGCGGAAGACCCTGGCTGCCCCGAGGACAACCAGGATCTGGCCTGGCGAGTCGGCCCGACCCCCCGAGCCGAGATCGTTCCCTTGCATGATGCGTTACATGTGCCTTGGGCAGATTTACCTAAGGGGGAGGCCGATCAACTGTGCGGATTGTTGCAGGAGCACGCCAACGTGTTTAGTGAGCACGATTCAGATATGGGCCGGACAGACCTTGTTAAGCACCAAATTAACACAGGTGCAGCCCGACCCATCAAACTCCCCGCATACCGAGTGGGCGCGCCTGATCGGACCCAGATCAAAGAGGCAGTCGCGGATATGCTACGTGATAACATAATCCAGCCCTCGGCGAGCCCCTGGTCTTCCCAGGTAGTGCTAGTGACGAAAAAGGATGGGTCGACCCGATTCTGTGTTGATTACCGAAAGTTGAACGCAGTCACCCTCGGCGACGCCTTCCCCATACCGTGCATCGACGACACCTCTGACAGCCTCGCAATAGCACAGTATTTTTCCACCCTCGATCTGGGGTCCGGGTACTGGCAGGTGGAGATGGCAGAGGAGGATCGGCCAAAAACCGCATTCACCACCCCAATTGGACTGTTCGAGTTTCGAGTGCTTCCGTTCGGACTCACTAACGCGCCCGCAACGTTCCAGCGATTGATGGAGTTGGTGATGCGGGGCTTGCAGTGGGAACAGTGCCTGATTTACCTGGACGAGGTGACAGTGTTCAGTAGATCTGTCGGAACACTGGTCCAGGCTGCGAGAGGTGTTCCAGCGATTGCGAGCAGCCCATCTCAAGCTCAAGCCGCGTAAGTGCTACATTGCGCAGTGCGAGGTGGCATACCTCGGACACCGAGTCAGCGAGGCGGGGTGTGCACCGATCCGGAGAAGGTACGCGCCGTAGTGGAATGGCCACGGCCAAGGAACCTGACGGAGATCATTCTTGGGGCTCGCCACCTATTATCGTCGATCTGTAAAGGGATTCAGCGAGATTGCATGCCCCCTCACCCAACTCACCTCCCCTAAGAACCCCTATCAGTGGACGGAGGCCTGCCAGACGGCCTTCACCACCCTCAAAGACCACCTCGCCCACACCCCCACTCTAGCTTTCCCCAATTTCACCACTAATTTTATTTTAGACACCGATGCCTGCAGCAGTGGGCTGAGCGCGGTGCTGTCGCAGGTGCAGGGTGGGACGGAGCGGGTCATCGCATATGCCAGTCGGACCCTGAGTGGGGCCGAGCTGAATTATTGCATGACCCGTCAAGAACTGTATGCCGTGATCTTCGCGTGTAAACAGTTCCGACCGTATATGTATGGCAGGAAATGTCGGGTGCGCACCGACCATCATGCCCTGCATTTCCTCCTTACGTTCAAGGAACCACGGGGGCAGATGGCCCGATGGTTAGCGGAGTTGCATGAGTACAAATTGCAAATCGAGTACAGAGCTGGGCGTACACATGCAAACGCGGACGCCTTGTCGAGGCGACCCGCGGTGTGCGCCGAGACAAGGGCGGAGGAAGTCTGCCCGTGCTTCACGGGGGGACGCTGCCAGCAAACAGCGGACCACCGAGGGCGCGCCGAAACTAAAACCCCCCCTCGCGGGGGAGAGTGCAATATGTGCCACAGAAACCCCGGCAGGGGGAACCAGGGAACCGGGGGACCACCCGGCGGACGCGGAGCCCACGCCCCGGGGCCCAACGGGTCGCTTAATCCCACCCAATCGGATCCAGGAGAACATCGGCTGCGCCTTCCCAGGCCTGGACGACGAGTAGCTGAGACGGACCCAGCTGCGAGGATCCAGATCTGGCGGCGGTGGAAGCGGCCCTACGGGAGAAGAGGGACACCCTACCAGGACCCTGGCGTGGTTTGTACGCCCGGTTGTGCATGCAGAACGGGGTGGTATGGGAGCTCACCGAAGCCGGCCAGCCTGGGTGCATCTGTGTTCCCGCCCAGGTGCGACCCCAGCTGCTAAGACTAGTGCATGACCACCTGCTCGGGGGCCACGACGGGGAGACCCTGCATCGCCAATATCTCTGGCCCAAGTTAGCACAAGACGTGGCCGCCTGGGTGCAGGGCTGCCGCGCGTGTCAGTAATGCGGGCCCAAACCAGCGCGATACCAGGTCCCCCTGAGACCGTTCCGCGTCAGTCGGACGAATCAGCTGGTTGGGATCGACCTGCAGGGGCCATTCCCGCGATCCCACCGGGGCAACCGATATATTCTTGTAGCGGTGTTGTACTTCACACGCTATCCCATAGCGGTGGCCATCCCCGATAAGACAACCCTCATAGTGGCCCGAACATTCGTGGAACACTACGTACTTAAGCACGGGATCCCCGAACGAGTCATTACTGACCAGGGTAGTGAGTTCGACCCTATGCGGAGCTAGGGTCCGGGCCTACCTGCAAGGCGAGGCCGCACACCAGCGGCAGGAGCAGGGCGCCCGACCCCGGATGGAGCCCCCTTCTAGTCGGCGGGCTCCAAGGTGTGGCTGCACACCCCTCGCGTCGGGGCCGGACAGATGGGGAAGCTAACCACCTACTGGCGGGGACCCTGGACCGTGGGGCGACAGATCTCCCCCTGGACGGTACTGATTCAAGGGGGGGAGAGAGGCCGGGAGATGGTGGTCAATGTCCGGCGAATAAAACCATGGAGGGCGGCCCCAGCGAGGGAGAACCCCGCCGTTCGAGGACCCCGATACCCCGGGGTCCCCACACCCCCCCCCCCCCCCCATACCCGGGGGCCTTGCACAGTGTATGGGCCCCACGGAGCCCCGGGCCCCAGGGGGTCCCGACCCGAGCCAGGAGAGACGGGTACGATGGCCCCTGCACCCTACCGCTACCGAGTTTGTCTTCCAGCTCGCACGTACCCAGGACCGGTGAGAACCACTGGAGTGGAGGAGGAGACCGCCGCCGGAACCCCGAGAGGTGGAGCCACCACCGCCAAGGCCAGCCACGAGAGCCGGACGAGTCCCGCGGACCCCGCGGCGCTACCTTGTAGGGGCAACCCAGGCGAGGTGCTCCAGTCAACCCGGGACGAGGACTGACACCTCGGGGGGCTGTGTGGTGCTGCCACATCTGAGCCACTCCGTCGGGGCCATACCCACCGCCGTGACGCCGCCACCGGTGCCTCGGATTTCCCGCCACTCTCCCGAGGCCGGTGCTCTCGCAGACGTCCGCTGTTTAGTCTCTACACAGTTGTGGTGCTGCCGCAGCGGAGCCTCTCCGTCGGGGCCGTGCCCACCGCCGTGACGCCGCCACTTGGGAGTGACGGCGCCGACGCGGCGCCCCCCTCGCACGAATGCACGCACACACCATGTAGAGGCGGGAGGGACGGTCACCTGGACATTGTTGCCGTCAATGATAAGTGTGATTTGTAGAGTGTCTTGTCTAACTGATCTAGTTCGGTGCGTATAAGTCTGATTTTCTCTGAGATAAGAGCTAAGCTAGTTTTGAAAAGAATTCGTTTCGCATTAGAAGAAGTTACAGCAGCAGAGGTCAGTGTAAATGCGATTGGAATTACCCCAGAGTCGCGGCATCTCTTCAGAAAGGTGAGAGACTCGATCAGCTGAGCCTTCTTATCCCGGAGTTTGTTGAAGGATCTTAAAGTGACGTGGAAACCCTCCCCGTAGAGGCGGTAAAATTTTCATTTAAAGCTTTCGTGACTGCAGTAATTCATATTCTTAGCTCTTTCGGTAAAGTCACGTTGAAGGGAAACAATAAAATAATAAATATATATAAAACAATAAAAATTCTCACGACGTTTCGAAAGGAATAGATGTAAGATGCATGGAACATCTGAAGGTTGTGCTAGTTTACTTGTTAGGAAGCCATGCTTGTAATTGTGCATGTTAAAAAAGATAGGTCCACCTGGATTGTGGATCAATTCACGTGATGTTTTAATCTCTTTTAGCTGTTTTATAAACATATTGGCCCTTAGGATTTCAATTTGCGCACATAAGAAAGAAATATTATGAAAGTATCTTTACATATTTTTTTTAATTGTCGTAATTTAAATGCACTAACAAGACTAAAACCTTGAATCACATCCAAAAAAGGAATCTGTGCCTGTAATGCCCACAAATTATTAATAGACTTCAGGTATTGTATCCCTATTGTACAGATACATGGTTTCTGTCTTTGTTTTTTCATAGCCACTCTTTCTTTTGTACTTGTAATATGTTGGATAAACATGTTGAGACAAAATTGCACAAATACATGTCAATCTGCTGTTCCTTTTCATAGTTCTTATCTTTTTGATGGTGCTCGGTTGACTTAACGTAAGTGAATTGTGGCACCATGAAGGCATGCTATTGGGTGGATTAGAAATATAAATGTTATGGCAACAGACATTCAATATAAGTATTTTATTTAGTAAATCCAAATCATTGAACCAGATATTTAGTAAGCTTATATCAATTTCACCCAGGCAATTAGTACATGTAAATCAATTTCAGCCAGATCATTAATAAATATTAATCAGATTCCTCCAAATATTTAGTAAATCTAAATTACCATTGCTCAGACATTTAGTAAATATAAATCACTTTTCCTTGTAAAATCTATTTGTATTTGCACTATTTTTCAGGCTAAATAACTCATCATTTGGCATGCTATTACTAAATCCAACACATTTTAACTGTTGCTTTTATTACCATGTACTTACTTTTATTCTTTATTTTTAATTTATTCAATATTTTTTTTTTTCAAAATTGTAGTGCTTAAAATCTATTCAATTATATCACGTATCACTTCATTGCCAAAATAGTTTTAAGTAACAATGGGTCACTCATTATAGACACCCAGAGAGACCTACAGATTTGCACGGTTGGCTACGTACGGTGCGAAAGAGGTTCAACATACAGGTTGGTGCTGATGAATTCTGACTACCCAATAAGTTGTATTTGTATTTTTGGGTCTTTCGGTAAAGTCACCACGTAGATAGGTTCAGAGAAAGTAGCAAAAAATAACAAAAAACTACGACGTTTCGATTGCAACAAAAGCGGTCATCAAAGACTTTTAAAACGGCCTGCATCAGCACCTTTCCACCTCCTTGTTTCCTCCTGATGTCGAGGAATGAGTGGTTGGGTGAATGAGTGAGTGGATGAGTGGTTGGGTGAGTGAATGGGTGGGTGGTTGAGTTAATGAGTAGATGTGATGGTGAATGAGTAGATGGGTGTGTGAGTGAAAGGGTGGGTGAGTGAATGGGTGGGTGAGTGAATGAGTGGATAGGGTGGGTTAGTGGACAGAAGGGCAGTTGTGTGAATGAGTGGATGGGTTGGTGAATAAGTGAGTGGGTGGGTGAGTGAATGAGTGGGTGGGTGAGTGGTTGAGTTAGTGAATGAGTGGGTAGGTGAGTGAATGAATAGTTGGGTGAGTGAATGTGTGGGTGGGTGGGTGAGCGAATGAGTGGGGGGGGGGGGTGAATGAGTGGGTGGGTGAGTTAATGATTAATGGGTGAGTGAACGAGTTGGTGAGTGAGTGGATGAGTAGTGGGTGAGTGAAATAGTAGGTGGATAAGTTGATGAGTGTATGGGTGAGTGAATGAGTGAGTGGGTGGGTGAGTGAATGAGTGGGTGGGTGAGTTAATGAGTGGGTGAGTGAGTGAATGAGTTCGTGGGCGAGTGAATGAGTGGGTCTGTAAGTTGATGAGTGTATGGGTGAGTGAATGAGTGGGTGTGTACGTTGATGAGTGCATGGGCGAGTGAATGAGTGCGTGGGTGAGTGAATGAGGGGGTGGGTGAGTAAAGGAGTGGGTGCGTGAGTGATTGAATTGCGGTTTTGGGAAGGCGCCTGAAATCTAGGCGGGGGTTGGTGGATCACCACACACAAGATGAGTGGATGAGTTAGTGAGTGACCCCACCCTACCTGGCCATTATATACTCATTCTACCGGGCAATTATGAACCCAACCTTTCATTATCACCAGCACCAATAATCATCACCAGCACCAGCACGAACCATTATCATCATAACCAGCACCAATAATCATCATCATGGCCAGCACCAATCATCATCATCATCCCCAGCACCAGGACCAATCATCATCATCACCATGACCAGCACGAACCATCATCATCATGACCAGCACAAATAATCATCATCACCAGCACCAATCATGATCATCTTCACCAGCACGAATCATCATCATCATCATCATAACCAGCACCAGCACTCATCATCATGCTCATCACCAGCACCAATCATCATCACCAGCAACAATCATCATCTTCATTACCAATCATCATCACCAGCACCAATCATCATCACCAGCATCACCAATAATCATCATTGTCATCACCAATCATCAGTCGTCATCACCAGCACCAATCATCATCATTATCACCAGCACGAATCAGCGTTATGACCAGCACCAGCACCAATCATCATCATCACCAGCAGCAATCATCATCACCAGCACCAATCATCATTATCATCAACAGCACCAATTATAAATCATCATCACCAACCACCCACCACCACCCAACACCACCCACCACCACTCACCTCCACCATCCACCACTCACCACCAACCACCACCACCACCCACTACCCACCAACCACTAGCCACCACCCACCACCACCCACCACCAACCACGAGCCACGACAACCCACTACCAACCACGCACCTCCACCACCACCCGCCACCCACCACCCACCACCACTAACCACCACCCACGACCACCCACCACCCACCACTACCCACCACCATCCACCACCACCTAGCACCACGCACCACCCAGCACCACCCACCACCACGCATCACCACCCACCACCCACCATCACCCACCACCGATCTCCACCAACCACCCACCGCCCACCACCACCAAACCACCAACCACCCACATCCACCAACCACCCACCACCACCCACTACCACCTCCACCACCCACCAACCACCACAACCACCCACCAACCACTACCATCCACCAACCACCACCCACAAACCACCACCACCACCCTCCAACCACCTCCCTCACCCACCAACCACCACCACCACCCACCAACCACTACCATCCACCAACCACCACCCACAAACCACCACCCACAAACCACCACCCACCAACCACCATAACCACCACTACCCACAAACACCCACCAACTACCACCTACCACCAACCACCACCACCCACCACCACCACCCACCAACCACTACCATCCACCAACACCACCCACAAACCACCACCCACAAACCACCACCCACCAACCACCATAACCACCACTACCCACAAACACCCACCAACTACCACCTACCACCAACCACCACCACCCACCAAACACTACCACCACCACCACCCACCAACCACCACCACCCACCACCACCCATCCCCACCCACCAACCACCACCACCCACCACCACCCACCACCACCCATCCCCACCACCACCCACCCCCACCCACCACCCACAACCAATCACCACCAACCACCACCATCCACAACCAACGACCAACTCATCCAACCACAACCACCAGCAACTACAACCACCACCAACCACAACCACCACCTACCCTCATCATCACATAATCATCATCCATCATCATCATCCATCATCATCGCCACCCAACATCATCGTCACACATCACCACCCATCATGACCAGCATCCTTCATCACAACCACCCATCACCTATCATCACCACCACCACAGACCCATCATCACCACCACCCATCATGATCAATCACCCAATATCACCAACCACCACCACCAACCACCACCACCACCCACAACCACTCACCCACAACCACCCACCCACCACCACCCTCCAACCACCACCACCCACCACCACCCCCAAGCAACCACAACCGCCACCCAAGAACCACCAATCACCACTAATCGCTAAATACCACAAATTACCAATCACCGTTAATCACCAATCACAACCAATAACCACCAACCGCCAAACACCAATCACCACCAATCACTGTTAATCACCAATCACCACCAAACAACACCAATCTCCAAACACCAATAACAAACATTCACCACGAATCACCAATCAAAAACAATCACCAATCACCACCACTCATCATGAATCACCAATCACCATCAATCACCACCAATCACCATGAATCACCAATCACCATCAATCACCACCAAACACCATCCATAACCACCAATCTCCAATCACCTTTCACCACCAATCACCAATCACCACCAATCACAAATCACCACCAATCACCAATCATCACCAATCACCACCAATCACAACAATCACCAATCACCACTAATCACCACCAATCTCCAATCACCACCAATCTCCAATCACCACCAATCTCCAATCACCACCAATCACCACCAATCATCATCATCACCCATCATCACCACCCATCATGATCACCACCCTTCATCACTACCACCCTTCATCACTTCCAACTATCAAAACCACCACCAATCAACCATCATTATCACCATGACCAATCATCAGCACCACCCATCATCACTTTTACCTATCATAACCACCACCCATAAACCATGATCATCACCATGACTAATCATCACCACCACCCATTATCACGGACCACCATCATCATCATTGCCACCAACCACCCAACATCACCATCACCCATCATTATCCTCACCACAAATCAGCATCATCACCCATCATAATCACCACCCATCGTGATCACCACCTTACATCATTAACACCAATTATCAGCATGAACACCCACCATCATCACCAACCATCATTATCACCATCTATCACAATCATCACCACCGATCATCATCAACCACCTATCAACACCACCACCACCGACCATCATCAACACACATCATCACCCATCAACCATCATCATCAACAGCCATCAGCACCCATCATAATCACCACCCATCGTCATCTATAACCATCATCACCACCCACCATCATCAACCACCACCACCCATCATCATCACCCATCATCATCACCACCCACGGCCACCACCCGCACTGCACCACGTGGTGCGGCAGCTGTGCGCGTGGGGGCGGAGCCTCGCAGAAGTGACGTCTTTTCTGGTACGTCATAGCCACGCCTCCACCGCCAGTCGAGAGGAATGCGCACGAGGGAGCAGCTGCAGACGACGTTGGAGAGCGAATCCTCAACGAGGTGAGCGTCCCTGTTGACTATGAGTGTTGTTTATCTTTATTTTACATTTTGACCGCAAATTAAAGCCTCATTATTGTTGATATGTTGGTATTTTTATTTTCTGCAATCAAATTAGGACTGCTAGATAGGTTACTTGGCATGCCCTGATATGTTGCTTTTACTGTCACTGTTTAGACATAAGCGAGTCAGCATTTTAAAATTAATAACTAACTTGTTTAAATCTCAGAGTATGAATAACATGTCTACAATTATTGTTTTCTGATTGCTGGCACAATTGTGCCCTACATTTTATGTATTGAATGTTATTCAACATTGGGGAGGAGTCTGCCTTCTTGTTCAGACCCCAGCTGCTGCCATAGTTGTCTCTAATCTGTGATGTCACAGCCACATGGGTGGTGTCTCTGACATCACGTGACCCACGACGTCATGCTCGGTTTATAACAAATAATTTAAGTAAGGTCATATGACCCTCATGACCTACAAGGCATAGGGGGGGGGGGGGTGTTTATCAAGAATTCGATTAATGCAAATGGGCTGTACATTAACATGCATGTGTGGATTAAATATCATTAAGTTTGGCGATTATGTTTAATGTAATAGGCTGGTGGAATAAACATGTTTGTGTGGATCGATGAGTGAGTGATCAGAAGCACGTATGAGTGGCAAACAAGTGCGGGCGTTGGCTTGAAAGCAACAGGCATGGAAGTGATGGGATTGGTACAGTGAGTGGCCAAATATGTAATATTTTAGAGGATGAGTGATTCAAATTGTTGCTAAATCTTAGCGTTGTTCCAAACTCCACAGGCCATCCAACTTCACGCAGAATCTACTCTTTCCCAACAACATGGATAGCCATATCAAGTGGGCTGAGATTGTGGATGACTATGAGGGTAAGTCCCAGATACCTGCATCACGTGGCTTATATACAGAGAAGGAGGCTCCTTTATCAATTACTTTGAGAAGACATGGCTTGGTTGTGATGGGAAGACGTAATGATCGAGTGTTCCAGAAACGATGGGTTTATATCTGAATTTCAGCCATTTTTGTTTAAACTGGGGTCTCAAGCTTATGGAATTAATGGTCTCAGCATGCCCACAAAAACATGACTTGTAAAGTTTTACTGCCATGTGATGAATATTTCTCAATAGCAGCTCCTGTTGTGTGGAAAGAGCTAATTACAGGGATCTTAAAATTCGTTCTGTGAAACTCCATGTTCTTCGTTCTCTAATTCATTACTCGTCCTTTGAATTACCTGTCTGCTCTTCGCAGGCCGGGAATCGTCGCGCCAGTCGACCACCTGGGGTGACATTATGGATAAAGTGGACCCTTTCCCAGGCCAAGGTTACAAGCATCGCTCCCCAAAGGTGTGTATGGGGTCTGTGGGGGTCAAATACACATTATCTACAAAACTGGCACACCATCTCTCCACATTACCTTTCTCACCACACCACCACCAATTAAATAGACCATCATATAGCCTTATCATGAATCTATAACATCACAAGACACCATCTCTCTGGAACATTCCTCTGCTTCACCTCTCTGTATATCAAAACCAGCTCCAGACACCATCAGCCAATCTCTCCACCATCCCACTCATGCATTGGTCATTTATTACCATTGAGGACGAAATGATATAAATCAGTCACATTAATTACGTCTGCTAGTTCAGTTGATTGGAAGTAGCCATTCCAGTTGCCCACTATGGGCACTGCGTGAAATTTGTCGAGATTATGGGCTACGAGATCTTTATAATGTAACATTCTGTGGAAACTATTGCCAGTGATGATTGTTGCCAACAATTGCTATGAAATATTCCCAGTCGATCACAGACTTAAGTGCATGTATGGGGTGTGTGAGGATATATGAGGATGTAACATGTATTTTGATTATGTAGGGGTTGGGATTATTAAGGGTTAGGGCTACACGTACAATGTGATAAAAGTATTGATGGATAAGGTGTTATGTTATCAGGTGATTTTATATATTCAATCTTGATTTGAAATTTTCTTGACTGTGTATATTCATGCGAGTGTAAAAAGCGAGTTTGAATGAGTGAACGTGGATGTCTGCATCTGTACAAAGATGTGTGAGTATGCATTTGTGTTGGGTTTATGTGCACGTTTATGTTTGCATGCATGTGGGTATTAATTTTTGTTTGCATGTGCATGTCTGAATATTAATGTGGTGATCTTTGCTTGAACAGAGGATAATTGGGGAGTTAAAAGACTTCAGCGGGGTGAAGCGTCTTCAGGAGAAGGACCTTGGGACGCTGAAACGCCTCCTGGTAGAGGAGCGCCTCTTTGAGGTGCAGCGCCTGGCCAGGGAAAAGTGCCGCACAGTGGAGCATTGCTTCAGAGACCATCTCCTCAAGAAGCGACTCGTTATAGTGCAGTGCTTCGCGGAGGAGAAGCGACTTCGTGAGATGAAGCATCTTGAGGAGAAGCGTCTGGAGGAGGATGAGAAGTACCTTGAGGAGGAGCAGTGCCCCGTCAGGACCGCTGCCATCACCACCACTGCCAGCAACGCTGCAACCACCACCACCGCTGCCACCCCCGCCATCACTGCCACCACTGACACGACTGCCACCACCGCCACCGTCACCGTCACCGCCACCACCGCGGCAACCACCACCTCTGCCACCACCACAACTTACTCCACTGCCAGCGCCACCACCACTGCTGCCACCGCCACCACCGACACCTTTGACGCTACCGCAACCACCTCCACCAACTCCACCACGTCCACCGCCATCATCACCACCGACCGCCCTGCCGCTAACGCCACCACCACTGCCACCACCATGGCAACCACCACCTCTGCCGCTACCAACGCAACCAACACCACCACTACCGCCACCACCACCACCACCGCCACTGACATCACCAGCACTGCCACCTCAGCCAACACCACCACCACCGACACCACTGCCACCACTTCTGCCACCTCCGAGGACGAGGAGGTTGAGGAGGATGAGGAGAGAATTGAGAAAACAGAGAAGGGGGATACGATGGTGGTGGAGGATGAAGATGAAATGGAGGACGAGACAAAGGAGCAGGAGATGGAAGAGGTGCAGGTGGTGGAGGTGGTGATGCAGGGAAAGAAGAGGAAGCGAGGGGGCCTCGCTCGCGTTGCAAGAGCGATCACCTCACTCCTCCGCCGCGTGCTGCTTTGTGGTAGCATGTCAACCACTCAGTAGGGGTGATGGTGGTGGTCGTGGATTGGTGCCAACCATGACCACTATCACCATACTACCCACCCACCCTGTGATACATGCCACACCCACCCACCCCGTGATACATGAAACACACTTACCACACGGTTCCCCAGAGAAACGTTGCCAGTGGGACCACAGCTGTTGAAGTGGAGAACGATTGCTACCAAGACACCACGCACACCACACACACACGGGACTAGCCCAAAAGCATAGCCGGCCCCACTCTGGGCCCCTTCCATGCTGGTTTTTATCCAGGCAGTCCTCATGGGATGACCTTGCTATGGTTTCCAGGACATGGAAGGGGCAGAAAAGCCAGGGTGAGAGAGCTGGAGGGGTCTGGATCGGCCAATGGACGACACCTGCCACATGGCAAGCCCCAGGGCCACCCTGCAAATAATACGGTTAAATACCATTGTTCTTATTGGTACTATAAACTCTTTGAAATAAACCCATGATGACAAAAAATATATTTGAATTGCTTGCAAGTGCTGCCTGAGTTGGTTAAATGTGCCTTGGCTCAGGTGTGCGGTTTTCCAGCTGTGTGTGGAGGTACAAGGACAAATATAGAATGATCGCCGTTTTGAGAGATGGTCCTTCTTTAGAGCACATACAAATGTCGGTGGGAAAAGATATTCAGGTGATTCGCCTCCTTCACAACACTGCCACTCTACTCCACTGCCCCACTGATCCACTGCTCCACTGCCCCACTGTCCCACTGTCCCACTGCTCAATTGATCCATTGCCCCTCTGCCCAACTGTCCCTTTGCTCCACTACTCCACTGCCCTACTACCCATTTGGCCCACTGCTCTTCTGCTCCGCTGTCCCACTGCCCATCTGCTCAATTGCCCTACTGCTCAACTACTCCAATGCTCCACTGCCCTTCTACTCCACTGCCCCTCTACCTCCCTGCTCCACTGCCCATCTGTTCCCCTTCTGTAACAGCAGTTGAAACAAACGTTTGAGTTTCTTAACCCCCCCTGCCTCTGTCCACCAATCAGTAGAAATGGGTAAGCCACAATCGAGCAGCAAGGTGCATGTGGTGTGTTAAAGTGTGGGTACTCCATCTTCTAAAATATCTGCTCAGTGTGTAAGAGTAGAACAAAACATCGTGTAAAGGGGCTCTATAGAACTCGGTCTTGTAGAAATTATTCCTGCAACCAGAGGTATGATAAAGCAATTGCGAAATTGGGTCAACACTCCACAATTCAAATTGTTTTGGCAGAGTATTCAAAGAATGCTGCTGCTCACGATACAGGTTTGCTACTTATGTATTTAACATGGGGGGTGTTTAGAGGCGGCCCAGTGACCGAGAGGTCAGAGCACTGAAGTGGGACCACGGAGTAACTGGGTCTGAATCCAGGCACCCGCCTGTGATCAAAGTGGGTTGTCAAGTCTAGCGAGTTCATGATCTCAGCCTGGTCGTCAATGACTGCGAAACATAAACCATCACATGGCAGTAATGTGGTTCTCTACTTAATTTGCGTGAGGAGGCCCTCGTAAAACCATGTTTTTACAAGAAGGTCTGCATTGTGCACATAGAATCGCCCCTTGGATACGGAGAATCGGAGCGACCGCCCAGGTCCGCGGGCATTGGGGGGGCCCTGCGCTTCAATGTCACGGGGGTGTCAGATGTAATACTTGCGGTGGAATTTGAACGCGTCGGAGGCCCACATGCTGGGATTTTCCCCTGGCCTAGCACCCTTATGGACGGTCCTGTGTGTACATTGTTCAAAGTCTCGCACAGGCTTTTGCCAAACTCAATTATGGCAGCAATAATAATAAAACGAATTACAGGACTGTGAAGGACATGGCATGTGAGCCCTGTAGCTCTCCCAAGTGCTTGTGGGTTGAACCGCGTGTTGTTCAGCAGGAATTCAGTGTTTTTGAAGAGAGGTGAGACAGTGAGACCCAGGTTAGTGTGGGTAGAGTGGTGAGTGTGACAGTAAGACAGACCCAAGTGAGTGAGTGTAGGAAGACAAATGAGTGAGAGAGTGAAACAGACTCTGGTGAGTGTGTGTGGGTAGAGGTGAGTGTGACATTGAGACAGACCAATGTAAGTGTCTGTGGAATGTGGTGTTAAAGTAAGACAAACCCAGGTGAGTGTGGTAGAGAGGTGAGTGTAACAGTGAGACAGACCCAGGTGGGTGAGTGTGACTAGTGATGTGAGTGTGACAGTGAGACAGACCTACGTCAGTGCGTGTGGATGAGGTGAGTATGACAGTGAGACAGACCCAGATGAGTGAGTGTACGAATAGAGGTGAGTGTGACAGTGAGACAGACCAAGGTGAGCCCGGTTGTCCTTGACAGCACAAAGAAGTAAGAACATTGTTACGACCAACGTTACAGGAGGGAGGATCCTGCTCTTTATTACGTGGATGAGAGGGCACTTGAAATGTACTCAGAAGTAGCTCCGTGATTACAGCTTCAGTGGGCCATTCTCTAACACAAGGCTTGCAATCTTCTGCTCGAGACACGAATGATTCGTTGTTTCCACGGCAGGATGGCAACATCCAACCGAGGTTAAGATTTGGGTAAAATTAGAAAATGCAGGTTTACTAATAAAATACGTTGCAGTTTGGTTACCAAAGCAGTGGGTTGTCGGCATGTAGCATGGAGGTAGGGTAGATGTGAAGTTTAACGTCATTGAGTAAAAACTCAGAGTGAGTGTACATCTACTGTCGTTATGATCCACGTCTAGCGATACACGCAGAGACACGAGGAGCAGGAGGTACTCTATTTATTATAGCCTTCACAGGGTACAAGGGGTCACTACACTTTCAGTCAAGAGAGCTAACAGACTGCCTGTCTGACACCGCCGAGAAAATGCAGATGGTGACGATGACTCCAGCAGTCCGACGAGATTCCACTCCAAGCAACAGCCCCAAACCTTTGCCCGGGGTCCCCTTTTATCCTCCTAGCGTGGCCTCGCTAGGAGGATAATGGAAATCAAATTATAACATTTTTGACATGTTTTTCTGGATGTTTTTGTTGTTATTCTGCCTCTCACTGTTCAAATAAACCTACCATTAAAATTATATTCTGTTCATTTCTTTGTCAGTGGGCAAATGTACAAAATCAGCAGGGGATCAAATATTTTTTTCCCTCACTGTACTTGATATGTACAGGACCGGACAACATCACCTTAACAAATTCATATGCCACAGATTGCACATTAGATCAGAGCACAATTATTTGTTTTGTCATAGTTCTGAATGTCTCAACTGGGACCAAAAAAGTTAAACAAAGTTAATGTAATAAACAGTGCTTGTTAATATTTGTCTGTTGTTTAAAAGAAATAAGTTTCTGTTCCCAAAACTTATTTTCACTAAATTGTACCATAGATGTACACTTGAATAGTGTGCTGATCTTTAAAGGTGTATTGAATATTTTTTTACATACTGCGACTCATAATCCTGCTGTTATGGAGTGACTCATACAGCCAGCTATGGCTGCAAAGTTTGGTCGTACATGTTATGTATATATCGTTAATTGTTAAATTTGAATCACAGTTCCTATGATCACTGTTACATTGTTTTTATAGCTTTATTTTGGTGATTTTGAAAACGTTTTGGTTTAGCCATGTTTGTTTTTTGTAGTACAGAGTTAGCCTGATAACTTTAATCTAAATTGTCTTATGATTGTTATTATTCGACTTGCATCCCACCGGGATTTTTGCACACAGTGTTGATATACGGTGCTTTTCTGGAAGACTTTGCTGTCTTTTCCTGGATTTTTCTGTTGCGTGTAGTCGCTTTAAGATATTCCTTGATCATGTTTTTGTTTGTTGCGGTTGCACCCGAGTCAAGAGCAACATAGCTCACAGGGTTATACCAAATAAATGAATCTGAAAAACTTAAATGAATTTCTGCTTGCATGTCTGTATATTCATGTGATTATCTTTGCTTGAACAGAGGATAATTGGGGAGTTGAAGGATCTCAGCGGGGTGAAGCATCTCCAGGAGGAGAAGGACCATGCGACAGAGAAACGCCACATGGTAGAGGAGCACCTCTTTGAGGTGCAGCGCCTTGCCAGGGTGAAGCGCCGCACAGAGGAGAACTGCTTCAGAGACTATTTCCTCAAGAAGCGCCTCGTTAAAGTGAAGTGCTTCACGGAAGAGAAGCGTCTGGTGGAGGAGAAGTGTCTCGCCAACGTGAAGAGCGTCGAGGAGGAGAAGCGCCTCATGGAGGAAGAGCGGTGCCTCGCCAGGACTACTACCATCACCACCACCAACGCTGCCACCTCCGCCCCACCACCGCTGGCGCCACCGCCATTACCGCTGCCGCCACCGCCACCTCCGCTGCCACCATCACCACCATTGCCACCGCCACCACGGCCATCACCTCCAGCACCTCCGCTGCCACCACCGATGCCACCGACGCCACCTCGGAGGTTGAGGAGCATGAAGAGAGAATGGAGAAAACAGAAGAGGGGGAGAAGATGGTGGTGGAGGATTAAGAGGAGGTGGAGGAGGATGAGACAAAGGAGGAGATGGAGGTGGTGATGCAGGGAATGAAGAGGAAGCGAGAGGGCCTCGCTCGTGAGGCGAGAGCGGTCACCTCACTCCTCCGCCGCATGCTGCTTTGTGGTGGCATGTCCACCACTCAGTAGGGGTGATGGAGGTCGTGGATCGGTGCCTACCATGACCACTATCACGATACTATCCACCCACCCCGTGATACATGTCACACCCACACACACACCACATGGGTCCCCGGAGAGACCGCGCCACTGGAACCACAGCTGTGGAATGAAGCTGAGCAGCAGATGCCAGGACTACAGTGGAGAACGATTGCTACGAAGACACCGCACACCACACACAAACGGGACTAGCCCAAAAGCATAGCCGGTCCCACCCTGGGCCCCTTCCATGCTGGTTTTCATCCAGGCAGTCCTCATAGGATGACCTTGCCATGGTTTCCAGGACATGGAAGGGGCAGCTGACCCAGGGTGAGAGAGCTGGAGGGGTCTGGTATGGACAATGGACGACACCTGCCACGTGGCAAGCCCCAGGGCCACCCTGTAAAGAAAAAGGTTCAATACCATTCTGTTAAATTTCGATTTAAAGCTATCTTGGCTGCAAGGATTCATCTTCTTTGGTTCTTTCGGTAAAGTAGCGTAGAATGAGAATAAAATAATACATTGATCAAATAAAATAACACAATAAAATTCTCACGACGTTTCGGCCACAACACAAGCGGCCTTCATCAGGTGAAGGGACGAGACTGTCTGGAGGAAAGCGCTGGAGTGAACACAGCCAAGCTCAGACCGCGACCTTTAAGCTGTGTGAGAAGAAACAGAGCGCCTTGACAAACGAATTAGCATAAAATTTAGCATTGAAAGAGCTGAGTGATTAGCTTGTGACTGGTCACAGAAATGGCTATGTTAAAGTCAAAGCCTACACATCCACAGAGGCACCTAGTACAAATCAAACAGGATAATTTAGCATTGAAATTGCTGAGTGATTAGCTTGTGTCTGGTCACAGAAATGGCTATGTTAAAGTCAAAGCTTGCAAGCAGAAATATCCCTGTGAAACTCGCACAGACAGACACACACACACGCAGATGCGCACACAAACAGGCACACAGGCGCACACAGACACTACTGCTACTAACTACTACTCAGTACTACCACTGCTGCTACCACTAAGCGTAAAACATTCCCATCGTGATTGTGACTCTGACTGGCCGTTGCGGCGCTGCTGCTGCTGCTTCTTAGATACCCCAGGAGCAGCTCCAATGCCGCTTCGAGGTGCGAGAGAAGATTGGCGAGGGAGAGCAGGGAGTGGTGCTGCGGTGCGTGGACCACAATATGGGATTCCTGGTGGCTGTCAAGATGCTGGCACTGCCCATCCAGTAGGTTGGGGCAGGGGTGATTGGGTTGGTGGTGGTGGTGGTGTGGGTGGGTGCTGGTGGTCTTAACACAGCGGCCATGGTCATAATTATAAATGAATACAATAATAGATAATAAATGCAAGTAAATACAACATGGTTACAAAATAATGAGTATAATAGTAAACAACAATGATAATAACCTCTGCAAAACTATCTCTAACTATAAACTGAAACTATCTCACTAAAAAATTAACCGTCGTAAAACTACTATGAACTAGAGACCCACAGAGACCCACAGACTTGCTGTGTGCACACAGCCCTACCAAAATAGAGATGCAGAGGATGGAGTTGAAGGTGATCACGGAGCTGCAGGGGGAGGGCAGTGCTGAGCTGCACGGCGTCATCCGCGTCCTGCACTCGTTCCACTTCCGCGGACACAACTGTCTCGTGCTGGAGCTGTTGAAGTACGCATCATCACCATTGTTATTATTGTCATCATTATCATCATTATCACCATCGTCATCATTATCGTCATTATCACTATCGTCATTAAAATTGATTAACACAGAAGTGTTGTGTTCTTTCGTGACATTTATGCATAAGAACTGTATTCTGTGCTGAGATCTGAACTTGGAGACCTGGCTGAACACACTACCACATACTCAGTAAATGTTAAAGCGGGAATAATTGTATTATACTGATCGATAGTACAAAGTTAAACAACACAGCCGAGTTTAATCTGACATGCTCAAGTACCTGCATAACTGCATATGATTAATTGCATTATCCCGATTGAAAACCGACCCTCGTCAACGAGGCGGGGCCTAATTATCATAACGGCTCGCAGTAGCATAATCACACATACACTAGCATAAATTAATACGATTCTCTCTCGCATTCGCATAGTTTATGCGCATAAATTACAGCAAATTAACATTTTTTCGGATAATTATGCAAATTTCAAATTTGATTTAATTTTTATTATTTTCATCAAATTTTCATAACCTACATATACAACAGACCGCAACCTCACCCCAACCGTGACGCGTGTCGGAGAGCCCTCATGTCGTTGTTGTTGACTCCGTAGTACAGGTTTTGTTTGGGTTAGATCGCGTGAATATATAAATGTTGTGTTGTTATACCTCGCCACCACCCGACACGGCCATCACCACACAGAGACCCATAGACATCGTCACCACACAGAGACCCACAGACTCACCACACTGTCAACCACAGACTCAGCCCCTTTACCGTATTCACCTGATTAAGAGACTCAGTTTTTTTATGTTCTTGTTACAACAAAGTATGGTTTGCGTCCTATAATCCGGTAGTAGGATAGATCGGATTGATTTAACTCACCCGTTTTGGGGTGCGTCTTACTTTACCCACTAAGCTATTCATTGTTGTTATGTTTGTGTTATATTTTAAATACAAAATGTTTACATTTGGGGGACCTCTTTGGCCCAGAATTACAATTACAGAATAAGGGATATGGTGTTACCACCTCGTGGAAATAGAAAAACTTCATCAGCAAAAAAGGAAAAGGAGGAGGGAGACACAGGGAGGAGGGAGACGGGGGAAGGAGGGAAACACGGGGAGCAGGAAGGAGACCGGGGGAGGAGGGAGACACAGGGAGGTGGAAGGAGACAGGGGGAGGAGGAGGAGGAGGGAAATGAGGGGGAGGAAGAGAAGGAGGTGCTGCAGCTGCTGACCTTCTTGACAGCGAATCTGATCGCCGGTTTCATGGCTCACCTAGCGACACAGACGGAGTGGCTGCAGTTGCAGGAGCAGCTGCAGAAGGTGCAGAAGGTTCAGCAGCTGCAGGAGGTTCAGCCAGCACAGCTGGTGCAGGAGGTGGTCAACTGCCTGGCAGACCTGTTCCTCGTGCGGTTCAGAGACTCCGTTCTGGACTTGGTGAGCCACACGGAGGAGCGGGTGGTGCACCGAGGGCTCCTCCGGCTGCTCGTGGACGTGGCCTGGGAGGTCCTCCGCGATGGCTCCGCGAGCTGGGGCCGCGTGGTGGTCCTGGTGGTGCTCTGCTCGCTCCTCCCTCGCGAAGAGGCTGGTGGACTGCTTACGTCTGAGCGACGCGGAGAAGACGGTGGCCGTGACGGACGCGGTGGCCGCCCTGCTGGTGAACGCGTGCGGGGCCTGGCTCGTTGAGCAGGGAGGCTGGGAGGGCTTCAGGCGAGAATTCGGGCTGGGGTCGCCCACCTAGGAGAGCGGCCGCGGATGCCGAGCTCCGACGATTGGCGACGGTGGAGACAAAAAGAGAGGAGAGAGCGAGAACGTCGCAGTTGGGAAAAGAAGAAACAATCCGTACGGAGGAGACGGCGCGACCTCACCCTCACCCCAACCGCGACGCGCGTCGGAGAGCCCTCATGTCGTTGTTGTTGACTCCGTAGTACAGGTCTTGTTTGGGTTAGATCTCGTGAATCTCATAATGTTGTGTTGTTAAACCCGCCACCACCCGACACGGCCATCATCACACAGAGACCCAGAGAGATCGTCACCACACAAAGACCCACAGACTCACCACACTGATACAACAAAGTTTGGTTTGCATCCTATAATCCGGTAATAGGAGATATCGGATTTATTAAGCTCACCCGTTTTGGGGTGCGTCTTACTTTACCCACTAAGCCATTCATCATTGTTGTTATGTTTGTGTTATATTTTAAATACAACACGTTTACGTTTATGGGACCTCTTTGGCCCAGAATTAAAAAGACAGAATAAGGACACACTGCAAGCCTCGCAGAGTGCTCTGCTACTGTGGAAGAGGCGTGTGGTAGCATTCCACCTGCCACGGCCCCTGGGGGAGGTGTTGTATCTAGGCCCCTTTTCCATCTTAATATTAACAAGTAATTTTTCAATACATATAGATACATATTTCTATTGTTTCTTTTAATTTTAATAATGAATAAAAACACCAAACCAGGCCTCAGCATGGCATGTGGGGGTCATATTTACCTTGACCCACTAACACGATTTTGACGTTCAGAGCCCTCCCAGGGTCAGAGGGAGCAGATAGAGAGCAGAGCGCAGTGGATTGCAAAGGGCTGACGTAAACACAAAGCCAGGGTCACTGGGAGGTTGCGTTAGCCTAGATCTAGTTAAGTCAAAAAAGCTAATTGGTGCTGCATTACTATTAAAGCAACTTAAAGTCGGAATTTAACGACAGGGTAGGCTAAAGTTATTGATCTTCACACCCACTTCAATTGAACCCTGCCACAAGCTACGTCAATGTAACCATCACCCGTCTATTAATTTAATATGAAATGTATTTCCATATTTTAATAATGTCTATACGACTTGACCCGAAGCCTATAACAATCAGGTTTTCCTAAGTCAACATAAATGCTCTAGCCTCCACCCATACGCAAATAATAAGCAGGGTTAAAGTAAGAGTAGAGAGGAAAAGAAATGCAAGCGCACAGCAAAACTGCAACGTAAGCAAAGGGCGATGTTAAACCCAGGGTCGGAGAGAAAGGGAAATCCCGGCCGTCTTTGTATCCCTGCAGCGCGGGGTAGGAGTGTGTATACGCTTGGGGAAACACGAGTCAAACACCACAACGAGAAGCTGACTCAGACCTTGGATTAATACAGAATCATAACTATGGAACTCTGATGAAATGAAATGTTAACTTAAAACTTTTTAACCATTTCTTTGTGCGTCGGTGAAAGTCGGAGGGAATATCACCCCTCCCTCCAGGTTGTGCACCCAGACAGAGAGGCGCCTTCGAGACAATTTATAACATTTGATTGTTTTACTTGTGGGTTTTATGGTAGGAGTATGACAACGGAATATACCGTGGGTGATCTACACAAGGACACACACTGACACATGTACGGACACACACACACGGACGCAGATACATACGGACAAATCCTTACACAGCAAAAATCGAAAGAAACCTCGCCTTGTGGGCAGGATCCGAGTGAAGGGATTTTTGGGCATAAAAAGAGGATCCTGAGCATTGAAACCTCAGTTCGACTTGGGGGGGGGGTCGGCTCACCAGAGTTCGACCGGGGGGTCGACTCTCGGGAGACAGTTCGACTCGGAGGAGCAACTCGGAAGAGTTCGACCCGGGGGGGGTCGGCTCACCAGAGTTCGACCGGGGGGGGTCGACTCTCGGGAGACAGTTCGACTCGGAGGGGTCGGAACTCGGGGAGTTCTACCAGGGGGGTCGGAACTCGGGGAGTTCGAATCGGAGGAGGTCGGAACGCAGGGAGTTCGACCAGTGGGCCGGCTCAGGAGCAGTTCCAATCGGGAACGAGAGCAACAGGTCGCCAGCCGGCGAGCTGCAGAGCAGGGGGCGGCGAGCAGAAGCCAAAGTGGCCCCGTCGCTACCCACTGACGTTGGCAAGACTCGCAAGGTAGTGAGGCGTCATCTAGTGTGATTTCCAAGAGCTGAAAGACAGAGTATTGCTGAAAGATTATTCTACATTGAGTCCAGCTGCAGAGCGACCGACGCACCAAGCAAGAGCTTCTGCAAACCAGAGCAAGAGCACGTGCGACTTGAGTCATCCAGCAGTGGAGAAAAACCTGCTTTCAGCAAACCAGCAACGAGCACGTTCGAGTTCTCCACCCAGAGAGAGGGAGCGTGCCGATGCAGCTCATCCAACAGCGGAGAGAAACTGCTGTCAGCGAACCAGCACGAGCGTGATCGCGCAGCTCATCCAGCAGTGGAGAGAGGTGTCCACTGAGCAGAACTGAGAGCGATCAAGCAACTCTCCCCCGTGGACAGAGGCTGGCTGCTGCGTGGAGGAGGGCGGCGATTCGTATGATGCACTCCCACACACCTCACCGCTCTAAAGGGAGCGAGGCTACTTCTCCTACAAGCGATGCCAACTTCAGCATATGGCAACGCAAATAATTAATTCCAAACACTGACTATTCAAAACAATTCATATCACTCAAACATACACAGGTCCTTAACCAGAAGCGAACACTCAAGTCCGTGAACCATCTGGCTGTGGAAGCATCGATCGTGTGATAACAGTCCGTCATTTATAAGTATATTCATAATTTCCCTCTTTAATATTTTGTTTTGGACTGTACTTCTAATCGCATAAGTTACCAACCGATCTATCAATACGAATTAACCCTTGGCACCTTCGCCACGGAGCTACGGTCCCGGGGAGGAATCGTGCTAAACCGATTTTCTGATCATACATTCTTATTCACGAATTAATTAATTAATTAATCTCCCGTGAGATAACACGTTCCGCCGCATACCCTCACACTAAGCCATTTCGGTAATCTTATAGTCTGTCCGGTGGATCTGTTGTTACATTTATGCCTTTGGAAATAATAACTGTTTGATTGTCTTTTTATATGAATACCGTTGCATGTTAATCAGTCGCCTGTGATAATGTGCTGACCATTTCAAGCATAATGATCGTTCATATTATAATGTATAAGCTTTTGTGTAACATAGCATTTGCATGTTCTGACTCTCTCTCTCTCACTAACAGCAATCGCTTTATGCGGGGTCCATGTGTTATCAAAGTGAAATCGTACAGTCGTTGATGATACTGTCTTGATACCGTGTGGATACCGTGTTGAAGTTCCGAGATTGAGAGTCACATACATATTATAGTTAAGGTTTAATTAGAAAATAAATTGATTAATACAGAAGTGGTCGTGTGATTCTTTCCTGAAGTTTTTGCATAAGATCTGTATCCTGCGACGAGATATGAACTCGGGAACCTAAACTATAAACACACCAATCCACACTCATTAAACTAATGCGAACGATGTGAACATGGGACCTAAAATATGAACACTCGGGGAGTGTTAAAGCGAGAATCATTGTATTATGCTGATCAATAATACGAAGTTAGACAACGAGGCCGAATTGACACTAGCGTAACGGCACACGATTGATTGCGTTATCCTGATTGATAACCCCACCTCGTCAACGAGACGGGGCCTGATTATCATAAAGGCTATCATTAACACAACCACACCCACTCGTATAAATTAATACGATTACCTCTCTAATTAGCATAGTTACACGCATAAGTACACAAATTAGCATAATTTCGGATTAATTATGCAAATTTCGAATTTCATTTAATTTTAATTATTTTTCATCAATTTTCACACACCCACATATACAACAAATTGGGGGCTCGTATCCGGGATCTCTCGCAGACAGTTTATGCTTAAATTAAGGAACGAATCACTGTTGTATTAATCAAGGTATTGTGAACTAACATTGCCCTGTGACTGTAAACGGTGTAAACAAACAAAAAAACGCACTCTGAAGGAAAATACCAGAGTAGCAGTGGATAACAAAGACAGTGGGGGTAAGATTATTTGCTCGAGTTGAACCAACACATCCTGTGATACGAATGTTTTTATATGTACTCTGAAGTGGAATTCCAGAGTAACTCACGCCACACATAAGAGACTAGAGTTAAGATACACTCTTAGGTCTATTAACTACACTACGTAATAGAGATGGCACATGACCCGCAACGTTCTGAGGGTGACATCCCAACGCATAACACTGATACAGAATGGACCTCCGAAGAGGAGATAGAATCTATGGAAAAACAATATCGTGAATTTGTGTTAAAACGTACTGGACGGACTGCTAGACAGCAGACAGAGCAGAGAGACGTATGGGAGGGGAGACATATAGAAGATGTTAAGGCACATAGGAGGAAACTACTTAAGGATGTGATGAAATGTAGCAAAGCCAAACGTGACGTAAAAATTGCAGAAATAGCAAGGTTAGACTCGTATCTCCTCACACAGACATACAGAGAAAGATTATGGACTGGGGAAAAATTTGACAGGGAAAGGAAGGAGAAACTGTCCCTAATAGAGGAGGTTGAGCGTCTGCACGCCCTCGTGAGAGAAAAAGAGTCGGCGCTGAATGCACCAGCGAAACCCCCAGATGTTGATACACATAACACATACGGGAGTAACAGTTTACCACACTCCGAGCCACGCGGACGTAAACCAGAGACAGGTCACACAGGAGGTGTGGCTACCAATCAAAGTGGTTTTGACAGAGATTCCCCCTCGCGACTCGAGAGAGGGGAGGGAGAGATACGGATGAAAATAGGAAAACATAGGACTGACAACTTCGAGGGTAGAGAGGAAAAAAATATTAACACTAAGTCAGCAGGATATTCTGTACTGATCGAGCAAAAAAGGGCGGAGCTGGGGCAAGACGAGCGACATGACAGAGACAGCTCATTTGGTAGACACATTCCACGCAAGCACGACCGACGTGGAACCTATGGCAGAGATTACTTTCCAGAAAGACGCACATCACACAAGCATGAGCCATGGGATAAGCAGGAGTCACCGAGCAAAGTTGACTCACGTTGCAGGTGCAAAAGGCACTACAAAAGTTATGTTAAGCAGCGCCACCGTGATGGTGACAGCTCGAGTGAGCACTCCTCAGGAACAGACGCCTCTGACGATGATCAACTGTCCGAATACTCATTCAGTAGTAAAACTCTGAAATTGATGGACAAGGCTCTCGTCAGAATTCCCTACTTTGATCCACACGATAGGAACAGAGACATACACGCTCACATCGCAACGGTAGAAGCAGAAGCAGTGATCAGGGGTTTGAGGAAAACGAATGAGAAAGCCAGTTTACTGAGACGAAGCTTGCACGAGCAGTCTATACCATGGGTAAAGTCGCTTTCATACAAGGTTCGGAACGATTTCAAAAAGCTGAGCCTGGCAGTGAGCCGGAAGTTTGGAGAATATTTAACATGGTCTGAGGGATTTAATGCTGCAAAATCTATGACCCAGTGCGCAGACGAGGATCCGCGAGATTACCTCCTACGGTTTAAAAGAGCGTACTACGCGGGTGATGTGGATCAGTATCACGAAGGTGACAAAAGGTTCAAAGTTATGTTTTTCGGGTCTTTGAGTCCAGAGATTACAGAAATTGTGGGAATGGTATTGAATCCAGAAACAGCCTCCTTACACCATATAGAGGATAAGGCGCACAGAGCTTGGCTGTACAGAGCTAAAGACAATAGTTCTACGACACCCAGAGAGAGGGATGATGTAACCAGCGTTTCAGAGGGAAATAAAAATCACGTGAGCAGAAACACAGCACCACCAGCGAGGCAATGGCCCGCAGGCTGGGAGCGATCGCAGTGTGCAGGGACGCATATTTGCGAGAATCGCGGTGTGTGTAGACCAAGAGCAGAATCATGCCGGGTCCCAATGCCACGACACACGAGGGATCAAACACAATCGGCCCACTTCCGATCGATTCCCCCACCAGTTTTACCAGGAGAGAGCAGAGGCATGAGGAATAGGGAGACAGGCGTGAGCTTGGCTGAGACACAAAAAATGACACGGGCACGTGATGAATCAATCACATTGGTTGAGAGGGAGCTTTCAGTGAGAGTGGTGTCCGTGGAGCTGCAGGGAAATTATGGACTCGTTAAAAAAATTAAGCAGGCTGCGGTTGACAAGGTAAACCAGGAGGGTCCCAATGATTGGGAAACAATAAATGCGTCGGGCACCAGTTCTGATAATGTGGTGGAGAGCGCAAGTGTTGCTCCCGTAATTGACACACCTATCGAGCAGGGAAACATAACTGCATTAAAGTGTGATCCTACAGGAGATGATAACCAACCGCAGGGAGGGGAAGGAAAACCTGATTGTCTGGTAAATATAAATGCCATCCCTTGTGTCGCGGAAGTGCGTGAGTGTACTGTGGAAGAGGCAGATGAATGCAGACATCAGCCTTTGGATGTTAAATTGTGCTCGGGCACACTAAGGAGGGATGGAGATCAGAGTGTTGAAGTGGAGGAGAAGAATATCCGTGACGGATCGGGAATTGTGTTGAAACACAGCATACTCAAAAGCACGGAATCGAATCGTGACCCAGAATCGAATCGTGGCACGGAATCGAATCGTAGCGCAGAAGGGAATCGTGGCCCAGAGTCAAATCGACTCCCAGAGGCAGCAGATGTGCACAGGGCTGCGGAGAATACAAATGACCCCAACAGTCGAGTACGGAAACTCGTGGTGTATGTTGATCCTGGTTACGCACAGCATAACTTCACGCCACACAATCTCACATGGAAAGGGAGTGATAAAATAAATTACCGATACGAACCAGTGAGCCATGTTCATTAGGCCAAAGCCATCACGACGATGAGCCGGGACGATGATGTGATGATGTTGCATGGAAGGGTCATCGGTAACTCTAAGATACCTGGCCATGAGAGATATGATACACTCGTGACTAAAAGAGTCAGTCAGGTTATCAATGACTTGGTACAAGGTGGCAGAGAGGTAACATGAGAAAGTCAGAGAGACACCGTGGTTCTCGTTAACCTGCACTCCGCCATGGTTAACTTAACAATCCAAGAATTGGGTTTCGCAATCCGAGATCTGTACGAAGAAGATAATACTCGACAGCAAATTCAATAGTTGATCCAAAGACTTGTTGCATTGCACCAGCGGCAGCATCAGTGATCTTCTCCAAGGACAATTTCCTTCATATCTGGTAACTCCAACACTAAAAAAAAATGTGATACCATTAGCATCCCTGGAAACAATCAGTACAACACAGATACAAATTGACTTTAAAATGGGTACAGCCACACCCATACATGGGGACTCCCAGACCGGACAGGTGGGATTTTTGTTGAATTTCCCACTGGTCAAACCCGAAAATGTATTTCGATTGCGGACAGTATTGAACGTGGGTACATGGAATAACGACATCTCCTATAACATGTAGCCAGTTAAACAATTTCCCCTTGTTTTACCTTCCTTTTAGTATTTCTTTTCTTATTTCAAATGTAATCATAAGTTGTGACGTGCGCGCATTGTAAGGAAAAATTACTTGAGTAATATTGATGATTCATGATGGAAAAGTACATAGATTCTTTGTTTTAAAAATGACCCGTGGCCAATTGACCACCGATCATTTTTAAAAGGGCGGAATGTTGTATCTAGGCACCTTTTCCATCTTAATATTAACAAGTAATTTTTCAATACATATAGATACATATTTCTATTGTTTCTTTTAATTTTAATAATGAATAAAAACACCAAACCAGGCCTCAGCATGGCATGTGGGGGTCATATTTACCTTGACCCACTAACACGATTTTGACGTTCAGAGCCCTCCCAGGGTCAGAGGGAGCAGATAGAGAGCAGAGCGCAGTGGATTGCAAAGGGCTGACGTAAACACAAAGCCAGGGTCACTGGGAGGTTGCGTTAGCCTAGATCTAGTTAAGTCAAAAAAAGCTAATTGGTTCTGCATTACTATTAAAGTAACTTAAAGTCGGAATTTAACGACAGGGTAGGCTAAAGTTATTGATCTTCACACCCACTTCAATTGAACCCTGCCACAAGCTACGTCAATGTAACCATCACCCGTCTATTAATTTAATATGAAATGTATTTCCATATTTTAATAATGTCTATACGACTTGACCCGAAGCCTATAACAATCAGGTTTTCCTAAGTCAACATAAATGCTCTAGCCTCCACCCATACGCAAATAATATGCAGGGTTAAAGTAAGAGTAGAGAGGAAAATAAATGCAAGCGCACAGCAAAACTGCAACGTAAGCAAAGGGTGATGTTAAACCCAGGGTCGGAGAGAAAGACAAATCCCGACCGTCTTTGTATCCCTGCAGCGCGGGGTAGGAGTGTGTATACGCTTGGGGAAACACGAGTCAAACACCACAACGAGAAGCTGACTCAGACCTTGGATTAATACAGAATCATAACTATGGAACTCTGATGAAATGAAATGTTAACTTAAAACTTTTTAACCATTTCTTTGTGCGTCGGTGAAAGTCGGAGGGAATATCGCCCCTCCCTCAGGTTGTGCACCCAGACAGAAAGGCGCCTTCGAGACAATTTATAACATTTGATTGTTTTAATTGTGGGTTTTATGGTAGGAGTATGACAACGGAATATACCGTGGGTGATCCACACAAGGACACACACTGACACATGTACGGACACACACACGGACGCAGATACATACGGACAAACCCTGACACAGCAAAAATCGAAAGAAACCTCGCCTTGTGGGCAGGATTTTTGGGCATAAAAAGAGGATCCTGAGCATTGAAACCTCAGTTCGACTGGGGGGGGGGGGGGGGGGGTCGGCTCACCAGAGTTCGACCGGGGGGTCGACTCTCGGGAGACAGTTCGCCTCGGAGGAGCAACTCGGAAGAGTTCGACCCGGGGGGGGTCGGCTCACCAGAGTTCGACAGGGGGGGGTCGACTCTCGGGAGACAGTTCGACTCGGAGGGGTCGGAACTCGGGGAGTTCTACCAGGGGGATCGGAACTCGGGGAGTTCGAATCGGAGGAGGTCGGAACGCGGGGAGTTCGACCAGTGGGCCGGCTCAGGAGCAGTTCCAATCGGGAACGAGAGCAACAGGTCGCCAGCCGGCGAGCTGCAGAGCAGGAGGCGGCGAGCAGAAGCCAAAGTGGCCCCGTCGCTACCCACTGACGTTGGCAAGACTCGCAAGGTAGTGAGGCGTCACCTAGTGTGATTTCCAAGAGCTGAAAGACAGAGTATTGCTGAAAGATTATTCTACATTGAGTCCAGCTGCAGAGCGACCGACGCACCAAGCAAGAGCTTCTGCAAACCAGAGCAAGAGCAGGTGCGACTTGAGTCATCCAGCAGTGGAGAAAAACCTGCTTTCAGCAAACCAGCAACGAGCACGTTCGAGTTCTCCACCCAGAGAGAGGGAGTGTGCCGATGCAGCTCATCCAACAGCGGAGAGAAACTGCTGTCAGCGAACCAGCACGAGCGTGATCGCGCAGCTCATCCAGCAGTGGAGAGAGGTGTCCACTGAGCAGAACTGAGAGCGATCAAGCAACTCTCCCCCGTGGACAGAGGCTGGCTGCTGCGTGGAGGAGGGCGGCGATTCGTATGATGCACTCCCACACACCTCACCGCTCTAAAGGGAGCGAGGCTACTTCTCCTACAAGCGATGCCAACTTCAGCATATGGCAACGCAAATAATTAATTCCAAACACTGACTATTCAAAACAATTCATATCACTCAAACATACACAAGTCCTTAACCAGAAGCGAACACTCAAGTCCGTGAACCATCTGGCTGTGGAAGCATCGATCGTGTGATAACAGTCCGTCATTTATAAGTATATTCATAATTTCCCTCTTTAATATTTTGTTTTGGACTGTACTTCTAATCGCATAAGTTACCAACCGATCCATCAATACGAATTAACCCTTGGCACCTTCGCCACGGAGCTACGCTCCCGGGGAGGAATCGTGCTAAACCGATTTTCTGATCATACATTCTTATTCACGAATTAATTAATTAATCTCCCGTGAGATAACACATTCCGCCGCATACCCTCACACTAAGCCATTTCGATAATCTTATAGTCTGTCCGGTGGATCTGTTGTTACATTCATGCCTTTGGAAATAATAACTGTTTGATTGTCTTTTTTATATGAATACCGTTGCATGTTAATCAGTCGCCTGTGATAATGTGCTGACTATTTCAAGCATAATGATCGTTCATATTATAATGTATAAGCTTTTGTGTAACATAGCATTTGCATATTCTGACTCTCTCTCTCACTAACAGCAATCGCTTTATGCGGGGTCCATGTGTTATCAAAGTGAAATCGTACAGTCGTTGATGATACTGTCTTGATACCTTGTGGATACCGTTTTGAAGTTCCGAGATTGAGAGTCACATACATATTATAGTTAAGGTTTAATTAGAAAATAAATTGATTAATACAGAAGTGGTCGTGTGATTCTTTCCTGAAGTTTTTGCATAAGATCTGTATCCTGCGACGAGATATGAACTCGGGAACCTAAACTATAAACACACCAATCCACACTCATTAAACTAAAACGAACGATGTGAACATGGGACCTAAAATATGAACACTCGGGGAGTGTTAAAGCGAGAATCATTGTATTATGCTGATCAATAATACGAAGTTAGACAACGAGGCCGAATTGACACTAGCGTAACGGCACACGATTGATTGCGTTATCCTGATTGATAACCCAACCTCGTCAACGAGGCGGGGCCTGATTATCATAAAGGCTATCATTAACACAGCCACACCCACTCGTATAAATTAATACGATTACCTCTCTAATTAGCATAGTTACACGCATAAGTACACAAATTAGCATAATTTCGGATTAATTATGCAAATTTCGAATTTCATTTAATTTTAATTATTTTTCATCAATTTTCACACACCCACATATACAACAGAGGCCACATGGAGCCAACCATGGGCACCCGACTCTTGGCCCCCACATGCAGGGCATGGAAGCAAGAAGGGGGACTCGGATTATGACCTCCGTGTGGGTAGCGAAACCAGCCAGGTCTCAAAGAGGTCATCTTCGCGGGCACCATCTTCTGCCAGGAAGACCTGTGGAGATTCTTCGAAGAGACCCACAGGAAACCAAACAAAGTGATGGAGGCCTTGTCAGGATGGCGAGCCAGACGCCATAGAAGTCTCCCTCAGACGCATCCTAGGGGAGCTCCAGCAGGAAGGACAACAATCGAGAGACCTGGAGAGGTCCAGGGTAAGGAGCCTTCTCAGCAAGGTGACTGATTGGAACAGGCGGGCCACTCGCTCACAATGACACTGCGCATCGCCTCCCTGAACATGAATGGGTGCCGAGAGGCGCTGAGAAGATACTACGCAGCGTCCCTTGCAAAGCAGCATAATGTCTCTGTGCTGTTCGTGCAGGAGACCCATCTCGACATGGACGATGAGGTTGCCTGGAGGACGGAGTGGAAAATGGGAGCCTTTTTTCAGCCACTTCAGCAACACCTCCTCAGGAGTAGCAACCGTGCTGTCACCAAACTTCACTCCTGACACCGTCAGCCAGGTGGAGGTGATCAAGGGGAGGGTCCTGGACGTCCGGGCGCAGGTCGGCAACACCGCCATCCACCTCATCAACGTGTACGCTCCCACCACTGACAGTGAGAGACCCGGGTTCCTGCAACTTCTGCGGAACCACCTCGGTGGCATTCCAGAGGACGAGTTTGTGGTCATGGGAGGTGACTACAACTGCACGCTGGATGCTCTCGACCGTACAGGGAAGGGTCACTGCAACGCCAAGCTCTGGGGAGAGCTCCAAGCCCTTCTGGACCCCTCCGATCTGGTGGACGTGTGGCAGCTTCACCACCCGAGGCGGCGAAGCTTCACCTACACGAGGACAAGGGGCAATGAACCAGCTACCCAGTCCAGGATCGACCGCTTCTATATCTCCAGAAGTCTTGTCTCGAGCATTCTGCCTGCTGACATCAGGGCTGCACCACTAACAGACCACAGCCTGATCCTGCTGGACCTTAGGCTGCGTGGAACACCAAGTGCTGCGGCCTACTGGCACTTCAACAACGCCCTGCTGGAGGACAGTACGTTCACCGACCTCTTTAGGAAATTCTGGGCAGGCATAGACGTTTTATCAGGAGAGAAGAGGTCACTATAAAATTCCCAGGTTATTGATATTATGTCCTCACTCTTTGTTTTATGAGTGGAGGAGGAGGAAGAAGAAGGTGAGGGGGAGGAAGAAAAAGGAGGCGCTGCAGCTGTTGACTGTCTTGACAGCGAATCTGATCGCGGGCTTCATGGCTCACCTAGCGAAACAGACAGAGTAGCTGCAGGTGCAGGAGCAGCTGCAGGTCCAGCAGCTGCAGAAGGTTCAGCCAGCACAGCTGGTGCAGGAGGTGGTCAACTGCCTGGGGACCTGTTCCTCGCGCGGTTCAGAGACTCTGTTCTGGTGAGCCACGCGGAGGAGCGCGTGGAGCACCGAGGGCCCCGCCGGCTGCTCGTGGACGTGGCCTGGGAGGTCCTCCGTGACGTCTTCGCGAGCTGGGGCCGCGTGGTGGTCCTGGTGGTGCTCTGCTCGCTCCTCCCTCGCGAAGAGGCTGGTGGACTGCGTACGTCTGAGTGACGCGGAGAAGACGGCGGCAGTGACGGACGTGGTGGCCGCCCTGCTGGTGAACGCGTGCTGGGCCTGGTTCGTCGAGCAGGGAGGCTGGGAGGGCTTCCTGCGAGAATTCGGGCTGGGGACGCCCACCTAGGAGAGGGGCCGCGGATGCCGAGCTCCGACGGTTGGCGACGGTGGAGACAAAAAGAGAGGAGAGAGCGAGAACATCGCAGTTGGGAAAGGAAGAAACAATCCGTACGGAGGAGACGGCGCGACCGCACCCTCACCCCAACCGAGACGCGCGTCGGAGAACCCTCATGTCATTGTTGTTGAATCCGTAGTACAGGCTTTGTTTGGGTTAGATCGCGTGAATATATTAATTTTGTGTCGTTAAACCCGCCACCACCCGACATGGCCATCACCACACAGAGACCCACAGACTCACCACACTGACACCCACAGACTCAGCCCCTTTACCGTATTCACCTGATTAAGAGACTCAGTTTTTTCTATGTTCTTGTTACAACAAAGTTTGGTTTGCGTCCTATAATCCGGTAATAGGAAAGATCAGATTTATTTAACTCACCGGTTTTGGGGTGCGTCTTACTTTACCCACTAAGCCATTCATTGCTGTTGTTTGTGTTATATTTTAAATACAACACGTTTACGTTTATGGGACCTCTTTGGCCCAGAATTAAAAAGACAGAATAAGGACACCCTGCAAGCCTCGCAGAGTGCCCTGCTAATGTGGAAGAGGCGTGCGGTAGCATTCCACCTGCCACGGCCCCTGGGGGAGGCCACATGGAGCCAACCATGGGCCCCCGACTCTTGGCCCCCACATGCAGGGCATGGAAGCAAGAAGGGGGACTCGGATGATGACCTCCGTGTGGGTAGCGAAACCAACCAGGTCTCAAAGAGGTCATCTTCGCGGGCACCCATCTTCTGCCAGGAAGACCTGTGGAGATTCTTCAAAGAGACCCCCAGGAAACCAAACAAGGTGATGGAGGCCTTGACAAGATGGCGAGCCAGACGCCATAGAGGTCTCCCTCTGACGCATCCTCACAGAGCTCCAGCAGGAAGGAAAACAATCGAGAGACCTGGAGACGTTCAGGGTAAGGAGCCTCCTCAGCAAGGTGACTCATTGGAACAGGCGGGCGACTCACTCACAATGACGTTGCGCAACGCCTCCCTGAACATGAATGGGTGCAGAGGGGCGCTGAGAATATACTACGTAGGATACCTTGCAAAGCAGCATAAGGTCTCCGTGCTGTTCGTGCAGGAGACCCATCTCGCCATGGACAATGACGTTGCCTGGAGGACGGAGTGGAGAGCGAAGCCCTTCATCAGCCACTTCAGCAACACCTCCTCAGGAGTAGCAACCGTGCTGTCACCAAACTTTTCCCCCGACACCGTCAGCCAGGTGGAGGTGATCAAGGGGAGGATCCTGGACCTCACGGTGCAGGTCGGCGTCACCGCCATCCACCTCGTCAACGTGTACGCTCCCACCACTGACAGTGAGAGACCCGGGTTCCTGCAACTTCTGCGGAACCACCTCGGTGGCATTCCAGGGGACGAGTTTGTGGTCACGGGAGGTGACTACAACTGCACGCTGGATGCTCTCGACCACACAGGGAAGGGGCACTGCAACGCCAATCTCCGGGGAGAGCTCCAAGCCCTTCTGGACGCCTCCGATCTGGTGGACGTGTGGCGGCTGCACCACCCTAGGCGGCGAAGCTTCACCTTCACGCGGACACGGGGCAATGAACCAGCTACACAGTCCAGGATCGACCGTTTCTACATCTCCAGAAGTCTTGTCTCGAGCATTCTGACTGCTGACATCAGGGGCTGCATCACTAACAGACCACAGCCTGATCCTGCTGGACCTCAGGCTGCGTGGAACACCAAGTGGTGAGGCCTACTGGCACTTCAACAACGCCCTGCTGGAGGACAGTACTTTCACCGAGCTCTTTAGGAAATTCTGGGCAGGCATAGACGTTTTATCAGGAAAGAAGAGGTCACTATAAAATTCCCGGGTTATTGATATTATGTCCTCACTCTTTGTTTTGAAAGTGGAGGAGGAGGGGGAGGAGGAGGAGGAGGAGGGGGAGGAGGAAAACGAGGGGGAGGAGGAAGGTGAGGAAAAGAAGGAGGCGCTGCAGCTGTTGAGCGTCTTGATAGCGAATCTGATCGCCGGCTACATGGCTCACATGGCGACACAGACGGAGTAGATGTAGGTGCAGGAGTAGCTGCAGGTGCAGGAGCAGCTGCAGCTCCAGCAGCTGCAGAAGGTTCAGCCAGCACAGCTGGCGCAGGAGGTGGTCAACTGCCTGGGAGACCTGTTCCTCGCGTGGTTCAGAAACTCCGTTCTGGTGAGCCACGCGGAGGAGCGGGTGGAGCACCGAGGGCCCCGCCGGCTGCTCGTGGACGTGGCCTGGGAAGTCCTCCACGACGGCTCTGCGAGCCGGAGCCGCGTGGTGGTCCTGGTGGTGCTCTGCTCGCTCCTCCCTCGCAAAGAGGCTGGTCGACTGCATACGTCTGCGCGACGTGGAGAAGACGGCGGCCGTGATGGACGCGGTGGACGCCCTGCTGGTGAACGCGTGCGGGGCCTGGCTCGTCGAGCAGGGAGGCTAGGAGGGCTTCCTGCGAGCATTCGGGCTGGGGACGCCCACTTAGGAGAGGGGCTGCGGATGCGGTGTGTTAAAGTGTAGGTACTACTTCCTCTTCATCTGCCCAGTGTGGAAGAGTAGACCAAAACATCGAGTAAAGGGGTTCTCTAGAACTCCGTCTTGTAGAAATTCTTCCTGTCACCAGAGGTATGAGAAAGCAATTGCGGAATTGTGCCACCACTCCACAATAAACATTTTTTGACAGAGTATTCAAAGAATGCTGCTGCCCACGATACAGGTTGCTGCTTATGTATTTGACATGGGGGGTGTTTGGAGGCGGCTAAGTGACCCAGAGGTCATAGCACTGACCAGGCACCACGGAGTACTTGGGTTTGAATCCACACCGCCTGTGATCAAAGCAGGTTCTCAATTCTAGCGAGCTAATGATCTCAGCCCAGTCGTCATTGACAGCACAAAATAAACCATTACATGGCTGCAATGTGGTTCTGCACTTAATTTGGATAAATTTCATCGAAAAGAACGTTGTTATGACCAACGTTACTCCTACTTAAAGGACAGGTGGGAGGGTGCTGCTCTTTACTGTGGACCAGAGGGCGTTTGAAGGGTAATTAGAAGTAGCTCTGTGATATCAGCTTCAGTGAGCCATTCTCTAACACAAGGCCTGCAATGGTCTGCTAGAGACACGAATTAATAATTGGTTCCAGGGCAGGATGGCGACAGCCCAACCCAGGTTAAAATTTGGGAAAAATAAGAAAATGCAGGTTGATGAATAAAATGCGTTGCAGTTTTATTACCACTGCAGTGGCTTTTCGGCATGGAGCACAGAGGTAGGGTAGATGTAAAGTTTCACGTCATTGTGTACCCCATGCTGTTTAACGACACAGTAAAGACTCGGAGTGAATGCACATCCACTCTCGTTACTATCCACGTACAAATACAGAACACATACAGTGCATGGAATTGTCCATGTCTCTGACAAGCTCGCAGGAACATTCTCCTGAAGCCGGTGCCTCGGATGATTCCTCTGCTGCATTCGGTCGGTGCCTAGGGCGACACATTCACGGTGGTACAGGTGTTCCACTACGTGGAACAGTACATCAAGCGGAGGCGACTTTACGATGAAGAGAGGCAGTACCTGGTGAGGTGTGGCAGGGACCCCCTGGAGGAGGTGTTTTGTCTGGAGGGATTCTCACTCAGAGATCTCAGACACTCGGTGGCAGCGCTGCTCATTAAGTTATTCTCCGTAGTGACGGCCGACAACAGGCGAGCCGGTGCCAGCGTCAACACCACCTCCACCACTGCCTCTCCTTCTTACACTCCAGCCGGTAGCGGTGGTGGATGGTGATGGTGTGGGTGGTGTGGTTGGTGGTGGTGTAGGTAGTGGTGGCATGGGTGGTGGTGCTGGTGGTGTTGTGGGTGGTGTTGTGGGTGGTGGTGGTGTTGTGGGTGGGTGCGTGGTGTGCCGGTGTGAGCCACGTAGCTGCACGTTGGTTCACGGCGACAGCGAAAACCTTGCCACATGCCGCCACTGCGTCTTCGAGTTGCAGCGGCGCTGCATGGCCTGTCCCCTGTGCCGCAGGGAGATTCACTCTGTGGTGCACACATTCCTGGTCTGACAGAACACAAAGATAAAGATCCCCCATATAGCCTTAACAGACTGTAGGGGCAAGTGCTGTTAGCGAGCACCTATGAAGGCCGGAACGGTACACGAGGGGGTGGGTGGCCAGCACCACGCCCGACCGCCTTTGTCTCCCCAGTGGCAATGTTTACACACCGCACCAGGTACTCATTTGAGGCTGAGTCGACCTAGGGGAAGCCCGGGACCGGTTCAGAAAATCGTCACTGGTGTTGGCCGTGAGCGGGAATCAAACCCGGGTCGCCAGGTTCATAGCGCAGCGCGCTAACCGCTACAGAACACACACACAGACACACACACAGACACACAACAACCGCCAACTTGCTGGGCTTTTTGGTGTGTGTAAAAACACTCTTTGGTTGTTTCGGTAAATAAAAAAAACATAGTTAATGATTTAAGTTGTTGTTGTCACGTCTGCAGCGATCCTGGCTCTCTTCGAGCCTCGCCTGACCGAGCGCCAGGAGGAGGAGCTGGCCGACGTCTGTCAAGTTTGGTTTTTCTCTATGGACGAGGGCAAATCCCGCGGTGGCATCTACAACGATGGCTACGACGACCAAGAAAACAAATACATCCCTGTGAGGCTCACAGAGACCCAGACATCCATAGATACACCCATTGAGACACCTATAGAGACCCATAGATAACACCCATAACGACCCACAACTACATCCCTGTGAGGCTCACAGAGACACCCACAGAGCCCATTCAGACACCCATAGAGATCCACAGAGACACTCATAGAGACTCACAGAGGCACCAATCGAGACCCACAGCTATATATCAGTGAGATGCACAGACACAGAGATACCCACAGAGACCCACAACTATATCCCTGTGAGACTCGCACAGACAGACACACAAACACAGGCACACACACAAAGGCACACAGACACACAGGCACTACTGCTACTACTAACTACTAACCACTACGACCACTGCTGCTCCTACCACTAAGCGTTAAATATTCCCATCGTGATTGTGACTCTGACTGGCTGTGGCGGCGCTGCTGCTGCTTCGGCTGCTTTTTAGATACCCCAGGATCAGCACCAATAGGGCTTCGAGGTGCAAGAGAAGATTGGCTAGAGAGGGCAGGGTGTGGTGCTGCAGTGCGTGGACCACAAGATGGGATTCCTGGTGGCTGTCAAGATGCTGGTACTGCACGGAAAGTGGGTTGGGGCAGGGGTGATGGGGTTGGTGGGGGGGTGGGTGGGTAGTGGTGATGTGGCGTGGTTGGAAATGGTGTGGGTGGTGGTGGTCTTAACACAGTGGGAGCAGTCGTAATAATTATACATGAATAAAATAATAATAGATCATAAATGGTAGTAAATACAACATGGTTACAAAATAATGAGTATAATAGTAAACAGCAATGATAATAACCTCCGTAAAACTCTCTAAATATAAACTGAAACTATCTCACTAAAATAATAACCCTCTTAAGACTACTATAAACTAGAGACAACCATAGAGATCCATAGACACCCTTAGACACTCATAGAGACCCACAGAGACCCAAATAATTCATAATAAAGGTGTTTGGGTTAGATCGCGTTTATTTATAAATGTGTCGCAACCCTCCACCACCCGACACGGCCAATCAGCAAAAAAGTGTCACGTTGACAAAAGACAAACAATTCACTACTTCAGCCCACCGGTGTGTTGAAGAGTCAATCCACATTTACAGTTTGAGTACGACGTTTCGCTGGTAAATACATCCAGCATCATCAAGCAATTGATGATGCTGGATGTATTTACCATCATCAAGCAATTGATGATGCTGGATGTATTTACCAGCGAAACGTCGTACTCAAACTGTAAATGTGGATTGACTCTTCAACACACCGGTGGGCTGAAGTAGTGAATTGTTTGTCTTTTGTCAACGTGACACTTTTTTGCTGATTGGCCGTGTCGGGTGGTGGAGGGTTGCGACGCATTTATAAATAAACGCGATCTAACCCAAAAACCTTTATTATGAATGATATTGGTCGCGAAAGCCTACGTGTTAAACTGACCCAAAGAATTGCTGTGTGCACGCAGCCCTACCAAGATGGAGATGCAGAGGATGGAGCTGAAGGTGATCACGGAGCTGCAGGGGGAGGGCAGTGCTGAGCTGCACGGCGTCATCCGCGTCCTGCACTCGTTCCACTTCCGCGGACACAACTGTCTCGTGCTGGAGCTGTTGAAGTACGCATCATCACCATTGTTATTATCGTCATCATTATCACCATCGTCATCATTATCACCATCGTCATCATTATCGTCATTATCACTATCGTCATTAAAATTGATTAACACGGAAGTGTTGTGTGTTCTTTCCTGAAATTTATGCATAAGAACTGTATTCTGTGCTGAGATCTGAACTTGGAGACCTGGCTGAACACACTAACACATACTCAGTAAATGTTAAAGCGAGAATAATTGTATTATACCCATCGATAATACGAAGTTAAACAACACAGCCGAGTTTAATGTGACATGCTCACAGTACCTGCATAACTGCATACGATTAATTGCATTATCCAGATTGATAAACGACCCTCGTCAACGAGGCGGGGCCTAATTATCATAACGGCTCGCAGTAGCATAATCACACATACACTAGCATAAATTAATACGATTATCTCTCGAATTAGCATAGTCTATGCACTTACATCAATTAGCATAATGTCGGATTATTATGCAAATTTCATTTAATTTTTATTATTTACATCAAATTTTCATAACCTACATATACAACAGAAAGCACCCTCACCCCAACCGAGACGCGCGTCGGAGAGCCCTCACGTCGTTGTTGTTGACTCCGTAGTACAGGTTTTGTTTGGGTTAGATCGCGTGAATATATAAATGTTGTGTGGTTAAACCCGCCACCACCCGACATTGCCATCACCACAGAGACCCATAGACATCGTCACCACACAGAGACCCACAGACTCACCACACCGGCAACCACAGACTCAGCCCCTTTACCGTATTCACCTGATTAAGAGAATCAGTTTTTTTATGTTCTTGTTACAACAAAGTTTGGTTTGCGTCCTATAATCCGGTAGGAGAGATTGGATTTATTTAACTCACCCGTTTTGGCGTGCGTCTTACTTTACCCACTAAGCCATTCATTGTTGTTGTGTTATATTTTAAATACAAAACGTTTACGTTTGTGGGACCTCTTTGGCCCAGAATTACAATTACAAAATAAGGGATACGGCGTTTACACCTTGTGGAAATAAAAAAAAAACTTCATCAGCAAAAAGAAAAAAGAGGGAGACACAGGGAAGAGGGAGACGGGGGAAGGAGGAGGGACGCACGGGGACGAGGAAGGAGACCGGGGGAGGAGGGTCACACAGGGAGTTAGAGGGAGACAGAGGAGAAGGAGTCTAAGGAGGGGGAGGAGGAAGATGATGAGGTGGAGGAGGAAGACGAGGGGGAGGAAGAGAAGGAGGCGCTGCAGCTGCTGACCGTCTTGCCAGCGAATCTGGTCGCCGGCTTCATGGCTCACCTAGCGACACAGACGGAGTGGCTGCAGGTGCAGGAGCAGCTGCAGAAGGTGCAGAAGGTTCAGCAGCTGCAGGAGGTTCAGCCAACGCAGCTGGTGCAGGAGGTGGTCAACTGCCTGGGAGACCTGTCCCTCGCGCGGTTCAGAGACTCCGTTCTGGACTTGGTGAGCTACACGGAGGAGCGGGTGGAGCACCGAGGGCCCCGCCGGCTGCTCGTGGACGTGGCCTGGGAGGTCCTCCGCGATGGCTCCGCGAGCTGGGGCCGCGTGGTGGTCCTGGTGGTGGTCTGCTCGCTCCTCCCTCGCGAAGAGGCTGGTGGAATGCGTACGTCTGAGCAACGCGGAGGAGACGTCGGCCGTGACGGACGCGGTGGCCGCCCTGCTGGTGAACGCGTGCGGGAACTGGCTCGTCGAGCAGGGAGGCTGGGGGCGCTTCCTGCGAGCATTTGGGCTGGGGACGCCCACTGAGGAGAGGAATTGTGTCAGCACTCCACGATAAAAATTATTTTGGCAGAGTATTCAAAGAATGCTGCTGCTCACGGTACAGGTTGCTGCTTATGTATTTGACATGGGGGGTGTTTAGAGGCGGCCCAGTGGCCAAGAGGTCATAGCACGGAACTGGCACCACGGAGTACTTGGGTTTGAATACAGGCACCCGCAAGTGATTAAAACGGGTTCTCAAGTCTAGCGAGTAAATGATCTCAGCCTTGTCGTCATTGACAGCACAAAATAAACCATCACATTGCTGCAATGTGGTTCTGCACTTAATTTGGATAAATTTCAACGAAAAGAACATTGTTATGACCAACGTTACTCCGACTTAAAGGACAGGTGGGAGGGTGCTGCTCTTTACTGTGGACCAGAGGGCACTTGAAGGGTACTCAGAAGTAGCTCTGTGATATCAGCTTCAGTGAGCCATTCTCTAACACAAGGCTTGCAATGGTCTGCTAGAGACACGAATGAATAATTGGTTCCAGGGCAGGATGGCGACAGCCCAACCCGGGTTAAAATTTGGGAAAAATAAGAAAATGCAGGTTGATGAATAAAATACGTTGCAGTTTTATTACCACTGCAGTGGCTTTTCGGCATGGAGCACGGAGGTAGGGTAGATGTGAAGTTTCACGTCATTGTGTACCCCATGCTGTTTAACGACCCAGTAAAGACTCGGAGTGAATGTACATCCACTGTCGTTACTATCCACGTACAAATACAGAACACATACAGTGCATGGAATTGTCCATGTCTCTGACAAGCTCGGAGGAACACTCCTGAAGCCGGTGCCTCGGATGCTTCCACTGCTGCAGTCGGTCGGTGCCGAGGGCGACACATTCACTGTGGAGCAGGTGTTCCACTACGTGGAACAGTACATCAAGCGGAGGCGACTTTACGATGAAGAGAGGCAGTACCTGGTGAGGTGTGGCGGGGGACCCCCTGGGGGAGGTGTTTGGTGTGGAGGGATTCTCACTCAGAGATCTCAGACACTCAGTATTAGCGCTGCTCATGAAGATATTCTCCGTAGTGACAGCCGACAACAGGCGAGCAGGTGCCAGCGTCAACACCACCTCCACCACTGCCTCTCCTTCTTACACTCCAGCCGGTAGCGGTGGTGGTGTGGGTGGTGGTGATGGTGTGGGTGGTGGTGTTGTGGGTGGGTGCGTGGTGTGGGTGGTGGTGGTGGTGTGGTTGGTGGTGGTGGTGTGGGTGGTGGTGATGTAGGTAGTGGTGGCATGGGTGGTTGTGGCCTGGGTAGTGCTGCTGGTAGTGTGGTTGGTGGTGTTGGTGGTGCGGGTGGCGTTGGTGTGGGTGGTGGTGTGGGTGGTGGTGGTGTTGTGGGTGGTGGTGTTGTTGTGGGTGGTGCTGGTGGTGTGGGTGGTTTTGGTGCGGGTGTTGGTATAGGTGGTGGTGGCATGGGTGGTGGTGCTGGAAGTGTGGTTGGTGGTGTTGGTGGTGTGGGTGGTGTTGGTGTGGCTGATGGTGGTGGTCTTGTGGGTGGGTGCGTGGTGTTGTGGGTGGTGGTGGTGTTGTGGGTGGTGGTTGTGGTGTGGGTAGTGGTGGTGTTGTGGGTGGGTGCGTGGTGTGCCAGTGTGAGCCGCGTAGCTGCACGTTGGTTCACGGCGACGGCGGCCACCTTGCCACGTGCCGCCGCTGCATCTTCGAGTTGCAGCGGCGCGGCATGGCCTGTCCACTGTACCGCAGTGAGATTCACTCTGTGGTGCACACATTCTTGGCCTGATTGAATATACACACACACACAACAACCGCCATTCGCCACTAAGTGGCGGTGACATCATAACGACGCTTGTGCCAGGCTATGTGCACTTTTAAGCCAAGTGAAGTGTCGAACTCCCGCTGGCAGGAGGTCACGGGGCAGACCCAACAGGTGCCACGGGTCGACCGACTGAGACGAGTGGCTGATGCACCACCTGTGCCCCCTACTGTGCCAATTTACTGGGCTTATTGGTGTGTAAGAAACACTCTGGTTCTGTCGGTAAAGAAAAAAAACCCATAGTTGTTGTCAGGTGTGCAGTGATCCTGGCACTCTTCCTGCCTCGCCTGACCGAGCGACAGGAGGAGCTGGCCGACGTCTGTCAAGTTTGTTTTGTCTCTATGGACGAGGGCAAATCCCGCGGTTGCATCAACAACGATGGCTACGACAACCAAGAACACAAATATATCCCTGTGAGGCTCACAAAGACAGACACTCATAGACACACTCATTGAGACACCCATTGAGACACCCATAGATACACCCATAACGACCCACAACTACATCCCTGTGAGACTCACAGACACCCATAGAGATCTACAGATACCCATTGAGACTCAAAGAGGCACCAATAGAGACCCACAGCTACATCCCAGTGAGACGCACAGACACAGAGACACCCACAGAGACCCACAACTATATCCCTGTGAGACTCGCACATACAGACACACACACACTACTGCTACTACTAACCACTACTACCACTGCTGCTCCTACCACTAAGCGTTAAACATTCACATCGTGATTGTGACTGACTGGCTTGTGGCGGCGCTGCTGCCTCATCTGCTCCATTTTATATTCCCCAGGAGCAGCTCCAATACCACTTCGAGGTGCGAGAGAATAATTTGGCGAGGAAGGGCAGGGAGTAGTGCTGCGGTGTGTGGACCACAAGATGGGATTCCTGGTGGCTGTGAAGATGCTGGCACTGCCCATCAAGTGGGTTGTTGCGGGGGTGATGGGGATGGTGGTGTGGGTGGGTGGTGGTGTTTTGGTGTGGTTGGAAATGGTGTGGGTGGTGGTGGTCTTAACAAAGCGGCCGCAGTCGTAATAATTATAAATGAAGAAAATAATAGATAATGGAAGTAAATACATGGTTACAAAATAATGAGTTAAATAGTAAAAAATAATAATAACCTCCGTAAAACTACTATGACCCCCAAACACCCATAGAGATCCATAGACACACGTAGAAACCCACAGAGACCCACAGAGACCCAGAGACCCACAGACTTGCTGTGTGCACGCAGCCCTACCAAGATGGAGATGCAGAGGATGGAGATGAAGGTGATCACGGAGCTGCAGGGGAGGGCAGTGCTGAGCTGCACGGCGTCATCCGCGTCCTGCACTCGTTCCACTTCCGCGGACACAACTGCCTCGTGCTGCAGCTGTTGAAGTACGCATCATCACCATTGTTATTATCGTCATCATTATCGTCATTATCACTATCGTCATCATCACCATCGTCATCGTGATTATCACCATCGTCATTGTCATCATTATCGTCATTATCATCATCGTCATCATCATCTTCATTACCGTCATCATCGCTATCGTCGTCGTTGCTGCTGCTGCCGCCGCCGGGATTGCCTCTACGACTTGAGCAAGCGAGCGGTGATCTGGCGCATCAACGACGCCGCGTTGAGGTCATACACCAGTGGAATCGTCCGCTTCCTGGCCCAGACCAAGTCCCGCGGCATCGTCCACGCGGTCATCAAAGCCGGTGATAGCGGAGGGCACTCTGGGGGCGCGCACGCTCCCCACGACGCACTCGCGCTCGCTCCTGTTGTAGCGGTGGTGTGTAGTAAACATCGCCCAATGGGGGAGACAAAGGCGGCCGGCCGTGGTACTGGCCACCCACTCCCTCTGTGTGTGCCACGTTGTCAGCTTGCATAGGCAGTGCTGCTACTAGCTACTTCTAACAGCACTTGGCCCTACAGCCTGCTAGCGGCTACACGAGGGGACCTTTGTAATTGTCGTTGTTCGTGGGTCGATCCACTGCTGGCTGACCGCTCACAGGGCAGCCTCTGAGCGTGACCTCCCCTTGCCTCCCCGTGTGCGTCCAGGACAACGTGATGCTCTCTCAGGCCGGCCACATGAGAGTCACCGATATTGGTTGCAGCTTCTATGTTTGTCAATCAATGTGAGTGGCCACCCACCCATCGACCGACCCACCCACCCACCGACCCACACACCGACCGACCAACCCACCCACCGACCCAAACCAACCCACCCACCCACACCGACCCACCCATCCACCCACTGACCCAAACCGACCCACCCACCCAAACCGACCCACCCACCCAAACCGACCCACACACCCACCCACCGACCCATGCCGCCCTGACTGCACGACACGTGATGCTGCTTGCGCGCAATGCCCGGCGACGGCACCACGGGCACGCGCTGCGCCACTCCGCCCGACACAGCGCCCGCGGCGCTCCGAACGGCGCCGGTGACGCGGTCCGGCAACCCGCACCGGCTCCCGGGACGCAGGGAGCTGCTGTCGCGACTGCGGCCCTGACTGCGCGGTAGGTCTCTCCAGATTTCATCTTGGGCAGGCATAGACGTTTATAAGGAGAGAAGAATTCTGGCCAAAGCGCTATTCTCCAAGATGAAGACTGTATTGGCTCAGGTGGTGGGCAGTGACCAGGCCCACACGGTCCCAGTGAGAACAATTCATGATGGCGTCTTCCTCGTCAGAGACCTCAGCACCCTCTTCGAGAGAAAGGGGGCTCCCACTCGCGCTTCTCTCCCTCGACCAAGAGAAGGCGTTTGACCACGGGTACCTAATGGGACCACCGAGGGCGTTTGGTTTTGGGACCAGCTTCCTGGGACTGAACCGCCTGCTCTACACTGAAGTCCAGTGTCTAATCAAAGTCAACGGTACGCTCACTGCCCCTGTCAGCTTCAGAAGAGGTGTACGACAGGGTCGTCCCATGTCAGAGCAGCTGTATACCCTCGTTGTGGGGAAACATACTAATTAACTGATTACTAACGTAGTATATAATTACAATAATACACATTACACCTAATTACTAATCTACAACTTATTACTGATCATAACATTTGACTGATTACTAATCTATTATATAATTAAAATACCCCCCACTCCGCCTCAAATCACTGCACCTGAATGAGTTAAATGATGTCACCCTGCTGCTCTATTTAAGACCGCGAGTGAGTGAGGGCTTCACCATTCTGGCGAATTGCCCGATGATGCTGGATGTAATTACCAGCGAAACGTCATACTAAAAAATTGTAAATGTTGTGGATTCACTCTTCAACACACCAGTGGGCTAAAGTAGTGAACTATTTTGTCTTTTGTCAACATGACACTTTTTTACTGATTGGCCGTGTCGGGTGGTGGAGGGTTACGACACATTTATTAATAACGCGATCTAACCCAAACACGTTTATTATGAATAATATTGGTCGCGAAAGCCTACGTGTTAAACTGACTAACCTCTATGGGGAGGATACTTTTCTTAAAACCAGAAAGTTGGAGAAGCTCCGCATCAAGCGGATGGAATTGATATCTTCACTGACGTTCCTCAAAAGGTGCAGAGATTCGAAGTTAATACCAAACGCAGTTAAAATAACACATCACAAAGTCTGCTAAAGCTAACCAAATACTACACAAAGCTAGCAAATGATTATTAATAGAGAGAATACAGCACAACAGGAGTGAATTATCTTACATTTCAGAATCTCTAAGGCAGTTGCACTTAGATATAAGCAAGTAGATCAATGCATTATTGGAATATAATCGAGACCATAACACAACAATCGGCTGATAATGTGTTTAATCTAACCAAAACTAGCCAAATGAATAAATTATCTAGACTTCATAATAAACAAATACCCACTAAAAACGAACAATTTAAAAACAAACCCGTAATGAACTTGACTAACACTGTTTTAACCAGTGACATGATCTCTGTCCTTTCTAAAGGCCTTAACTTTGCCGTTACCCCACGCACAATTCCAGTGGATGAGATAATTGCTGAGGTAGAATCAGCAGTTAGACTCCTTCCACATAATGAGGCAGAGATGACTAGACACGAGGTTGAAAAAATAATTGAAAATAGCAAAGTACCAAAAATAAATATTAGCTCGAACGAAGCAAAAGCCTTAAGAGAGATTCATTTAAATAAAGATTTTAAAATCCTGGCAGCTGATGAAGGCCGCACTACTGTGGTGATGCCACGAGCCAATTATGATAATAAAATTAAAGATTTACTAGAGAAAAGTACCCACATTAAAGTTAAACGAGATCCTATTAATACTTTAGAACGTCAGACTACTGCAATAATTGCAAATTCATTAATCCCTAAGAATGAGCAATACCGAATAATTCCAAGGGCCTCAAAACCATCTAGACTGTATGGGCTACCAAAGATTCATGAAATCGGCATCCCATTACGACCCATAGTCAGTACAATTCGCTCTGCCACATATAAATTAGCAAAACATATAACTAAACAATTACATCCCTACATCGGGAGGACATCTTCATACATAAGAAATTCAGAACATCTTGTGAATGTGAATAAAGATATTAAACTTTACCCTAATGATATTCTGGTGAGTTTTGATGTGATTTCTCTATTCACTAAGGTTCCAGTGAACGAGTCACTTAAATTACTTGATACACTAGTAAAGAATACAGGTTTACCAAAATATATTCTGAAACTGGCTCATCATTGTTTAAATAACACTTACTTCTTTTGGAGGTGATTTATTTAAACAAAAGGAAGGAGCAGCAATGGGCTCTCCTTTATCTCCGGCTATAGCAAATATGCACATGGAAAACTCTGAAACAAGAGCACTTGTCTCGAGCACATTGAAACCATGTTTTTGGTTTAGATATGTGGATGACACTTTGGTTGCCTGGCCACATGGTAAAGATACACTTAATGATTTTCTAAATCATCTCAATGCACAAAACCCGGCCATCCAGTTCACCATGGAAATGGAGGTGAATAACACATTCCCGTTCCTAGATATTTTGCTTGGACATGGCCTAAATGGTAAAATAGCACACAGCGTTTACAGAAAGCGAACGCACACACTGATGCTATTTGAATGCAGAATCACATCATCACCCAGCTCAGACATCCTCTCTTATCAAGACGCTGATATATCAGGCTAAAGCAGTGTCAGATGGTGAAAGTCTCGTGAGAGAGATTAAACACGTTAAAGAAGCACTACGACAGAATGGCTACAATAATGCTCAAATTAACAGAGCATTGAATGCCAAATCACGATGGCAAAGCAACAATGCTGAAATCGATAAGATTGTTAAAACAATTAAAATACCATATATCTCGGGAGTAACTGACAAATTAGTACGTGTTTTGCAAAAGCAAAACATTACAGTAGGAGGGAGACACAGGGAGGTGGAGGGAGACAGGGGGAGGGAGTGGGACACGGGGAGGAGGAATGAGACACGGGCAGGAGGAGGAAGAAGATGAGGGGGAGGAAAAGGAGGTGCTGCAGCTGCTGACCGTCTTGACAGCGGATCTGATCGTCGGCTACATGGCTCACCTGGTGACACAGACGGAGTAGCTGCAGGTGCAGGAGCAGCTGCAGGTCCAGCAGCTGCAGAAGGTTTAGCCAGCACAGCTGGTGCAGGAGGTGGTCAACTGCCTGGGGGACCTGTTCCTCACACGGAGTGGGTGGAGCACCGAGGGCACCGCCGGCTGCTCATGGACGTGGCCTGGGAAGTCATCCGCGATGGCTCTGCGAGCTGGGGCCGCGTGGTGGTCCTGGTGGTGCTCTGCTCGCTCCTCCCTCGCGAAGAGGCTGGTGGACTGCGTACGTCTGAGCGACGCGGAGAAGTCGGCCGTGACGGACGTGGTGGCCGCCTTGTTGGTGAACGTGTGCGGGGCCTGGTTCGTCGAGCAGGGAGGCTGGGAGGGCTTCCTGCGAGCATTCGGGCTGGGGACGCCCACTTAGGAGAGGGGCCGTGGATGCGGTGCGTTAAATTGTGGGTACTCCTTCCTCTACTGAAACATCCGCCCAGTGTGGAAGAGTAGACCAAAACATCGCGTAAAGGGGTTCTCTAGAACTCGGTCTTGTAGAAATTCTTCCTATCACCAGAGATATGATAAAGCTATTGCGGAATTGTGCCACCACTCCACAATTCAAATTGTTTTGGCAGAGTATTCAAATAATGCTGCTGCTCACGATACAGGTTCCTGCTTATGTATTTGACATGGGGGGTGTTTGGAAGCGGCTCAGTGACCCAGAGGTTGTGGTGCCGCGGCAGCGGAGCCGCTCCATCGGGGCCGTGCCCACCGCCGTGACGCAGCCACCGGGGAGTGACGGCGCCGACGTGGCGCGCCCATCACACGAATGCACACACACCCCACGTAGAGCCGGGAGGGAAGGTCACCTGGCCAACAGGTTTTTATCCAGAAGCCCCTAATGAGATCAAGCTTCATGGTTTCCTGCAGCCGGGAAATTGGGCGACCTACCCCCGAGGCTGAAGAGCACCGCGGTGCTGTGACCTGGGATTGTAATGGCATGGTCATGGCAGGGGCTGTTTAGCCACCGCGAGTGGAACCACACACACACAAACACGAGTCAGTGGGCGGATAGCGGGAAGAACGGAAAGCGGACGTCCAATAAACCACTGCGGTGACGTCACCAGAGCGGTGATCCGAGGGCGGGAAAATCCAGACCTCTGATTGGACAGGGGGGCACGGGGTGCGGGAACATCACCGTTCCACAGCTTCTGCAGCATCAGATTGGGACTAAGGTGAGTGCGGGCTAATTGATCAGAGGGAAGAAAGCGGAGAGGCAGGCAGGATAAGTTCAGCCCAGGATCCCCGAGGGATAAGCTAAAGTCTGCTGACCCACACAATCACGAGTAGTTTAGCGGGTTACTCGCGGTGAATAAAATAGCTAGTAGGGGGATAAACTGTGTCGTGTGGTCTTTGTGAGTGTGAAGAGGAAGGCGGAGTGCTTAGCATTCGCGTGCCCGTGCGGCTGTTTACCGGAGTGCTTAGCGTTTGCGTACCTGGGCGACTGTTTACGGGAGTGCTTAGCGTTCGCGTGCCCGTGCGGCTGTTTACCGGAGTGCTTAGCGTTTGCGTACCTGGGCGACTGTTTACGGGAGTGCTTAGCGTTTGCGTACCTGGGCGACTGTTTACCGGAGTGCTTAGCGTTCGCGTACCTGGGCGACTGTTTACGGGAGTGCTTAGCGTTCGCGTGCCTGGGCGACTGTTTACGGGAGTGCTTATCGTTCGCGTACCTGGGCGACTGTTTACGGGAGTGCTTAGCATTCGCGTGCCCGTGCGGCTGTTTACGGGAGCGCTTAGCGTTCACGTACCTGGGCGATTGTTTACGGGAGTGCTTAGCGCTTGCGTACCTGTGCGACTGTTTACGGGAGTGCTTAGCGTTCGCATACCTGGGCGACTATTTACGGGAGTGTCTTGCGGTCGCGTGCATGCGCGGTTGTTTCTAGCGAAGCAGAGAGCTAAGCGCCTGGTGTGCGCGTACACGCGCGGCTGTTTAAACGGCCCTTTTAAATCAGAGCGGAGTGACTCCCTCCAATAAGCGGCGCGCGCACGGCAGACACCCCTGCCCTCTCACCCCCGAACCCAACTCCCTCGCGTGTGATTGGTGTATGGGGCTGGGCAGGTATCGGTGTTGGGTTTGTTATTGCCTAGGCGCGTAGAGCGTGTGTGTGAGGGAGTCATGTGTCAGCATACCGTACCCATTTGTTTACGTACTGAAATCACGCGTCGGCGCACCGTACCCATTTGTTTACGTACGTGAGTCACGCATCAGTGCGCCGTACCCATTTTTTTACGTACGGGACAGAGTCTTGCTTCGCGAGCGCGCTCACCGCAGCACGCCGCCACTGAACCCGCGTAGCGCGCCGCAAGAGTAAAGCGTACAAGCCCACTAATTGAGCCATGCCAACGCGGTCGGTAACAAAGTCAGGGGCCCCGGGAGGCGAGGAGTTGGAGGTCGCTAACCCGAACCCTACAGAACTGCCAGGTGGTAGTAGTACAAATGTAATGGGGGAGTCAGGGGGCAACGGCCCCGACAATTCAGTGATGGCGGGGGACGGCAGCCCCCACAGTTTGGCGTCAGAAGCGGTACGAACCCCCGCGTTACCCCACGCAAAAATATGGCATATATTTACCAGCCGGGGGGCTCCTTGGTGGAAGGCATTCGCCCGCAACGTCATAGGGGCTAAAGAGATTAATGGGTGGACGGACGCGCAGGCGTTACGCCAACTTATTATGAACCTGGATGGGCGGGCAGCCAATTTTGTGGAAGCCCTACCCACAAGCGCGCAGACACAGCTAGAGGAACTGATGCGCCGACTTGATCTGCGTTTCGGTACGCGTGATGAGGAGTAGGCAAAAGCAGCCTTAGAGGCACGCTACCGCCAACCCGGCGAGGACCTGCGTGATTATGCCGAGGATGTGCGCGAGCTAACAAAGATCGCACACCTGGGATACACGACAGAGATGATTGAGGAGCTTGCCGCTGAGAAGATCCAGCGATACTTGACTCGCACGTCGTGGTGGCAGCCAGACATGAGCTATACACGTCTCCCCTTTAACGCCCTTGTCGAGCGCGCGCGCAAATGTGAAGGAATTTCCAGCGAACGCGCGGAGCTCCGGGGGCTGGGAAGAGAGCGCACCATCGCAAGCCTGTCGTTAGAGTAGGAAGAGGAGGAACAGGAGCTCGCCACGACGGTAAGGGGTCGGGAAAGGGAGCCCCCGGTAGCCCGCGAGACAACCCCGGGATGGGTAGCAGGGCTACAGACCGGCATGGGTGATATAGTCGGCCAGGTGACCCAAGTTGGTGGCCATATCACCAAACTACAGTCCACAGTGGAGACCATTCAGTCGGAAATGGGGGAAATGCGCTCCACGGTAGGGGGGCTAGCCGGGAGGGTGGCCCGACTAGAGGCAGAGTCTGAGCAGCGGCGTATGGGAGGGGAAAGAGGGAGCGTGCGGGGAAGCTCCTACGGGGCCACCGCCCTTCCCCGAGCGTGTTACCTGTGCGACCGCCGCGGGAACCTCGTGAGAGACTGTCCTCAAATCGCCCGCACTAGACAGGCGCCAGGGTTAAACGCCAACGCCCCCTAGAGAGTGGACCACCTAAGGGTGCAATCGACGAGGTCCCAAAACAAAACAACGATAGTAATAATGGTGAGCGAGTGACCCCCGCACAGATTCCGACCACAACACCCAAGGACGCGGTGAGGACAGGTGACTGGCTATGGGAGCTGGTGGCGGCGATCACGGGGGCCACATCACTGGTAGGACAGGTGAACGGGCAGCGCACCTGGATCCTACTCGACACGGGGGCAGTGGCTTCACTCGTGAGCGCCACACACTGCAGCGTGCTCGGGGTTGACGTGAGCCGCCTGCAGGCACACAGCGAGCAGAGCCGGGATGGGGTTGCTGGGAAGGATCTCCCTCGAGGTCCGTCTCGGACACCAGGTGTGTACACAGGAATTCTATGTCTCGAGTGTGTTGTGCCATGAGTGTATTGCGGGTACGGACCTCCTGGAGAAACTGGGGCTCAACGACTAGCCAGGCCAGCGATGCGCCACCGTGGAGGACAGCGGGGAGAGGATCCCGCTCCTGGGACAAGAACGGAATCGCCCTCACTTCACACCCATGGCCGCCACCCTGGTGTCGGCCGTCACCATCGGCCCGCTTGCCGAGATGCTGGTGCCCGTAGCAACACCCTCCGCCGACCCTACACACCGACCATCGGGCGAGGTAATGCTAACTCCTCACCCGGAGCTGGCGGACCCGTACGGAGTTGTGGGGTCAGCCACACTGGTAAACGCAGATGAGGGCCGACTGTTTATGCGGGTGTTTAACCCACACAGTACCCCGGAAATTCTACGACGACGCACCACGGTAGCCACCATACACCCCCTGCACGCGCGCCATTCTAACGACTCGGTGTTTGCACTCTGGGCGGAAGACCCTGGCTGCCCCGAGGACAACCAGGATCTGGCCTGGCGAGTCGGCCCGACCCCCCGAGCCGAGATCGTTCCCTTGCATGATGCGTTACATGTGCCTTGGGCAGATTTACCTAAGGGGGAGGCCGATCAACTGTGCGGATTGTTGCAGGAGCACGCCAACGTGTTTAGTGAGCACGATTCAGATATGGGCCGGACAGACCTTGTTAAGCACCAAATTAACACAGGTGCAGCCCGACCCATCAAACTCCCCGCATACCGAGTGGGCGCGCCTGATCGGACCCAGATCAAAGAGGCAGTCGCGGATATGCTACGTGATAACATAATCCAGCCCTCGGCGAGCCCCTGGTCTTCCCAGGTAGTGCTAGTGACGAAAAAGGATGGGTCGACCCGATTCTGTGTTGATTACCGAAAGTTGAACGCAGTCACCCTCGGCGACGCCTTCCCCATACCGTGCATCGACGACACCTCTGACAGCCTCGCAATAGCACAGTATTTTTCCACCCTCGATCTGGGGTCCGGGTACTGGCAGGTGGAGATGGCAGAGGAGGATCGGCCAAAAACCGCATTCACCACCCCAATTGGACTGTTCGAGTTTCGAGTGCTTCCGTTCGGACTCACTAACGCGCCCGCAACGTTCCAGCGATTGATGGAGTTGGTGATGCGGGGCTTGCAGTGGGAACAGTGCCTGATTTACCTGGACGAGGTGACAGTGTTCAGTAGATCTGTCGGAACACTGGTCCAGGCTGCGAGAGGTGTTCCAGCGATTGCGAGCAGCCCATCTCAAGCTCAAGCCGCGTAAGTGCTACATTGCGCAGTGCGAGGTGGCATACCTCGGACACCGAGTCAGCGAGGCGGGGTGTGCACCGATCCGGAGAAGGTACGCGCTGTAGTGGAATGGCCACGGCCAAGGAACCTGACGGAGATCATTCTTGGGGCTCGCCACCTATTATCGTCAATCTGTAAAGGGATTCAGCGAGATTGCATGCCCCCTCACCCAACTCACCTCCCCTAAGAACCCCTATCAGTGGACGGAGGCCTGCCAGACGGCCTTCACCACCCTCAAAGACCACCTCGCCCACACCCCCACTCTAGCTTTCCCCAATTTCACCACTAATTTTATTTTAGACACCGATGCCTGCAGCAGTGGGCTGAGCGTGGTGCTGTCGCAGGTGCAGGGTGGGACGGAGCGGGTCATCGCATATGCCAGTCGGACCCTGAGTGGGGCCGAGCTGAATTATTGCGTGACCCGTCAAGAACTGTATGCCGTGATCTTCGCGTGTAAACAGTTCCGACTGTATATGTATGGCAGGAAATGTCGGGTGCGCACCGACCATCATGCCCTGCATTTCCTCCTTACGTTCAAGGAACCACGGGGGCAGATGGCCCGATGGTTAGCGGAGTTGCATGAGTACAAATTGCAAATCGAGTACAGAGCTGGGCGTACACATGCAAACGCGGACGCCTTGTCGAGGCGACCCGCGGTGTGCGCCGAGACAAGGGCGGAGGAAGTCTGCCCGTGCTTCACGGGGGGACGCTGCCAGCAAACAGCGGACCACCGAGGGCGCGCCGAAACTAAAACCCCCCCTCGCGGGGGAGAGTGCAATATGTGCCACAGAAACCCCGGCAGGGGGAACCAGGGAACCGGGGGACCACCCGGCGGACGCGGAGCCCACGCCCCGGGGCCCAACGGGTCGCTTAATCCCACCCAATCGGATCCAGGAGAACATCGGCTGCGCCTTCCCAGGCCTGGACGACGAGTAGCTGAGACGGACCCAGCTGCGAGGATCCAGATCTGGCGGCGGTGGAAGCGGCCCTACGGGAGAAGAGGGACACCCTACCAGGACCCTGGCGTGGTTTGTACGCCCAGTTGTGCATGCAGAACGGGGTGGTACGGGAGCTCACCGAAGCCGGCCAGCCTGGGTGCATCTGTGTTCCCGCCCAGGTGCGACCCCAGCTGCTAAGACTAGTGCATGACCACCTGCTCGGGGGCCACGACGGGGAGACCCTGCATCGCCAATATCTCTGGCCCAAGTTAGCACAAGACGTGGCCGCCTGGGTGCAGGGCTGCCGCGCGTGTCAGTAATGCGGGCCCAAACCAGCGCGATACCAGGTCCCCCTGAGACCGTTCCGCGTCAGTCGGACGAATCAGCTGGTTGGGATCGACCTGCAGGGGCCATTCCCGCGATCCCACCGGGGCAACCGATATATTCTTGTAGCGGTGTTGTACTTCACACTCTATCCCATAGCGGTGGCCATCCCCGATAAGACAACCCTCATAGTGGCCCGAACATTCGTGGAACACTACGTACTTAAGCACGGGATCCCCGAACGAGTCATTACTGACCAGGGTAGTGAGTTCGACCCTATGCGGAGCTAGGGTCCGGGCCTACCTGCAAGGCGAGGCCGCACACCAGCGGCAGGAGCAGGGCGCCCGACCCCGGATGGAGCCCCCTTCTACTCGGCGGGCTCCAAGGTGTGGCTGCACACCCCTCGCGTCGGGGCCGGACAGATGGGGAAGCTAACCACCTACTGGCGGGGACCCTGGACCGTGGGGCGACAGATCTCCCCCTGGACGGTACTGATTCAAGGGGGGGAGAGAGGCCGGGAGATGGTGGTCAATGTCCGGCGAATAAAACCATGGAGGGCGGCCCCAGCGAGGGAGAACCCCGCCGTTCGAGGACCCCGATACCCCGGGGTCCCCACACCCCCCCCCCCCCCATACCCGGGGGCCTTGCACAGTGTATGGGCCCCACGGAGCCCCGGGCCCCAGGGGGTCCCGACCCGAGCCAGGAGAGACGGGTACGATGGCCCCTGCACCCTACCGCTACCGAGTTTGTCTTCCAGCTCGCACGTACCCAGGACCGGTGAGAACCACTGCAGTGGAGGAGGAGACCGCCGCCGGAACCCCGAGAGGTGGAGCCACCACCGCCAAGGCCAGCCACGAGAGCCGGACGAGTCCCGCGGACCCCGCGGCGCTACCTTGTAGGGGCAACCCAGGCGAGGTGCTCCAGTCAACCCGGGACGAGGACTGACACCTCGGGGGGCTGTGTGGTGCTGCCACAGCTGAGCCACTCCGTCGGGGCCATACCCACCGCCGTGACGCCGCCACCGGTGCCTCGGATTTCCCGCCACTCTCCCGAGGCCGGTGCTCTCGCAGACGTCCGCTGTTTAGCCTCTACACAGTTGTGGTGCTGCCGCAGCGGAGCCTCTCCGTCGGGGCCGTGCCCACCGCCGTGACGCCGCCACTTGGGAGTGACGGCGCCGACGCGGCGCCCCCCTCGCACGAATGCACGCACACACCATGTAGAGGCGGGAGGGACGGTCACCTGGACATTGTTGCCGTCAATGATAAGTGTGATTTGTAGAGTGTCTTGTCTAACTGATCTAGTTTGGTGCGTATAAGTCTGATTTTCTCTGAGATAAGAGCTAAGCTAGTTTTGAAAAGAATTCGTTTCGCATTAGAAGAAGTTACAGCAGCAGAGGTCAGTGTAAATGCGATTGGAATTACCCCAGAGTCGCGGCATCTCTTCAGAAAGGTGAGAGACTCGATCAGCTGAGCCTTCTTATCCCGGAGTTTGTTGAAGGATCTTAAAGTGACGTGGAAACCCTCCCCGTAGAGGCGGTAAAATTTTCATTTAAAGCTTTCGTGACTGCAGTAATTCATATTCTTAGCTCTTTCGGTAAAGTCACGTTGAAGGGAAACAATAAAATAATAAATATATATAAAACAATAAAAATTCTCACGACGTTTCGAAAGGAATAGATGTAAGATGCATGGAACATCTGAAGGTTGTGCTAGTTTACTTGTTAGGAAGCCATGCTTGTAATTGTGCATGTTAAAAAAGATAGGTCCACCTGGATTGTGGATCAATTCATGTGATGTTTTAATCTCTTTTAGCTGTTTTATAAACATATTGGCCCTTAGGATTTCAATTTGCGCACATAAGAAAGAAATATTATGAAAGTATCTTTACATATTTTTTTTTTATTGTCGTAATTTAAATGCACTAACAAGACTAAAACCTTGAATCACATCCAAAAAAGGAATCTGTGCCTGTAATGCCCACAAATTATTAATAGACTTCAGGTATTGTATCCCTATTGTACAGATACATGGTTTCTGTCTTTGTTTTTTCATAGCCCCTCTTTCTTTTGTACTTGTAATATGTTGGATAAACATGTTGAGACAAAATTGCACAAATACATGTCAATCTGCTGTTCCTTTTCATAGTTCTTATCTTTTTGATGGTGCTCGGTTGACTTAACGTAAGTGAATTGTGGCACCATGAAGGCATGCTATTGGGTGGATTAGAAATATAAATGTTATGGCAACAGACATTCAATATAAGTATTTTATTTAGTAAATCCAAATCATTGAACCAGATATTTAGTAAGCTTATATCAATTTCACCCAGGCAATTAGTACATGTAAATCAATTTCAGCCAGATCATTAATAAATATTAATCAGATTCCTCCAAATATTTAGTAAATCTAAATTACCATTGCTCAGACATTTAGTAAATATAAATCACTTTTCCTTGTAAAATCTATTTGTATTTGCACTATTTTTCAGGCTAAATAACTCATCATTTGGCATGCTATTACTAAATCCAACACATTTTAACTGTTGCTTTTATTACCATGTACTTACTTTTATTCTTTATTTTTAATTTATTCAATATTTTTTTTTTCAAAATTGTAGTGCTTAAAATCTATTCAATTATATCACGTATCACTTCATTGCCAAAATAGTTTTAAGTAACAATGGGTCACTCATTATAGACACCCAGAGAGACCTACAGATTTGCACGGTTGGCTACGTACGGTGCGAAAGAGGTTCAACATACAGGTTGGTGCTGATGAATTCTGACTACCCAATAAGTTGTATTTGTATTCTTGGGTCTTTCGGTAAAGTCACCACGTAGATAGGTTCAGAGAAAGTAGCAAAAAATAACAAAAAACTACGACGTTTCGATTGCAACAAAAGCGGTCTTCAAAGACTTTTAAAACGGCCTGCATCAGCACCTTTCCACCTCCTTGTTTCCTCCTGATGTCGAGGAATGAGTGGGTGGGTGAATGAGTGAGTGGATGAGTGGTTGGGTGAGTGAATGGGTGGGTGGTTGAGTTAATGAGTAGATGTGATGGTGAATGAGTAGATGGGTGTGTGAGTGAAAGGGTGGGTGAGTGAATGGGTGGGTGAGTGAATGAGTGGATAGGGTGGGTTAGTGAACAGAAGGGCAGTTGTGTGAATGAGTGGATGGGTTGGTGAATAAGTGAGTGGGTGGGTGAGTGAATGAGTGGGTGGGTGAGTGGTTGAGTTAGTGAATGAGTGGGTAGGTGAGTGAATGAATAGTTGGGTGAGTGAATGTGTGGGTGGGTGGGTGAGCGAATGAGTGGGGGGGGGGTGAATGAGTGGGTGGGTGAGTTAATGATTAATGGGTGAGTGAACGAGTTGGTGAGTGAGTGGATGAGTAGTGGGTGAGTGAAATAGTAGGTGGATAAGTTGATGAGTGTATGGGTGAGTGAATGAGTGAGTGGGTGGGTGAGTGAATGAGTGGGTGGGTGAGTTAATGAGTGGGTGAGTGAGTGAATGAGTTCGTGGGCGAGTGAATGAGTGGGTCTGTAAGTTGATGAGTGTATGGGTGAGTGAATGAGTGGGTGTGTACGTTGATGAGTGCATGGGCGAGTGAATGAGTGCGTGGGTGAGTGAATGAGGGGGTGGGTGAGTAAAGGAGTGGGTGCGTGAGTGATTGAATTGCAGTTTTGGGAAGGCGCCTGAAATCTAGGCGGGGGTTGGTGGATCACCACACACAAGATGAATGGATGAGTTGGTGAGTGACCCCACCCTACCTGGCCATTATATACTCATTCTACCGGGCAATTATGAACCCAACCTTTCATTATCACCAGCACCAATAATCATCACCAGCACCAGCACGAACCATTATTATCATAACCAGCACCAATAATCATCATCATGGCCAGCACCAATCATCATCATCATCCCCAGCACCAGGACCAATCATCATCATCACCATGACCAGCACGAACCGTCATCATCATGACCAGCACAAATAATCATCATCACCAGCACCAATCATGATCATCTTCACCAGCACGAATCATCATCATCATCATCATAACCAGCACCAGCACTCATCATCATGCTCATCACCAGCACCAATCATCATCACCAGCAACAATCATCATCTTCATTACCAATCATCATCACCAGCACCAATCATCATCACCAGCATCACCAATAATCATCATTGTCATCACCAATCATCAGTCGTCATCACCAGCACCAATCATCATCATTATCACCAGCACGAATCAGCGTTATGACCAGCACCAGCAATAATCATCATCATCACCAGCAGCAATCATCATCACCAGCACCAATCATCATTATCATCAACAGCACCAATTATAAATCATCATCACCAACCACCCACCACCACTCAACACCACCCACCACCACTCACCTCCACCATCCACCACTCACCACCAACCACCACCACCACCCACTACCCACCAACCACTAGCCACCACCCACCACCACCCACCACCAACCACGAGCCACGACAACCCACTACCAACCACGCACCTCCACCACCACCCGCCACCCACCACCCACCACCACTAACCACCACCCACGACCACCCACCACCCACCACTACCCACCACCATCCACCACCACCTAGCACCACGCACCACCCAGCACCACCCACCACCACGCATCACCACCCACCACCCACCATCACCCACCATCACCCACCACCGATCTCCACCAACCACCCACCGCCCACCACCACCAAACCACCAACCACCCACATCCACCAACCACCCACCACCACCCACTACCACCTCCACCACCCACCAACCACCACAACCACCCACCAACCACTACCATCCACCAACCACCACCCACAAACCACCACCACCACCCTCCAACCACCTCCCTCACCCACCAACCACCACCACCACCACCCACCAACCACTACCATCCACCAACCACCACCCACAAACCACCACCCACAAACCACCACCCACCAACCACCATAACCACCACTACCCACAAACACCCACCAACTACCACCTACCACCAACAACCACCACCCACCACCACCACCCACCAACCACTACCATCCACCAACACCACCCACAAACCACCACCCACAAACCACCACCCACCAACCACCATAACCACCACTACCCACAAACACCCACCAACTACCACCTACCACCAACCACCACCATCCACCAAACACTACCACCACCACCACCCACCAACCACCACCACCCACCACCACCCATCCCCACCCACCAACCACCACCACCCACCACCACCCACCACCACCCATCCCCACCACCACCCACCCCCACCCACCACCCACAACCAATCACCACCAACCACCACCATCCACAACCAACGACCAACTCATCCAACCACAACCACCAGCAACTACAACCACCACCAACCACAACCACCACCTCCCCTCATCATCACATAATCATCATCCATCATCATCATCCATCATCATCGCCACCCAACATCATCGTCACACATCACCACCCATCATGACCAGCATCCTTCATCACAACCACCCATCACCTATCATCACCACCACCACAGACCCATCATCACCACCACCCATCATGATCAATCACCCAATATCACCAACCACCACCACCAACCACCACCACCACCCACAACCACTCACCCACAACCACCCACCCACCACCACCCTCCAACCACCACCACCCACCACCACCCCCAAGCAACCACAACCGCCACCCAAGAACCACCAATCACCACTAATCGCTAAATACCACAAATTACCAATCACCGTTAATCACCAATCACAACCAATAACCACCAACCGCCAAACACCAATCACCACCAATCACTGTTAATCACCAATCACCACCAAACAACACCAATCTCCAAACACCAATAACAAACATTCACCACGAATCACCAATCAAAAACAATCACCAATCACCACCACTCATCATGAATCACCAATCACCATCAATCACCACCAATCACCATGAATCACCAATCACCATCAATCACCACCAAACACCATCCATAACCACCAATCTCCAATCACCTTTCACCACCAATCACCAATCACCACCAATCACAAATCACCACCAATCACCAATCATCACCAATCACCACCAATCACAACAATCACCAATCACCACTAATCACCACCAATCTCCAATCACCACCAATCTCCAATCACCACCAATCTCCAATCACCACCAATCACCACCAATCATCATCATCACCCATCATCACCACCCATCATGATCACCACCCTTCATCACTACCACCCTTCATCACTTCCAACTATCAAAACCACCACCAATCAACCATCATTATCACCATGACCAATCATCAGCACCACCCATCATCACTTTTACCTATCATAACCACCACCCATAAACCATGATCATCACCATGACTAATCATCACCACCACCCATTATCACGGACCACCATCATCATCATTGCCACCAACCACCCAACATCACCATCACCCATCATTATCCTCACCACAAATCAGCATCATCACCCATCATAATCACCACCCATCGTGATCACCACCTTACATCATTAACACCAATTATCAGCATGAACACCCACCATCATCACCAACCATCATTATCACCATCTATCACAATCATCACCACCGATCATCATCAACCACCTATCAACACCACCACCACCGACCATCATCAACACACATCATCACCCATCAACCATCATCATCAACAGCCATCAGCACCCATCATAATCACCACCCATCGTCATCTATAACCATCATCACCACCCACCATCATCAACCACCACCACCCATCATCATCACCCATCATCATCACCACCCACGGCCACCACCCGCACTGCACCACGTGGTGCGGCAGCTGTGCGCGTGGGGGCGGAGCCTCGCGGAAGTGACGTCATTTCTGGTACGTCATAGCCACGCCTCCACCGCCAGTCGAGAGGAATGCGCACGAGGGAGCAGCTGCAGACGACGTTGGAGAGCGAATCCTCAACGAGGTGAGCGTCCCTGTTGACTATGAGTGTTGTTTATCTTTATTTTACATTTTGACCGCAAATTAAAGCCTCATTATTGTTGATATGTTGGTATTTTTATTTTCTGCAATCAAATTAGGACTGCTAGATAGGTTACTTGGCATGCCCTGATATGTTGCTTTTACTGTCACTGTTTAGACATAAGCGAGTCAGCATTTTAAAATTAATAACTAACTTGTTTAAATCTCAGAGTATGAATAACATGTCTACAATTATTGTTTTCTGATTGCTGGCACAATTGTGCCCTACATTTTATGTATTGAATGTTATTCAACATTGGGGAGGAGTCTGCCTTCTTGTTCAGACCCCAGCTGCTGCCATAGTTGTCTCTAATCTGTGATGTCACAGCCACATGGGTGGTGTCTCTGACATCACGTGACCCACGACGTCATGCTCGGTTTATAACAAATAATTTAAGTAAGGTCATATGACCCTCATGACCTACAAGGCATAGGGGGGGGGGGGGTGTTTATCAAGAATTCGATTAATGCAAATGGGCTGTACATTAACATGCATGTGTGGATTAAATATCATTAAGTTTGGCGATTATGTTTAATGTAATAGGCTGGTGGAATAAACATGTTTGTGTGGATCGATGAGTGAGTGATCAGAAGCACGTATGAGTGGCAAACAAGTGCGGGCGTTGGCTTGAAAGCAACAGGCATGGAAGTGATGGGATTGGTACAGTGAGTGGCCAAATATGTAATATTTTAGAAGATGAGTGATTCAAATTGTTGCTAAATCTTAGCGTTGTTCCAAACTCCACAGGCCATCCAACTTCACGCAGAATCTACTCTTTCCCAACAACATGGATAGCCATATCAAGTGGGCTGAGATTGTGGATGACTATGAGGGTAAGTCCCAGATACCTGCATCACGTGGCTTATATACAGAGAAGGAGGCTCCTTTATCAATTACTTTGAGAAGACATGGCTTGGTTGTGATGGGAAGACGTAATGATCGAGTGTTCCAGAAACGATGGGTTTATATCTGAATTTCAGCCATTTTTGTTTAAACTGGGGTCTCAAGCTTATGGAATTAATGGTCTCAGAATGCCCACAAAAACATGGCTTGTAAAGTTTTACTGCCATGTGATGAATATTTCTCAATAGCAGCTCCTGTTGTGTGGAAAGAGCTAATTACAGGGATCTTAAAATTCGTTCTGTGAAACTCCATGTTCTTCGTTCTCTAATTCATTACTCGTCCTTTGAATTACCTGTCTGCTCTTCGCAGGCCGGGAATCGTCGCGCCAGTCGACCACCTGGGGTGACATTATGGATAAAGTGGACCCTTTCCCAGGCCAAGGTTACAAGCATCGCTCCCCAAAGGTGTGTATGGGGTCTGTGGGGGTCAAATACACATTATCTACAAAACTGGCACACCATCTCTCCACATTACCTTTCTCACCACACCACCACCAATTAAATAGACCATCATATAGCCTTATCATGAATCTATAACATCACAAGACACCATCTCTCTGGAACATTCCTCTGCTTCACCTCTCTGTATATCAAAACCAGCTCCAGACACCATCAGCCAATCTCTCCACCATCCCACTCATGCATTGGTCATTTATTACCATTGAGGACGAAATGATATAAATCAGTCACATTAATTACGTCTGCTAGTTCAGTTGATTGGAAGTAGCCATTCCAGTTGCCCACTATGGGCACTGCGTGAAATTTGTCGAGATTATGGGCTACGAGATCTTTATAATGTAACATTCTGTGGAAACTATTGCCAGTGATGATTGTTGCCAACAATTGCTATGAAATATTCCCAGTCGATCACAGACTTAAGTGCATGTATGGGGTGTGTGAGGATATATGAGGATGTAACATGTATTTTGATTATGTAGGGGTTGGGATTATTAAGGGTTAGGGCTACACGTACAATGTGATAAAAGTATTGATGGATAAGGTGTTATGTTATCAGGTGATTTTATATATTCAATATTGATTTGAAATTTTCTTGACTGTGTATATTCATGCGAGTGTAAAAAGCGAGTTTGAATGAGTGAACGTGGATGTCTGCATCTGTACAAAGATGTGTGAGTATGCATTTGTGTTGGGTTTATGTGCACGTTTATGTTTGCATGCATGTGGGTATTAATTTTTGTTTGCATGTGCATGTCTGAATATTAATGTGGTGATCTTTGCTTGAACAGAGGATAATTGGGGAGTTAAAAGACTTCAGCGGGGTGAAGCGTCTTCAGGAGAAGGACCTTGGGACGCTGAAACGCCTCCTGGTAGAGGAGCGCCTCTTTGAGGTGCAGCGCCTGGCCAGGGAAAAGTGCCGCACAGTGGAGCATTGCTTCAGAGACCATCTCCTCAAGAAGCGACTCGTTATAGTGCAGTGCTTCGCGGAGGAGAAGCGACTTCGTGAGATGAAGCATCTTGAGGAGAAGCGTCTGGAGGAGGATGAGAAGTACCTTGAGGAGGAGCAGTGCCCCGTCAGGACCGCTGCCATCACCACCACTGCCAGCAACGCTGCAACCACCACCACCGCTGCCACCCCCGCCATCACTGCCACCACTGACACGACTGCCACCACCGCCACCGTCACCGTCACCGCCACCACCGCGGCAACCACCACCTCTGCCACCACCACAACTTACTCCACTGCCAGCGCCACCACCACTGCTGCCACCGCCACCACCGACACCTTTGACGCTACCGCAACCACCTCCACCAACTCCACCACGTCCACCGCCATCATCACCACCGACCGCCCTGCCGCTAACGCCACCACCACTGCCACCACCATGGCAACCACCACCTCTGCCGCTACCAACGCAACCAACACTACCACTACCGCCACCACCACCACCACCGCCACTGACATCACCAGCACTGCCACCTCAGCCAACACCACCACCACCGACACCACTGCCACCACTTCTGCCACCTCCGAGGACGAGGAGGTTGAGGAGGATGAGGAGAGAATTGAGAAAACAGAGAAGGGGGATACGATGGTGGTGGAGGATGAAGATGAAATGGAGGACGAGACAAAGGAGCAGGAGATGGAAGAGGTGCAGGTGGTGGAGGTGGTGATGCAGGGAAAGAAGAGGAAGCGAGGGGGCCTCGCTCGCGTTGCAAGAGCGATCACCTCACTCCTCCGCCGCGTGCTGCTTTGTGGTAGCATGTCAACCACTCAGTAGGGGTGATGGTGGTGGTCGTGGATTGGTGCCAACCATGACCACTATCACCATACTACCCACCCACCCTGTGATACATGCCACACCCACCCACCCCGTGATACATGAAACACACTTACCACACGGTTCCCCAGAGAAACGTTGCCAGTGGGACCACAGCTGTTGAAGTGGAGAACGATTGCTACCAAGACACCACGCACACCACACACACACGGGACTAGCCCAAAAGCATAGCCGGCCCCACTCTGGGCCCCTTCCATGCTGGTTTTTATCCAGGCAGTCCTCATGGGATGACCTTGCTATGGTTTCCAGGACATGGAAGGGGCAGAAAAGCCAGGGTGAGAGAGCTGGAGGGGTCTGGATCGGCCAATGGACGACACCTGCCACATGGCAAGCCCCAGGGCCACCCTGCAAAGAATACGGTTAAATACCATTGTTCTTATTGGTACTATAAACTCTTTGAAATAAACCCATGATGACAAAAAATATATTTGAATTGCTTGCAAGTGCTGCCTGAGTTGGTTAAATGTGCCTTGGCTCAGGTGTGCGGTTTTCCAGCTGTGTGTGGAGGTACAAGGACAAATATAGAATGATCGCCGTTTTGAGAGATGGTCCTTCTTTAGAGCACATACAAATGTCGGTGGGAAAAGATATTCAGGTGATTCGCCTCCTTCACAACACTGCCACTCTACTCCACTGCCCCACTGATCCACTGCTCCACTGCCCCACTGTCCCACTGTCCCACTGCTCAATTGATCCATTGCCCCTCTGCCCAACTGTCCCTTTGCTCCACTACTCCACTGCCCTACTACCCATTTGGCCCACTGCTCTTCTGCTCCGCTGTCCCACTGCCCATCTGCTCAATTGCCCTACTGCTCAACTACTCCAATGCTCCACTGCCCTTCTACTCCACTGCCCCTCTACCTCCCTGCTCCACTGCCCATCTGTTCCCCTTCTGTAACAGCAGTTGAAACAAACGTTTGAGTTTCTTAACCCCCCCTGCCTCTGTCCACCAATCAGTAGAAATGGGTAAGCCACAATCGAGCAGCAAGGTGCATGTGGTGTGTTAAAGTGTGGGTACTCCATCTTCTAAAATATCTGCTCAGTGTGGAAGAGTAGAACAAAACATCGTGTAAAGGGGCTCTCTAGAACTCGGTCTTGTAGAAATTATTCCTGCAACCAGAGGTATGATAAAGCAATTGCGAAATTGGGTCAACACTCCACAATTCAAATTGTTTTGGCAGAGTATTCAAAGAATGCTGCTGCTCACGATACAGGTTTGCTACTTATGTATTTAACATGGGGGGTGTTTAGAGGCGGCCCAGTGACCGAGAGGTCAGAGCACTGAAGTGGGACCACGGAGTAACTGGGTCTGAATCCAGGCACCCGCCTGTGATCAAAGTGGGTTGTCAAGTCTAGCGAGTTCATGATCTCAGCCTGGTCGTCAATGACTGCGAAACATAAACCATCACATGGCAGTAATGTGGTTCTCTACTTAATTTGCGTGAGGAGGCCCTCGTAAAACCATGTTTTTACAAGAAGGTCTGCATTGTGCACATAGAATCGCCCCTTGGATACGGAGAATCGGAGCGACCGCCCAGGTCCGCGGGCATTGGGGGGGCCCTGCGCTTCAATGTCACGGGGGTGTCAAATGTAATACTTGCGGTGGAATTTGAACGCGTCGGAGGCCCACATGCTGGGATTTTCCCCTGGCCTAGCACCCTTATGGACGGTCCTGTGTGTACATTGTTCAAAGTCTCGCACAGGCTTTTGCCAAACTCAATTATGGCAATAATAATAAAACGAATTACAGGACTGTGAAGGACATGGCATGTGAGCCCTGTAGCTCTCCCAAGTGCTTGTGGGTTGAACCGCGTGTTGTTCAGCAGGAATTCAGTGTTTTTGAAGAGAGGTGAGACAGTGAGACCCAGGTTAGTGTGGGTAGAGTGGTGAGTGTGACAGTAAGACAGACCCAAGTGAGTGAGTGTAGGAAGACAAATGAGTGAGAGAGTGAAACAGACTCTGGTGAGTGTGTGTGGGTAGAGGTGAGTGTGACATTGAGACAGACCAATGTAAGTGTCTGTGGAATGTGGTGTTAAAGTAAGACAAACCCAGGTGAGTGTGGTAGAGAGGTGAGTGTAACAGTGAGACAGACCCAGGTGGGTGAGTGTGACTAGTGATGTGAGTGTGACAGTGAGACAGACCTACGTCAGTGCGTGTGGATGAGGTGAGTATGACAGTGAGACAGACCCAGATGAGTGAGTGTACGAATAGAGGTGAGTGTGACAGTGAGACAGACCAAGGTGAGCCCGGTTGTCCTTGACAGCACAAAGAAGTAAGAACATTGTTACGACCAACGTTACAGGAGGGAGGATCCTGCTCTTTATTACGTGGATGAGAGGGCACTTGAAATGTACTCAGAAGTAGCTCCGTGATTACAGCTTCAGTGGGCCATTCTCTAACACAAGGCTTGCAATCTTCTGCTCGAGACACGAATGATTCGTTGTTTCCACGGCAGGATGGCAACATCCAACCGAGGTTAAGATTTGGGTAAAATTAAAAAATGCAGGTTTACTAATAAAATACGTTGCAGTTTGGTTACCAAAGCAGTGGGTTGTCGGCATGTAGCATGGAGGTAGGGTAGATGTGAAGTTTAACGTCATTGAGTAAAAACTCAGAGTGAGTGTACATCTACTGTCGTTATGATCCACGTCTAGCGATACACGCAGAGACACGAGGAGCAGGAGGTACTCTATTTATTATAGCCTTCACAGGGTACAAGGGGTCACTACACTTTCAGTCAAGAGAGCTAACAGACTGCCTGTCTGACACCGCCGAGAAAATGCAGATGGTGACGATGACTCCAGCAGTCCGACGAGATTCCACTCCAAGCAACAGCCCCAAACCTTTGCCCGGGGTCCCCTTTTATCCTCCTAGCGTGGCCTCGCTAGGAGGATAATGGAAATCAAATTATAACATTTTTGACATGTTTTTCTGGATGTTTTTGTTGTTATTCTGCCTCTCACTGTTCAAATAAACCTACCATTAAAATTATATTCTGTTCATTTCTTTGTCAGTGGGCAAATGTACAAAATCAGCAGGGGATCAAATAAGTTTTTCCCTCACTGTACTTGATATGTACAGGACCGGACAACATCACCTTAACAAATTCATATGCCACAGATTGCACATTAGATCAGAGCACAATTATTTGTTTTGTCATAGTTCTGAATGTCTCAACTGGGACCAAAAAAGTTAAACAAAGTTAATGTAATAAACAGTGCTTGTTAATATTTGTCTGTTGTTTAAAAGAAATACGTTTCTGTTCCCAAAACTTATTTTCAATAAATTGTACCATAGATGTACACTTGAATAGTGTGCTGATCTTTAAAGGTGTATTGAATATTTTTTTACATACTGCGACTCATAATCCTGCTGTTATGGAGTGACTCATACAGCCAGCTATGGCTGCAAAGTTTGGTCGTACATGTTATGTATATATCGTTAATTGTTAAATTTGAATCACAGTTCCTATGATCACTGTTACATTGTTTTTATAGCTTTATTTTGGTGATTTTGAAAACGTTTTGGTTTAGCCATGTTTGTTTTTTGTAGTACAGAGTTAGCCTGATAACTTTAATCTAAATTGTCTTATGATTGTTATTATTCGACTTGCATCCCACCGGGATTTTTGCACACAGTGTTGATATACGGTGCTTTTCTGGAAGACTTTGCTGTCTTTTCCTGGATTTTTCTGTTGCGTGTAGTCGCTTTAAGATATTCCTTGATCATGTTTTTGTTTGTTGCGGTTGCACCCGAGTCAAGAGCAACATAGCTCACAGGGTTATACCAAATAAATGAATCTGAAAAACTTAAATGAATTTCTGCTTGCATGTCTGTATATTCATGTGATTATCTTTGCTTGAACAGAGGATAATTGGGGAGTTGAAGGATCTCAGCGGGGTGAAGCATCTCCAGGAGGAGAAGGACCATGCGACAGAGAAACGCCACATGGTAGAGGAGCACCTCTTTGAGGTGCAGCGCCTTGCCAGGGTGAAGCGCCGCACAGAGGAGAACTGCTTCAGAGACTATTTCCTCAAGAAGCGCCTCGTTAAAGTGAAGTGCTTCACGGAAGAGAAGCGTCTGGTGGAGGAGAAGTGTCTCGCCAACGTGAAGAGCGTCGAGGAGGAGAAGCGCCTCATGGAGGAAGAGCGGTGCCTCGCCAGGACTACTACCATCACCACCACCAACGCTGCCACCTCCGCCCCACCACCGCTGGCGCCACCGCCATTACCGCTGCCGCCACCGCCACCTCCGCTGCCACCATCACCACCATTGCCACCGCCACCACGGCCATCACCTCCAGCACCTCCGCTGCCACCACCGATGCCACCGACGCCACCTCGGAGGTTGAGGAGCATGAAGAGAGAATGGAGAAAACAGAAGAGGGGGAGAAGATGGTGGTGGAGGATTAAGAGGAGGTGGAGGAGGATGAGACAAAGGAGGAGATGGAGGTGGTGATGCAGGGAATGAAGAGGAAGCGAGAGGGCCTCGCTCGTGAGGCGAGAGCGGTCACCTCACTCCTCCGCCGCATGCTGCTTTGTGGTGGCATGTCCACCACTCAGTAGGGGTGATGGAGGTCGTGGATCGGTGCCTACCATGACCACTATCACGATACTATCCACCCACCCCGTGATACATGTCACACCCACACACACACCACATGGGTCCCCGGAGAGACCGCGCCACTGGAACCACAGCTGTGGAATGAAGCTGAGCAGCAGATGCCAGGACTACAGTGGAGAACGATTGCTACGAAGACACCGCACACCACACACAAACGGGACTAGCCCAAAAGCATAGCCGGTCCCACCCTGGGCCCCTTCTATGCTGGTTTTCATCCAGGCAGTCCTCATAGGATGACCTTGCCATGGTTTCCAGGACATGGAAGGGGCAGCTGACCCAGGGTGAGAGAGCTGGAGGGGTCTGGTATGGACAATGGACGACACCTGCCACGTGGCAAGCCCCAGGGCCACCCTGTAAATAAAAAGGTTCAATACCATTCTGTTAAATTTCGATTTAAAGCTATCTTGGCTGCAAGGATTCATCTTCTTTGGTTCTTTCGGTAAAGTAGCGTAGAATGAGAATAAAATAATACATTGATCAAATAAAATAACACAATAAAATTCTCACGACGTTTCGGCCACAACACAAGCGGCCTTCATCAGGTGAAGGGACGAGACTGTCTGGAGGAAAGCGCTGGAGTGAACACAGCCAAGCTCAGACCGCGACCTTTAAGCTGTGTGAGAAGAAACAGAGCGCCTTGACAAACGAATTAGCATAAAATTTAGCATTGAAAGAGCTGAGTGATTAGCTTGTGACTGGTCACAGAAATGGCTATGTTAAAGTCAAAGCCTACACATCCACAGAGGCACCTAGTACAAATCAAACAGGATAATTTAGCATTGAAATTGCTGAGTGATTAGCTTGTGTCTGGTCACAGAAATGGCTATGTTAAAGTCAAAGCTTGCAAGCAGAAATATCCCTGTGAAACTCGCACAGACAGACACACACACACGCAGATGCGCACACAAACAGGCACACAGGCGCACACAGACACTACTGCTACTAACTACTACTCAGTACTACCACTGCTGCTACCACTAAGCGTAAAACATTCCCATCGTGATTGTGACTCTGACTGGCCGTTGCGGCGCTGCTGCTGCTGCTTCTTAGATACCCCAGGAGCAGCTCCAATGCCGCTTCGAGGTGCGAGAGAAGATTGGCGAGGGAGGGCAGGGAGTGGTGCTGCGGTGCGTGGACCACAATATGGGATTCCTGGTGGCTGTCAAGATGCTGGCACTGCCCATCCAGTAGGTTGGGGCAGGGGTGATGGGGTTGGTGGTGGTGGTGGTGTGGGTGGGTGCTGGTGGTCTTAACACAGCGGCCATGGTCATAATTATAAATGAATACAATAATAGATAATAAATGCAAGTAAATACAACATGGTTACAAAATAATGAGTATAATAGTAAACAACAATGATAATAACCTCTGCAAAACTATCTCTAACTATAAACTGAAACTATCTCACTAAAAAATTAACCGTCGTAAAACTACTATGAACTAGAGACCCACAGAGACCCACAGACTTGCTGTGTGCACACAGCCCTACCAAAATGGAGATGCAGAGGATGGAGTTGAAGGTGATCACGGAGCTGCAGGGGGAGGGCAGTGCTGAGCTGCACGGCGTCATCCGCGTCCTGCACTCGTTCCACTTCCGCGGACACAACTGTCTCGTGCTGGAGCTGTTGAAGTACGCATCATCACCATTGTTATTATTGTCATCATTATCATCATTATCACCATCGTCATCATTATCGTCATTATCACTATCGTCATTAAAATTGATTAACACAGAAGTGTTGTGTTCTTTCGTGACATTTATGCATAAGAACTGTATTCTGTGCTGAGATCTGAACTTGGAGACCTGGCTGAACACACTACCACATACTCAGTAAATGTTAAAGCGGGAATAATTGTATTATACTGATCGATAGTACAAAGTTAAACAACACAGCCGAGTTTAATCTGACATGCTCAAGTACCTGCATAACTGCATATGATTAATTGCATTATCCCGATTGAAAACCGACCCTCGTCAACGAGGCGGGGCCTAATTATCATAACGGCTCGCAGTAGCATAATCACACATACACTAGCATAAATTAATACGATTCTCTCTCGCATTCGCATAGTTTATGCGCATAAATTACAGCAAATTAACATTTTTTCGGATAATTATGCAAATTTCAAATTTGATTTAATTTTTATTATTTTCATCAAATTTTCATAACCTACATATACAACAGACCGCAACCTCACCCCAACCGTGACGCGTGTCGGAGAGCCCTCATGTCGTTGTTGTTGACTCCGTAGTACAGGTTTTGTTTGGGTTAGATCGCGTGAATATATAAATGTTGTGTTGTTATACCTCGCCACCACCCGACACGGCCATCACCACACAGAGACCCATAGACATCGTCACCACACAGAGACCCACAGACTCACCACACTGTCAACCACAGACTCAGCCCCTTTACCGTATTCACCTGATTAAGAGACTCAGTTTTTTTATGTTCTTGTTACAACAAAGTATGGTTTGCGTCCTATAATCCGGTAGTAGGATAGATCGGATTGATTTAACTCACCCGTTTTGGGGTGCGTCTTACTTTACCCACTAAGCTATTCATTGTTGTTATGTTTGTGTTATATTTTAAATACAAAATGTTTACATTTGTGGGACCTCTTTGGCCCAGAATTACAATTACAGAATAAGGGATATGGTGTTACCACCTCGTGGAAATAGAAAAACTTCATCAGCAAAAAAGGAAAAGGAGGAGGGAGACACAGGGAGGAGGGAGACGGGGGAAGGAGGGAAACACGGGGAGCAGGAAGGAGACCGGGGGAGGAGGGAGACACAGGGAGGTGGAAGGAGACAGGGGGAGGTGGAGGAGGAGGGAAATGAGGGGGAGGAAGAGAAGGAGGTGCTGCAGCTGCTGACCTTCTTGACAGCGAATCTGATCGCCGGTTTCATGGCTCACCTAGCGACACAGACGGAGTGGCTGCAGTTGCAGGAGCAGCTGCAGAAGGTGCAGAAGGTTCAGCAGCTGCAGGAGGTTCAGCCAGCACAGCTGGTGCAGGAGGTGGTCAACTGCCTGGCAGACCTGTTCCTCGTGCGGTTCAGAGACTCCGTTCTGGACTTGGTGAGCCACACGGAGGAGCGGGTGGTGCACCGAGGGCTCCTCCGGCTGCTCGTGGACGTGGCCTGGGAGGTCCTCCGCGATGGCTCCGCGAGCTGGGGCCGCGTGGTGGTCCTGGTGGTGCTCTGCTCGCTCCTCCCTCGCGAAGAGGCTGGTGGACTGCTTACGTCTGAGCGACGCGGAGAAGACGGTGGCCGTGACGGACGCGGTGGCCGCCCTGCTGGTGAACGCGTGCGGGGCCTGGCTCGTTGAGCAGGGAGGCTGGGAGGGCTTCAGGCGAGAATTCGGGCTGGGGTCGCCCACCTAGGAGAGCGGCCGCGGATGCCGAGCTCCGACGATTGGCGACGGTGGAGACAAAAAGAGAGGAGAGAGCGAGAACGTCGCAGTTGGGAAAAGAAGAAACAATCCGTACGGAGGAGACGGCGCGACCTCACCCTCACCCCAACCGCGACGCGCGTCGGAGAGCCCTCATGTCGTTGTTGTTGACTCCGTAGTACAGGTTTTGTTTGGGTTAGATCGCGTGAATATATTAATTTTGTGTCGTTAAACCCGCCACCACCCGACACGGCCATCATCACACAGAGACCCAGAGAGATCGTCACCACACAAAGACCCACAGACTCACCACACTGATACAACAAAGTTTGGTTTGCATCCTATAATCCGGTAATAGGAGAGATCGGATTTATTAAGCTCACCCGTTTTGGGGTGCGTCTTACTTTACCCACTAAGCCATTCATCATTGTTGTTATGTTTGTGTTATATTTTAAATACAACACGTTTACGTTTATGGGACCTCTTTGGCCCAGAATTAAAAAGACAGAATAAGGACACACTGCAAGCCTCGCAGAGTGCTCTGCTACTGTGGAAGAGGCGTGTGGTAGCATTCCACCTGCCACGGCCCCTGGGGGAGGTGTTGTATCTAGGCCCCTTTTCCATCTTAATATTAACAAGTAATTTTTCAATACATATAGATACATATTTCTATTGTTTCTTTTAATTTTAATAATGAATAAAAACACCAAACCAGGCCTCAGCATGGCATGTGGGGGTCATATTTACCTTGACCCACTAACACGATTTTGACGTTCAGAGCCCTCCCAGGGTCAGAGGGAGCAGATAGAGAGCAGAGCGCAGTGGATTGCAAAGGGCTGACGTAAACACAAAGCCAGGGTCACTGGGAGGTTGCGTTAGCCTAGATCTAGTTAAGTCAAAAAAGCTAATTGGTGCTGCATTACTATTAAAGCAACTTAAAGTCGGAATTTAACGACAGGGTAGGCTAAAGTTATTGATCTTCACACCCACTTCAATTGAACCCTGCCACAAGCTATGTCAATGTAACCATCACCCGTCTATTAATTTAATATGAAATGTATTTCCATATTTTAATAATGTCTATACGACTTGACCCGAAGCCTATAACAATCAGGTTTTCCTAAGTCAACATAAATGCTCTAGCCTCCACCCATACGCAAATAATAAGCAGGGTTAAAGTAAGAGTAGAGAGGAAAAGAAATGCAAGCGCACAGCAAAACTGCAACGTAAGCAAAGGGCGATGTTAAACCCAGGGTCGGAGAGAAAGGGAAATCCCGGCCGTCTTTGTATCCCTGCAGCGCGGGGTAGGAGTGTGTATACGCTTGGGGAAACACGAGTCAAACACCACAACGAGAAGCTGACTCAGACCTTGGATTAATACAGAATCATAACTATGGAACTCTGATGAAATGAAATGTTAACTTAAAACTTTTTAACCATTTATTTGTGCGTCGGTGAAAGTCGGAGGGAATATCACCCCTCCCTCCAGGTTGTGCACCCAGACAGAGAGGCGCCTTCGAGACAATTTATAACATTTGATTGTTTTACTTGTGGGTTTTATGGTAGGAGTATGACAACGGAATATACCGTGGGTGATCTACACAAGGACACACACTGACACATGTACGGACACACACACACGGACGCAGATACATACGGACAAATCCTTACACAGCAAAAATCGAAAGAAACCTCGCCTTGTGGGCAGGATCCGAGTGAAGGGATTTTTGGGCATAAAAAGAGGATCCTGAGCATTGAAACCTCAGTTCGACTTGGGGGGGGGGGTCGGCTCACCAGAGTTCGACCGGGGGGTCGACTCTCGGGAGACAGTTCGACTCGGAGGAGCAACTCGGAAGAGTTCGACCCGGGGGGGGTCGGCTCACCAGAGTTCGACCGGGGGGGGTCGACTCTCGGGAGACAGTTCGACTCGGGGGGGTCGGAACTCGGGGAGTTCTACCAGGGGGGTCGGAACTCGGGGAGTTCGAATCGGAGGAGGTCGGAACGCGGGGAGTTCGACCAGTGGGCCGGCTCAGGAGCAGTTCCAATCGGGAACGAGAGCAACAGGTCGCCAGCCGGCGAGCTGCAGAGCAGGGGGCGGCGAGCAGAAGCCAAAGTGGCCCCGTCGCTACCCACTGACGTTGGCAAGACTCGCAAGGTAGTGAGGCGTCACCTAGTGTGATTTCCAAGAGCTGAAAGACAGAGTATTGCTGAAAGATTATTCTACATTGAGTCCAGCTGCAGAGCGACCGACGCACCAAGCAAGAGCTTCTGCAAACCAGAGCAAGAGCACGTGCGACTTGAGTCATCCAGCAGTGGAGAAAAACCTGCTTTCAGCAAACCAGCAACGAGCACGTTCGAGTTCTCCACCCAGAGAGAGGGAGCGTGCCGATGCAGCTCATCCAACAGCGGAGAGAAACTGCTGTCAGCGAACCAGCACGAGCGTGATCGCGCAGCTCATCCAGCAGTGGAGAGAGGTGTCCACTGAGCAGAACTGAGAGCGATCAAGCAACTCTCCCCCGTGGACAGAGGCTGGCTGCTGCGTGGAGGAGGGCGGCGATTCGTATGATGCACTCCCACACACCTCACCGCTCTAAAGGGAGCGAGGCTACTTCTCCTACAAGCGATGCCAACTTCAGCATATGGCAACGCAAATAATTAATTCCAAACACTGACTATTCAAAACAATTCATATCACTCAAACATACACAGGTCCTTAACCAGAAGCGAACACTCAAGTCCGTGAACCATCTGGCTGTGGAAGCATCGATCGTGTGATAACAGTCCGTCATTTATAAGTATATTCATAATTTCCCTCTTTAATATTTTGTTTTGGACTGTACTTCTAATCGCATAAGTTACCAAGCGATCTATCAATACGAATTAACCATTGGCACCTTCGCCACGGAGCTACGGTCCCGGGGAGGAATCGTGCTAAACCGATTTTCTGATCATACATTCTTATTAACGAATTAATTAATTAATCTCCCGTGAGATAACACGTTCCGCCGCATACCCTCACACTAAGCCATTTCGGTAATCTTATAGTCTGTCCGGTGGATCTGTTGTTACATTTATGCCTTTGGAAATAATAACTGTTTGATTGTCTTTTTATATGAATACCGTTGCATGTTAATCAGTCGCCTGTGATAATGTGCTGACCATTTCAAGCATAATGATCGTTCATATTATAATGTATAAGCTTTTGTGTAACATAGCATTTGCATGTTCTGACTCTCTCTCTCACTAACAGCAATCGCTTTATGCGGGGTCCATGTGTTATCAAAGTGAAATCGTACAGTCGTTGATGATACTGTCTTGATACCGTGTGGATACCGTGTTGAAGTTCCGAGATTGAGAGTCACATACATATTATAGTTAAGGTTTAATTAGAAAATAAATTGATTAATACAGAAGTGGTCGTGTGATTCTTTCCTGAAGTTTTTGCATAAGATCTGTATCCTGCGACGAGATATGAACTCGGGAACCTAAACTATAAACACACCAATCCACACTCATTAAACTAATGCGAACGATGTGAACATGGGACCTAAAATATGAACACTCGGGGAGTGTTAAAGCGAGAATCATTGTATTATGCTGATCAATAATACGAAGTTAGACAACGAGGCCGAATTGACACTAGCGTAACGGCACACGATTGATTGCGTTATCCTGATTGATAACCCCACCTCGTCAACGAGACGGGGCCTGATTATCATAAAGGCTATCATTAACACAACCACACCCACTCGTATAAATTAATACGATTACCTCTCTAATTAGCATAGTTACACGCATAAGTACACAAATTAGCATAATTTCGGATTAATTATGCAAATTTCGAATTTCATTTAATTTTAATTATTTTTCATCAATTTTCACACACCCACATATACAACAAATTGGGGGCTCGTATCCGGGATCTCTCGCAGACAGTTTATGCTTAAATTAAGGAACGAATCACTGTTGTATTAATCAAGGTATTGTGAACTAACATTGCCCTGTGACTGTAAACGGTGTAAACAAACAAAAAAACGCACTCTGAAGGAAAATACCAGAGTAGCAGTGGATAACAAAGACAGTGGGGGTAAGATTATTTGCTCGAGTTGAACCAACACATCCTGTGATACGAATGTTTTTATATGTACTCTGAAGTGGAATTCCAGAGTAACTCACGCCACACATAAGAGACTAGAGTTAAGATACACTCTTAGGTCTATTAACTACACTACGTAATAGAGATGGCACATGACCCGCAACGTTCTGAGGGTGACATCCCAACGCATAACACTGATACAGAATGGACCTCCGAAGAGGAGATAGAATCTATGGAAAAACAATATCGTGAATTTGTGTTAAAACGTACTGGACGGACTGCTAGACAGCAGACAGAGCAGAGAGACGTATGGGAGGGGAGACATATAGAAGATGTTAAGGCACATAGGAGGAAACTACTTAAGGATGTGATGAAATGTAGCAAAGCCAAACGTGACGTAAAAATTGCAGAAATAGCAAGGTTAGACTCGTATCTCCTCACACAGACATACAGAGAAAGATTATGGACTGGGGAAAAATTTGACAGGGAAAGGAAGGAGAAACTGTCCCTAATAGAGGAGGTTGAGCGTCTGCACGCCCTCGTGAGAGAAAAAGAGTCGGCGCTGAATGCACCAGCGAAACCCCCAGATGTTGATACACATAACACATACGGGAGTAACAGTTTACCACACTCCGAGCCACGCGGACGTAAACCAGAGACAGGTCACACAGGAGGTGTGGCTACCAATCAAAGTGGTTTTGACAGAGATTCCCCCTCGCGACTCGAGAGAGGGGAGGGAGAGATACGGATGAAAATAGGAAAACATAGGACTGACAACTTCGAGGGTAGAGAGGAAAAAAATATTAACACTAAGTCAGCAGGATATTCTGTACTGATCGAGCAAAAAAGGGCGGAGCTGGGGCAAGACGAGCGACATGACAGAGACAGCTCATTTGGTAGACACATTCCACGCAAGCACGACCGACGTGGAACCTATGGCAGAGATTACTTTCCAGAAAGACGCACATCACACAAGCATGAGCCATGGGATAAGCAGGAGTCACCGAGCAAAGTTGACTCACGTTACAGGTGCAAAAGGCACTACAAAAGTTATGTTAAGCAGCGCCACCGTGATGGTGACAGCTCGAGTGAGCACTCCTCAGGAACAGACGCCTCTGACGATGATCAACTGTCCGAATACTCATTCAGTAGTAAAACTCTGAAATTGATGGACAAGGCTCTCGTCAGAATTCCCTACTTTGATCCACACGATAGGAACAGAGACATACACGCTCACATCGCAACGGTAGAAGCAGAAGCAGTGATCAGGGGTTTGAGGAAAACGAATGAGAAAGCCAGTTTACTGAGACGAAGCTTGCACGAGCAGTCTATACCATGGGTAAAGTCGCTTTCATACAAGGTTCGGAACGATTTCAAAAAACTGAGCCTGGCAGTGAGCCGGAAGTTTGGAGAATATTTAACATGGTCTGAGGGATTTAATGCTGCAAAATCTATGACCCAGTGCGCAGACGAGGATCCGCGAGATTACCTCCTACGGTTTAAAAGAGCGTACTACGCGGGTGATGTGGATCAGTATCACGAAGGTGACAAAAGGTTCAAAGTTATGTTTTTCGGGTCTTTGAGTCCAGAGATTACAGAAATTGTGGGAATGGTATTGAATCCAGAAACAGCCTCCTTACACCATATAGAGGATAAGGCGCACAGAGCTTGGCTGTACAGAGCTAAAGACAATAGTTCTACGACACCCAGAGAGAGGGATGATGTAACCAGCGTTTCAGAGGGAAATAAAAATCACGTGAGCAGAAACACAGCACCACCAGCGAGGCAATGGCCCGCAGGCTGGGAGCGATCGCAGTGTGCAGGGACGCATATTTGCGAGAATCGCGGTGTGTGTAGACCAAGAGCAGAATCATGCCGGGTCCCAATGCCACGACACACGAGGGATCAAACACAATCGGCCCACTTCCGATCGATTCCCCCACCAGTTTTACCAGGAGAGAGCAGAGGCATGAGGAATAGGGAGACAGGCGTGAGCTTGGCTGAGACACAAAAAATGACACGGGCACGTGATGAATCAATCACATTGGTTGAGAGGGAGCTTTCAGTGAGAGTGGTGTCCGTGGAGCTGCAGGGAAATTATGGACTCGTTAAAAAAATTAAGCAGGCTGCGGTTGACAAGGTAAACCAGGAGGGTCCCAATGATTGGGAAACAATAAATGCGTCGGGCACCAGTTCTGATAATGTGGTGGAGAGCGCAAGTGTTGCTCCCGTAATTGACACACCTATCGAGCAGGGAAACATAACTGCATTAAAGTGTGATCCTACAGGAGATGATAACCAACCGCAGGGAGGGGAAGGAAAACCTGATTGTCTGGTAAATATAAATGCCATCCCTTGTGTCGCGGAAGTGCGTGAGTGTACTGTGGAAGAGGCAGATGAATGCAGACATCAGCCTTTGGATGTTAAATTGTGCTCGGGCACACTAAGGAGGGATGGAGATCAGAGTGTTGAAGTGGAGGAGAAGAATATCCGTGACGGATCGGGAATTGTGTTGAAACACAGCATACTCAAAAGCACGGAATCGAATCGTGACCCAGAATCGAATCGTGGCACGGAATCGAATCGTAGCGCAGAAGGGAATCGTGGCCCAGAGTCAAATCGACTCCCAGAGGCAGCAGATGTGCACAGGGCTGCGGAGAATACAAATGACCCCAACAGTCGAGTACGGAAACTCGTGGTGTATGTTGATCCTGGTTACGCACAGCATAACTTCACGCCACACAATCTCACATGGAAAGGGAGTGATAAAATAAATTACCGATACGAACCAGTGAGCCATGTTCATTAGGCCAAAGCCATCACGACGATGAGCCGGGACGATGATGTGATGATGTTGCATGGAAGGGTCATCGGTAACTCTAAGATACCTGGCCATGAGAGATATGATACACTCGTGACTAAAAGAGTCAGTCAGGTTATCAATGACTTGGTACAAGGTGGCAGAGAGGTAACATGAGAAAGTCAGAGAGACACCGTGGTTCTCGTTAACCTGCACTCCGCCATGGTTAACTTAACAATCCAAGAATTGGGTTTCGCAATCCGAGATCTGTACGAAGAAGAGAATACTCGACAGCAAATTCAATAGTTGATCCAAAGACTTGTTGCATTGCACCAGCGGCAGCATCAGTGATCTTCTCCAAGGACAATTTCCTTCATATCTGGTAACTCCAACACTAAAAAAAAATGTGATACCATTAGCATCCCTGAAAACAATCAGTACAACACAGGTACAAATTGACTTTAAAATGGGTACAGCCACACCCATACATGGGGACTCCCAGACCGGACAGGTGGGATTTTTGTTAAATTTCCCACTGGTCAAACCCGAAAATGTATTTCGATTGCGGACAGTATTGAACGTGGGTACATGGAATAACGACATCTCCTATAACATGTAGCCAGTTAAACAATTTCCCCTTGTTTTACCTTCCTTTTAGTATTTCTTTTCTTATTTCAAATGTAATCATAAGTTGTGACGTGCGCGCGTTGTAAGGAAAAAATACTTGAGTAATATTGATGATTCATGATGGAAAAGTACATAGATTCTTTGTTTTAAAAATGACCCGTTGCCAATTGACCACCGATCATTTTTAAAAGGGCGGAATGTTGTATCTAGGCACCTTTTCCATCTTAATATTAACAAGTAATTTTTCAATACATATAGATACATATTTCTATTGTTTCTTTTAATTTTAATAATGAATAAAAACACCAAACCAGGCCTCAGCATGGCATGTGGGGGTCATATTTACCTTGACCCACTAACACGATTTTGACGTTCAGAGCCCTCCCAGGGTCAGAGGGAGCAGATAGAGAGCAGAGCGCAGTGGATTGCAAAGGGCTGACGTAAACACAAAGCCAGGGTCACTGGGAGGTTGCGTTAGCCTAGATCTAGTTAAGTCAAAAAAAGCTAATTGGTTCTGCATTACTATTAAAGTAACTTAAAGTCGGAATTTAACGACAGGGTAGGCTAAAGTTATTGATCTTCACACCCACTTCAATTGAACCCTGCCACAAGCTACGTCAATGTAACCATCACCCGTCTATTAATTTAATATGAAATGTATTTCCATATTTTAATAATGTCTATACGACTTTGACCCGAAGCCTATAACAATCAGGTTTTCCTAAGTCAACATAAATGCTCTAGCCTCCACCCATACGCAAATAATATGCAGGGTTAAAGTAAGAGTAGAGAGGAAAAGAAATGCAAGCGCACAGCAAAACTGCAACGTAAGCAAAGGGTGATGTTAAACCCAGGGTCGGAGAGAAAGACAAATCCCGACCGTCTTTGTATCCCTGCAGCGCGGGGTAGGAGTGTGTATACGCTTGGGGAAACACGAGTCAAACACCACAACGAGAAGCTGACTCAGACCTTGGATTAATACAGAATCATAACTATGGAACTCTGATGAAATGAAATGTTAACTTAAAACTTTTTAACCATTTCTTTGTGCGTCGGTGAAAGTCGGAGGGAATACCGCCCCTCCCTCAGGTTGTGCACCCAGACAGAGAGGCGCCTTCGAGACAATTTATAACATTTGATTGTTTTAATTGTGGGTTTTATGGTAGGAGTATGACAACGGAATATACCGTGGGTGATCCACACAAGGACACACACTGACACATGTACGGACACACACACGGACGCAGATACATACGGACAAACCCTGACACAGCAAAAATCGAAAGAAACCTCGCCTTGTGGGCAGGATTTTTGGGCATAAAAAGAGGATCCTGAGCATTGAAACCTCAGTTCGACTGGGGGGGGGGGGGGTGGTCGGCTCACCAGAGTTCGACCGGGGGGTCGACTCTCGGGAGACAGTTCGCCTCGGAGGAGCAACTCGGAAGAGTTCGACCCGGGGGGGGTCGGCTCACCAGAGTTCGACCGGGGGGGGTCGACTCTCGGGAGACAGTTCGACTCGGAGGGGTCGGAACTCGGGGAGTTCTACCAGGGGGATCGGAACTCGGGGAGTTCGAATCGGAGGAGGTCGGAACGCGGGGAGTTCGACCAGTGGGCCGGCTCAGGAGCAGTTCCAATCGGGAACGAGAGCAACAGGTCGCCAGCCGGCGAGCTGCAGAGCAGGAGGCGGCGAGCAGAAGCCAAAGTGGCCCCGTCGCTACCCACTGACGTTGGCAAGACTCGCAAGGTAGTGAGGCGTCACCTAGTGTGATTTCCAAGAGCTGAAAGACAGAGTATTGCTGAAAGATTATTCTACATTGAGTCCAGCTGCAGAGCGACCGACGCACCAAGCAAGAGCTTCTGCAAACCAGAGCAAGAGCACGTGCGACTTGAGTCATCCAGCAGTGGAGAAAAACCTGCTTTCAGCAAACCAGCAACGAGCACGTTCGAGTTCTCCACCCAGAGAGAGGGAGCGTGCCGATGCAGCTCATCCAACAGCGGAGAGAAACTGCTGTCAGCGAACCAGCACGAGCGTGATCGCGCAGCTCATCCAGCAGTGGAGAGAGGTGTCCACTGAGCAGAACTGAGAGCGATCAAGCAACTCTCCCCCGTGGACAGAGGCTGGCTGCTGCGTGGAGGAGGGCGGCGATTCGTATGATGCACTCCCACACACCTCACCGCTCTAAAGGGAGCGAGGCTACTTCTCCTACAAGCGATGCCAACTTCAGCATATGGCAACGCAAATAATTAATTCCAAACACTGACTATTCAAAACAATTCATATCACTCAAACATACACAGGTCCTTAACCAGAAGCGAACACTCAAGTCCGTGAACCATCTGGCTGTGGAAGCATCGATCGTGTGATAACAGTCCGTCATTTATAAGTATATTCATAATTTCCCTCTTTAATATTTTGTTTTGGACTGTACTTCTAATCGCATAAGTTACCAACCGATCCATCAATACGAATTAACCCTTGGCACCTTCGCCACGGAGCTATGCTCCCGGGGAGGAATCGTGCTAAACCGATTTTCTGATCATACATTCTTATTCACGAATTAATTAATTAATCTCCCGTGAGATAACACATTCCGCCGCATACCCTCACACTAAGCCATTTCGATAATCTTATAGTCTGTCCGGTGGATCTGTTGTTACATTCATGCCTTTGGAAATAATAACTGTTTGATTGTCTTTTTTATATGAATACCCTTGCATGTTAATCAGTCGCCTGTGATAATGTGATGACTATTTCAAGCATAATGATCGTTCATATTATAATGTATAAGCTTTTGTGTAACATAGCATTTGCATATTCTGACTCTCTCTCTCACTAACAGCAATCGCTTTATGCGGGGTCCATGTGTTATCAAAGTGAAATCGTACAGTCGTTGATGATACTGTCTTGATACCTTGTGGATACCGTTTTGAAGTTCCGAGATTGAGAGTCACATACATATTATAGTTAAGGTTTAATTAGAAAATAAATTGATTAATACAGAAGTGGTCGTGTGATTCTTTCCTGAAGTTTTTGCATAAGATCTGTATCCTGCGACGAGATATGAACTCGGGAACCTAAACTATAAACACACCAATCCACACTCATTAAACTAAAACGAACGATGTGAACATGGGAACTAAAATATGAACACTCGGGGAGTGTTAAAGCGAGAAACATTGTATTATGCTGATCAATAATACGAAGTTAGACAACGAGGCCGAATTGACACTAGCGTAACGGCACACGATTGATTGCGTTATCCTGATTGATAACCCAACCTCGTCAACGAGGCGGGGCCTGATTATCATAAAGCTATCATTAACACAGCCACACCCACTCGTATAAATTAATACGATTACCTCTCTAATTAGCATAGTTACACGCATAAGTACACAAATTAGCATAATTTCGGATTAATTATGCAAATTTCGAATTTCATTTAATTTTAATTATTTTTAATCAATTTTCACACACCCACATATACAACAGAGGCCACATGGAGCCAACCATGGGCACCCGACTCTTGGCCCCCACATGCAGGGCATGGAAGCAAGAAGGGGGACTCGGATTATGACCTCCGTGTGGGTAGCGAAACCAGCCAGGTCTCAAAGAGGTCATCTTCGCGGGCACCATCTTCTGCCAGGAAGACCTGTGGAGATTCTTCGAAGAGACCCACAGGAAACCAAACAAAGTGATGGAGGCCTTGTCAGGATGGCGAGCCAGACGCCATAGAAGTCTCCCTCAGACGCATCCTAGGGGAGCTCCAGCAGGAAGGACAACAATCGAGAGACCTGGAGAGGTCCAGGGTAAGGAGCCGTCTCAGCAAGGTGACTGATTGGAACAGGCGGGCCACTCGCTCACAATGACACTGCGCATCGCCTCCCTGAACATGAATGGGTGCCGAGAGGCGCTGAGAAGATACTACGCAGCGTCCCTTGCAAAGCAGCATAATGTCTCTGTGCTGTTCGTGCAGGAGACCCATCTCGACATGGACGATGAGGTTGCCTGGAGGACGGAGTGGAAAATGGGAGCCTTTTTTCAGCCACTTCAGCAACACCTCCTCAGGAGTAGCAACCGTGCTGTCACCAAACTTCACTCCTGACACCGTCAGCCAGGTGGAGGTGATCAAGGGGAGGGTCCTGGACGTCCGGGCGCAGGTCGGCAACACCGCCATCCACCTCGTCAACGTGTACGCTCCCACCACTGACAGTGAGAGACCCGGGTTCCTGCAACTTCTGCGGAACCACCTCGGTGGCATTCCAGAGGACGAGTTTGTGGTCATGGGAGGTGACTACAACTGCACGCTGGATGCTCTCGACCGTACAGGGAAGGGTCACTGCAACGCCAAGCTCTGGGGAGAGCTCCAAGCCCTTCTGGACCCCTCCGATCTGGTGGACGTGTGGCAGCTTGACCACCCGAGGCGGCGAAGCTTCACCTACACGAGGACAAGGGGCAATGAACCAGCTACCCAGTCCAGGATCGACCGCTTCTATATCTCCAGAAGTCTTGTCTCGAGCATTCTGCCTGCTGACATCAGGGCTGCACCACTAACAGACCACAGTCTGATCCTGCTGGACCTTAGGCTGCGTGGAACACCAAGTGCTGCGGCCTACTGGCACTTCAACAACGCCCTGCTGGAGGACAGTACGTTCACCGACCTCTTTAGGAAATTCTGGGCAGGCATAGACGTTTTATCAGGAGAGAAGAGGTCACTATAAAATTCCCAGGTTATTGATATTATGTCCTCACTCTTTGTTTTATGAGTGGAGGAGGAGGAAGAAGAAGGTGAGGGGGAGGAAAAAAAAGGAGGCGCTGCAGCTGTTGACTGTCTTGACAGCGAATCTGATCGCGGGCTTCATGGCTCACCTAGCGAAACAGACAGAGTAGCTGCAGGTGCAGGAGCAGCTGCAGGTCCAGCAGCTGCAGAAGGTTCAGCCAGCACAGCTGGTGCAGGAGGTGGTCAACTGCCTGGGGACCTGTTCCTCGCGCGGTTCAGAGACTCTGTTCTGGTGAGCCACGCGGAGGAGCGCGTGGAGCACCGAGGGCCCCGCCGGCTGCTCGTGGACGTGGCCTGGGAGGTCCTCCGTGACGTCTTCGCGAGCTGGGGCCGCGTGGTGGTCCTGGTGGTGCTCTGCTCGCTCCTCCCTCGCGAAGAGGCTGGTGGACTGCGTACGTCTGAGTGACGCGGAGAAGACGGGGTCAGTGACGGACGTGGTGGCCGCCCTGCTGGTGAACGCGTGCTGGGCCTGGTTCGTCGAGCAGGGAGGCTGGGAGGGCTTCCTGCGAGAATTCGGGCTGGGGACGCCCACCTAGGAGAGGGGCCGCGGATGCCGAGCTCCGACGGTTGGCGACGGTGGAGACAAAAAGAGAGGAGAGAGCGAGAACATCGCAGTTGGGAAAGGAAGAAACAATCCGTACGGAGGAGACGGCGCGACCGCACCCTCACCCCAACCGAGACGCGCGTCGGAGAACCCTCATGTCATTGTTGTTGAATCCGTAGTACAGGCTTTGTTTGGGTTAGATCGCGTGAATATATTAATTTTGTGTCGTTAAACCCGCCACCACCCGACATGGCCATCACCACACAGAGACCCACAGACTCACCACACAGAGACCCACAGACTCACCACACTGACACCCACAGACTCAGCCCCTTTACCGTATTCACCTGATTAAGAGACTCAGTTTTTTCTATGTTCTTGTTACAACAAAGTTTGGTTTGCGTCCTATAATCCGGTAATAGGAAAGATCAGATTTATTTAACTCACCGGTTTTGGGGTGCGTCTTACTTTACCCACTAAGCCATTCATTGCTGTTGTTTGTGTTATATTTTAAATACAACACGTTTACGTTTATGGGACCTCTTTGGCCCAGAATTAAAAAGACAGAATAAGGACACCCTGCAAGCCTCGCAGAGTGCCCTGCTAATGTGGAAGAGGCGTGCGGTAGCATTCCACCTGCCACGGCCCCTGGGGGAGGCCACATGGAGCCAACCATGGGCCCCCGACTCTTGGCCCCCACATGCAGGGCATGGAAGCAAGAAGGGGGACTCGGATGATGACCTCCGTGTGGGTAGCGAAACCAACCAGGTCTCAAAGAGGTCATCTTCGCGGGCACCCATCTTCTGCCAGGAAGACCTGTGGAGATTCTTCAAAGAGACCCCCAGGAAACCAAACAAGGTGATGGAGGCCTTGACAAGATGGCGAGCCAGACGCCATAGAGGTCTCCCTCTGACGCATCCTCACAGAGCTCCAGCAGGAAGGAAAACAATCGAGAGACCTGGAGACGTCCAGGGTAAGGAGCCTCCTCAGCAAGGTGACTCATTGGAACAGGCGGGCGACTCACTCACAATGACGTTGCGCAACGCCTCCCTGAACATGAATGGGTGCAGAGGGGCGCTGAGAATATACTACGTAGGATACCTTGCAAAGCAGCATAACGTCTCCGTGCTGTTCGTGCAGGAGACCCATCTCGCCATGGACAATGACGTTGCCTGGAGGACGGAGTGGAGAGCGAAGCCCTTCATCAGCCACTTCAGCAACACCTCCTCAGGAGTAGCAACCGTGCTGTCACCAAACTTTTCCCCCGACACCGTCAGCCAGGTGGAGGTGATCAAGGGGAGGATCCTGGACCTCACGGTGCAGGTCGGCGTCACCGCCATCCACCTCGTCAACGTGTACGCTCCCACCACTGACAGTGAGAGACCCGGGTTCCTGCAACTTCTGCGGAACCACCTCGGTGGCATTCCAGGGGACGAGTTTGTGGTCACGGGAGGTGACTACAACTGCACGCTGGATGCTCTCGACCACACAGGGAAGGGGCACTGCAACGCCAATCTCCGGGGAGAGCTCCAAGCCCTTCTGGACGCCTCCGATCTGGTGGACGTGTGGCGGCTGCACCACCCTAGGCGGCGAAGCTTCACCTTCACGCGGACACGGGGCAATGAACCAGCTACACAGTCCAGGATCGACCGTTTCTACATCTCCAGAAGTCTTGTCTCGAGCATTCTGACTGCTGACATCAGGGGCTGCATCACTAACAGACCACAGCCTGATCCTGCTGGACCTCAGGCTGCGTGGAACACCAAGTGGTGAGGCCTACTGGCACTTCAACAACGCCCTGCTGGAGGACAGTACTTTCACCGAGCTCTTTAGGAAATTCTGGGCAGGCATAGACGTTTTATCAGGAAAGAAGAGGTCACTATAAAATTCCCGGGTTATTGATATTATGTCCTCACTCTTTGTTTTGAAAGTGGAGGAGGAGGGGGAGGATGAGGAGGAGGGGGAGGAGGAAAACGAGGGGGAGGAGGAAGGTGAGGAAAAGAAGGAGGCGCTGCAGCTGTTGAGCGTCTTGATAGCGAATCTGATCGCCGGCTACATGGCTCACATGGCGACACAGACGGAGTAGATGTAGGTGCAGGAGTAGCTGCAGGTGCAGGAGCAGCTGCAGCTCCAGCAGCTGCAGAAGGTTCAGCCAGCACAGCTGGCGCAGGAGGTGGTCAACTGCCTGGGAGACCTGTTCCTCGCGCGGTTCAGAAACTCCGTTCTGGTGAGCCACGCGGAGGAGCGGGTGGAGCACCGAGGGCCCCGCCGGCTGCTCGTGGACGTGGCCTGGGAAGTCCTCCACGACGGCTCTGCGAGCCGGAGCCGCGTGGTGGTCCTGGTGGTGCTCTGCTCGCTCCTCCCTCGCAAAGAGGCTGGTCGACTGCATACGTCTGCGCGACGTGGAGAAGACGGCGGCCGTGATGGACGCGGTGGACGCCCTGCTGGTGAACGCGTGCGGGGCCTGGCTCGTCGAGCAGGGAGGCTAGGAGGGCTTCCTGCGAGCATTCGGGCTGGGGACGCCCACTTAGGAGAGGGGCTGCGGATGCGGTGTGTTAAAGTGTAGGTACTACTTCCTCTTCATCTGCCCAGTGTGGAAGAGTAGACCAAAACATCGAGTAAAGGGGTTCTCTAGAACTCCGTCTTGTAGAAATTCTTCCTGTCACCAGAGGTATGAGAAAGCAATTGCGGAATTGTGCCACCACTCCACAATAAACATTTTTTGACAGAGTATTCAAAGAATGCTGCTGCCCACGATACAGGTTGCTGCTTATGTATTTGACATGGGGGGTGTTTGGAGGCGGCTAAGTGACCCAGAGGTCATAGCACTGACCAGGCACCACGGAGTACTTGGGTTTGAATCCACACCGCCTGTGATCAAAGCAGGTTCTCAATTCTAGCGAGCTAATGATCTCAGCCCAGTCGTCATTGACAGCACAAAATAAACCATTACATGGCTGCAATGTGGTTCTGCACTTAATTTGGATAAATTTCATCGAAAAGAACGTTGTTATGACCAACGTTACTCCTACTTAAAGGACAGGTGGGAGGGTGCTGCTCTTTACTGTGGACCAGAGGGCGTTTGAAGGGTAATTAGAAGTAGCTCTGTGATATCAGCTTCAGTGAGCCATTCTCTAACACAAGGCCTGCAATGGTCTGCTAGAGACACGAATTAATAATTGGTTCCAGGGCAGGATGGCGACAGCCCAACCCAGGTTAAAATTTGGGAAAAATAAGAAAATGCAGGTTGATGAATAAAATGCGTTGCAGTTTTATTACCACTGCAGTGGCTTTTCGGCATGGAGCACAGAGGTAGGGTAGATGTAAAGTTTCACGTCATTGTGTAACCCATGCTGTTTAACGACACAGTAAAGACTCGGAGTGAATGCACATCCACTCTCGTTACTATCCACGTACAAATACAGAACACATACAGTGCATGGAATTGTCCATGTCTCTGACAAGCTCGCAGGAACATTCTCCTGAAGCCGGTGCCTCGGATGATTCCTCTGCTGCATTCGGTCGGTGCCTAGGGCGACACATTCACGGTGGTACAGGTGTTCCACTACGTGTACTGTTCCACTACGTGGAACAGTACATCAAGCGGAGGCGACTTTACGATGAAGAGAGGCAGTACCTGGTGAGGTGTGGCAGGGACCCCCTGGAGGAGGTGTTTTGTCTGGAGGGATTCTCACTCAGAGATCTCAGACACTCGGTGGCAGCGCTGCTCATTAAGTTATTCTCCGTAGTGACGGCCGACAACAGGCGAGCCGGTGCCAGCGTCAACACCACCTCCACCACTGCCTCTCCTTCTTACACTCCAGCCGGTAGCGGTGGTGGATGGTGATGGTGTGGGTGGTGTGGTTGGTGGTGGTGTAGGTAGTGGTGGCATGGGTGGTGGTGCTGGTGGTGTTGTGGGTGGTGTTGTGGGTGGTGGTGGTGTTGTGGGTGGGTGCGTGGTGTGCCGGTGTGAGCCACGTAGCTGCACGTTGGTTCACGGCGACAGCGAAAACCTTGCCACATGCCGCCACTGCGTCTTCGAGTTGCAGCGGCGCGGCATGGCCTGTCCCCTGTGCCGCAGGGAGATTCACTCTGTGGTGCACACATTCCTGGTCTGACAGAACACAAAGATAAAGATCCCCCATATAGCCTTAACAGACTGTAGGGGCAAGTGCTGTTAGCGAGCACCTATGAAGGCCGGAACGGTACACGAGGGGGTGGGTGGCCAGCACCACGCCCGACCGCCTTTGTCTCCCCAGTGGCAATGTTTACACACCGCACCAGGTACTCATTTGAGGCTGAGTCGACCTAGGGGAAGCCCGGGACCGGTTCAGAAAATCGTCACTGGTGTTGGCCGTGAGCGGGAATCAAACCCGGGTCGCCAGGTTCATAGCGCAGCGCGCTAACCGCTACAGAACACACACACAGACACACACACAGACACACAACAACCGCCAACTTGCTGGGCTTTTTGGTGTGTGTAAAAACACTCTTTGGTTGTTTCGGTAAAGAAAAAAAACATAGTTAATGATTTAAGTTGTTGTTGTCACGTCTGCAGCGATCCTGGCTCTCTTCGAGCCTCGCCTGACCGAGCGCCAGGAGGAGGAGCTGGCCGACGTCTGTCAAGTTTGGTTTTTCTCTATGGACGAGGGCAAATCCCGCGGTGGCATCTACAACGATGGCTACGACGACCAAGAAAACAAATACATCCCTGTGAGGCTCACAGAGACCCAGACATCCATAGATACACCCATTGAGACACCTATAGAGACCCATAGATAACACCCATAACGACCCACAACTACATCCCTGTGAGGCTCACAGAGACACCCACAGAGCCCATTCAGACACCCATAGAGATCCACAGAGACACTCATAGAGACTCACAGAGGCACCAATCGAGACCCACAGCTATATATCAGTGAGATGCACAGACACAGAGATACCCACAGAGACCCACAACTATATCCCTGTGAGACTCGCACAGACAGACACACAAACACAGGCACACACACAAAGGCACACAGACACACAGGCACTACTGCTACTACTAACTACTAACCACTACGACCACTGCTGCTCCTACCACTAAGCGTTAAATATTCCCATCGTGATTGTGACTCTGACTGGCTGTGGCGGCGCTGCTGCTGCTTCGGCTGCTTTTTAGATACCCCAGGATCAGCACCAATAGGGCTTCGAGGTGCAAGAGAAGATTGGCTAGAGAGGGCAGGGTGTGGTGCTGCAGTGCGTGGACCACAAGATGGGATTCCTGGTGGCTGTCAAGATGCTGGTACTGCACGGAAAGTGGGTTGGGGCAGGGGTGATGGGGTTGGTGGGGGGGTGGGTGGGTAGTGGTGATGTGGCGTGGTTGGAAATGGTGTGGGTGGTGGTGGTCTTAACACAGTGGGAGCAGTCGTAATAATTATACATGAATAAAATAATAATAGATCATAAATGGTAGTAAATACAACATGGTTACAAAATAATGAGTATAATAGTAAACAGCAATGATAATAACCTCCGTAAAACTCTCTAAATATAAACTGAAACTATCTCACTAAAATAATAACCCTCTTAAGACTACTATAAACTAGAGACAACCATAGAGATCCATAGACACCCTTAGACACTCATAGAGACCCACAGAGACCCAAATAATTCATAATAAAGGTGTTTGGGTTAGATCGCGTTTATTTATAAATGTGTCGCAACCCTCCACCACCCGACACGGCCAATCAGCAAAAAAGTGTCACGTTGACAAAAGACAAACAATTCACTACTTCAGCCCACCGGTGTGTTGAAGAGTCAATCCACATTTACAGTTTGAGTACGACGTTTCGCTGGTAAATACATCCAGCATCATCAAGCAATTGATGATGCTGGATGTATTTACCATCATCAAGCAATTGATGATGCTGGATGTATTTACCAGCGAAACGTCGTACTCAAACTGTAAATGTGGATTGACTCTTCAACACACCGGTGGGCTGAAGTAGTGAATTGTTTGTCTTTTGTCAACGTGACACTTTTTTGCTGATTGGCCGTGTCGGGTGGTGGAGGGTTGCGACACATTTATAAATAAACGCGATCTAACCCAAAAACCTTTATTATGAATGATATTGGTCGCGAAAGCCTACGTGTTAAACTGACCCAAATAATTGCTGTGTGCACGCAGCCCTACCAAGATGGAGATGCAGAGGATGGAGCTGAAGGTGATCACGGAGCTGCAGGGGGAGGGCAGTGCTGAGCTGCACGGCGTCATCCGCGTCCTGCACTCGTTCCACTTCCGCGGACACAACTGTCTCGTGCTGGAGCTGTTGAAGTACGCATCATCACCATTGTTATTATCGTCATCATTATCACCATCGTCATCATTATCACCATCGTCATCATTATCGTCATTATCACTATCGTCATTAAAATTGATTAACACGGAAGTGTTGTGTGTTCTTTCCTGAAATTTATGCATAAGAACTGTATTCTGTGCTGAGATCTGAACTTGGAGACCTGGCTGAACACACTAACACATACTCAGTAAATGTTAAAGCGAGAATAATTGTATTATACCCATCGATAATACGAAGTTAAACAACACAGCCGAGTTTAATGTGACATGCTCACAGTACCTGCATAACTGCATACGATTAATTGCATTATCCAGATTGATAAACGACCCTCGTCAACGAGGCGGGGCCTAATTATCATAACGGCTCGCAGTAGCATAATCACACATACACTAGCATAAATTAATACGATTATCTCTCGAATTAGCATAGTCTATGCACTTACATCAATTAGCATAATGTCGGATTATTATGCAAATTTCATTTAATTTTTATTATTTACATCAAATTTTCATAACCTACATATACAACAGAAAGCACCCTCACCCCAACCGAGACGCGCGTCGGAGAGCCCTCACGTCGTTGTTGTTGACTCCGTAGTACAGGTTTTGTTTGGGTTAGATCGCGTGAATATATAAATGTTGTGTGGTTAAACCCGCCACCACCCGACATTGCCATCACCACAGAGACCCATAGACATCGTCACCACACAGAGACCCACAGACTCACCACACCGGCAACCACAGACTCAGCCCCTTTACCGTATTCACCTGATTAAGAGAATCAGTTTTTTTATGTTCTTGTTACAACAAAGTTTGGTTTGCGTCCTATAATCCGGTAGGAGAGATTGGATTTATTTAACTCACCCGTTTTGGCGTGCGTCTTACTTTACCCACTAAGCCATTCATTGTTGTTGTGTTATATTTTAAATACAAAACGTTTACGTTTGTGGGACCTCTTTGGCCCAGAATTACAATTACAAAATAAGGGATACGGCGTTTACACCTTGTGGAAATAAAAAAAAACTTCATCAGCAAAAAGAAAAAAGAGGGAGACACAGGGAAGAGGGAGACGGGGGAAGGAGGAGGGACGCACGGGGACGAGGAAGGAGACCGGGGGAGGAGGGTCACACAGGGAGTTAGAGGGAGACAGAGGAGAAGGAGTCTAAGGAGGGGGAGGAGGAAGATGATGAGGTGGAGGAGGAAGACGAGGGGGAGGAAGAGAAGGAGGCGCTGCAGCTGCTGACCGTCTTGCCAGCGAATCTGGTCGCCGGCTTCATGGCTCACCTAGCGACACAGACGGAGTGGCTGCAGGTGCAGGAGCAGCTGCAGAAGGTGCAGAAGGTTCAGCAGCTGCAGGAGGTTCAGCCAACGCAGCTGGTGCAGGAGGTGGTCAACTGCCTGGGAGACCTGTCCCTCGCGCGGTTCAGAGACTCCGTTCTGGACTTGGTGAGCTACACGGAGGAGCGGGTGGAGCACCGAGGGCCCCGCCGGCTGCTCGTGGACGTGGCCTGGGAGGTCCTCCGCGATGGCTCCGCGAGCTGGGGCCGCGTGGTGGTCCTGGTGGTGGTCTGCTCGCTCCTCCCTCGCGAAGAGGCTGGTGGAATGCGTACGTCTGAGCAACGCGGAGGAGACGTCGGCCGTGACGGACGCGGTGGCCGCCCTGCTGGTGAACGCGTGCGGGAACTGGCTCGTCGAGCAGGGAGGCTGGGGGCGCTTCCTGCGAGCATTTGGGCTGGGGACGCCCACTGAGGAGAGGAATTGTGTCAGCACTCCACGATAAAAATTATTTTGGCAGAGTATTCAAAGAATGCTGCTGCTCACGGTACAGGTTGCTGCTTATGTATTTGACATGGGGGGTGTTTAGAGGCGGCCCAGTGGCCAAGAGGTCATAGCACGGAACTGGCACCACGGAGTACTTGGGTTTGAATACAGGCACCCGCAAGTGATTAAAACGGGTTCTCAAGTCTAGCGAGTAAATGATCTTAGCCTTGTCGTCATTGACAGCACAAAATAAACCATCACATTGCTGAAATGTGGTTCTGCACTTAATTTGGATAAATTTCAACGAAAAGAACATTGTTATGACCAACGTTACTCCTACTTAAAGGACAGGTGGGAGGGTGCTGCTCTTTACTGTGGACCAGAGGGCACTTGAAGGGTACTCAGAAGTAGCTCTGTGATATCAGCTTCAGTGAGCCATTCTCTAACACAAGGCTTGCAATGGTCTGCTAGAGACACGAATGAATAATTGGTTCCAGGGCAGGATGGCGACAGCCCAACCCGGGTTAAAATTTGGGAAAAATAAGAAAATGCAGGTTGATGAATAAAATACGTTGCAGTTTTATTACCACTGCAGTGGCTTTTCGGCATGGAGCACGGAGGTAGGGTAGATGTGAAGTTTCACGTCATTGTGTACCCCATGCTGTTTAACGACCCAGTAAAGACTCGGAGTGAATGTACATCCACTGTCGTTACTATCCACGTACAAATACAGAACACATACAGTGCATGGAATTGTCCATGTCTCTGACAAGCTCGGAGGAACACTCCTGAAGCCGGTGCCTCGGATGCTTCCACTGCTGCAGTCGGTCGGTGCCGAGGGCGACACATTCACTGTGGAGCAGGTATTCCACTACGTGGAACAGTACATCAAGCGGAGGCGACTTTACGATGAAGAGAGGCAGTACCTGGTGAGGTGTGGCGGGGGACCCCCTGGGGAAGGTGTTTGGTGTGGAGGGATTCTCACTCAGAGATCTCAGACACTCAGTATTAGCGCTGCTCATGAAGATATTCTCCGTAGTGACAGCCGACAACAGGCGAGCAGGTGCCAGCGTCAACACCACCTCCACCACTGCCTCTCCTTCTTACACTCCAGCCGGTAGCGGTGGTGGTGTGGGTGGTGGTGATGGTGTGGGTGGTGGTGTTGTGGGTGGGTGCGTGGTGTGGGTGGTGGTGGTGGTGTGGTTGGTGGTGGTGGTGTGGGTGGTGGTGATGTAGGTAGTGGTGGCATGGGTGGTTGTGGCCTGGGTAGTGCTGCTGGTAGTGTGGTTGGTGGTGTTGGTGGTGCGGGTGGCGTTGGTGTGGGTGGTGGTGTGGGTGGTGGTGGTGTTGTGGGTGGTGGTGTTGTTGTGGGTGGTGCTGGTGGTGTGGGTGGTTTTGGTGCGGGTGTTGGTATAGGTGGTGGTGGCATGGGTGGTGGTGCTGGAAGTGTGGTTGGTGGTGTTGGTGGTGTGGGTGGTGTTGGTGTGGCTGATGGTGGTGGTCTTGTGGGTGGGTGCGTGGTGTTGTGGGTGGTGGTGGTGTTGTGGGTGGTGGTTGTGGTGTGGGTAGTGGTGGTGTTGTGGGTGGGTGCGTGGTGTGCCAGTGTGAGCCGCGTAGCTGCACGTTGGTTCACGGCGACGGCGGCCACCTTGCCACGTGCCGCCGCTGCATCTTCGAGTTGCAGCGGCGCGGCATGGCCTGTCCACTGTACCGCAGTGAGATTCACTCTGTGGTGCACACATTCTTGGCCTGATTGAATATACACACACACACAACAACCGCCATTCGCCACTAAGTGGCGGTGACATCATAACGACGCTTGTGCCAGGCTATGTGCACTTTTAAGCCAAGTGAAGTGTCGAACTCCCGCTGGCAGGAGGTCACGGGGCAGACCCAACAGGTGCCACGGGTCGACCGACTGAGACGAGTGGCTGATGCACCACCTGTGCCCCCTACTGTGCCAATTTACTGGGCTTATTGGTGTGTAAGAAACACTCTGGTTCTGTCGGTAAAGAAAAAAAACCCATAGTTGTTGTCAGGTGTGCAGTGATCCTGGCACTCTTCCTGCCTCGCCTGACCGAGCGACAGGAGGAGCTGGCCGACGTCTGTCAAGTTTGTTTTGTCTCTATGGACGAGGGCAAATCCCGCGGTTGCATCAACAACGATGGCTACGACAACCAAGAACACAAATATATCCCTGTGAGGCTCACAAAGACAGACACTCATAGACACACTCATTGAGACACCCATTGAGACACCCATAGATACACCCATAACGACCCACAACTACATCCCTGTGAGACTCACAGACACCCATAGAGATCTACAGATACCCATTGAGACTCAAAGAGGCACCAATAGAGACCCACAGCTACATCCCAGTGAGACGCACAGACACAGAGACACCCACAGAGACCCACAACTATATCCCTGTGAGACTCGCACATACAGACACACACACACTACTGCTACTACTAACCACTACTACCACTGCTGCTCCTACCACTAAGCGTTAAACATTCACATCGTGATTGTGACTGACTGGCTTGTGGCGGCGCTGCTGCCTCATCTGCTCCATTTTATATTCCCCAGGAGCAGCTCCAATACCACTTCGAGGTGCGAGAGAATAATTTGGCGAGGAAGGGCAGGGAGTAGTGCTGCGGTGTGTGGACCACAAGATGGGATTCCTGGTGGCTGTGAAGATGCTGGCACTGCCCATCAAGTGGGTTGTTGCGGGGGTGATGGGGATGGTGGTGTGGGTGGGTGGTGGTGTTTTGGTGTGGTTGGAAATGGTGTGGGTGGTGGTGGTCTTAACAAAGCGGCCGCAGTCGTAATAATTATAAATGAAGAAAATAATAGATAATGGAAGTAAATACATGGTTACAAAATAATGAGTTAAATAGTAAAAAATAATAATAACCTCCGTAAAACTACTATGACCCCCAAACACCCATAGAGATCCATAGACACACGTAGAAACCCACAGAGACCCACAGAGACCCAGAGACCCACAGACTTGCTGTGTGCACGCAGCCCTACCAAGATGGAGATGCAGAGGATGGAGCTGAAGGTGATCACGGAGCTGCAGGGGAGGGCAGTGCTGAGCTGCACGGCGTCATCCGCGTCCTGCACTCGTTCCACTTCCGCGGACACAACTGCCTCGTGCTGCAGCTGTTGAAGTACGCATCATCACCATTGTTATTATCGTCATCATTATCGTCATTATCACTATCGTCATCATCACCATCGTCATCGTGATTATCACCATCGTCATTGTCATCATTATCGTCATTATCATCATCGTCATCATCATCTTCATTACCGTCATCATCGCTATCGTCGTCGTTGCTGCTGCTGCCGCCGCCGGGATTGCCTCTACGACTTGAGCAAGCGAGCGGTGATCTGGCGCATCAACGACGCCGCGTTGAGGTCATACACCAGTGGAATCGTCCGCTTCCTGGCCCAGACCAAGTCCCGCGGCATCGTCCACGCGGTCATCAAAGCCGGTGATAGCGGAGGGCACTCTGGGGGCGCGCACGCTCCCCACGACGCACTCGCGCTCGCTCCTGTTGTAGCGGTGGTGTGTAGTAAACATCGCCCAATGGGGGAGACAAAGGCGGCCGGCCGTGGTACTGGCCACCCACTCCCTCTGTGTGTGCCACGTTGTCAGCTTGCATAGGCAGTGCTGCTACTAGCTACTTCTAACAGCACTTGGCCCTACAGCCTGCTAGCGGCTACACGAGGGGACCTTTGTAATTGTCGTTGTTCGTGGGTCGATCCACTGCTGGCTGACCGCTCACAGGGCAGCCTCTGAGCGTGACCTCCCCTTGCCTCCCCGTGTGCGTCCAGGACAACGTGATGCTCTCTCAGGCCGGCCACATGAGAGTCACCGATATTGGTTGCAGCTTCTATGTTTGTCAATCAATGTGAGTGGCCACCCACCCATCGACCGACCCACCCACCCACCGACCCACACACCGACCGACCAACCCACCCACCGACCCAAACCAACCCACCCACCCACACCGACCAACCCATCCACCCACTGACCCAAACCGACCCACCCACCCAAACCGACCCACCCACCCAAACCGACCCACACACCCACCCACCGACCCATGCCGCCCTGACTGCACGACACGTGATGCTGCTTGCGCGCAATGCCCGGCGACGGCACCACGGGCACGCGCTGCGCCACTCCGCCCGACACAGCGCCCGCGGCGCTCCGAACGGCGCCGGTGACGCGGTCCGGCAACCCGCACCGGCTCCCGGGACGCAGGGAGCTGCTGTCGCGACTGCGGCCCTGACTGCGCGGTAGGTCTCTCCAGATTTCATCTTGGGCAGGCATAGACGTTTATAAGGAGAGAAGAATTCTGGCCAAAGCGCTATTCTCCAAGATGAAGACTGTATTGGCTCAGGTGGTGGGCAGTGACCAGGCCCACACGGTCCCAGTGAGAACAATTCATGATGGCGTCTTCCTCGTCAGAGACCTCAGCACCCTCTTCGAGAGAAAGGGGGCTCCCACTCGCGCTTCTCTCCCTCGACCAAGAGAAGGCGTTTGACCACGGGTACCTAATGGGACCACCGAGGGCGTTTGGTTTTGGGACCAGCTTCCTGGGACTGAACCGCCTGCTCTACACTGAAGTCCAGTGTCTAATCAAAGTCAACGGTACGCTCACTGCCCCTGTCAGCTTCAGAAGAGGTGTACGACAGGGTCGTCCCATGTCAGAGCAGCTGTATACCCTCGTTGTGGGGAAACATACTAATTAACTGATTACTAACGTAGTATATAATTACAATAATACACATTACACCTAATTACTAATCTACAACTTATTACTGATCATAACATTTGACTGATTACTAATCTATTATATAATTAAAATACCCCCCACTCCGCCTCAAATCACTGCACCTGAATGAGTTAAATGATGTCACCCTGCTGCTCTATTTAAGACCGCGAGTGAGTGAGGGCTTCACCATTCTGGCGAATTGCCCGATGATGCTGGATGTAATTACCAGCGAAACGTCATACTAAAAAATTGTAAATGTTGTGGATTCACTCTTCAACACACCAGTGGGCTAAAGTAGTGAACTATTTTGTCTTTTGTCAACATGACACTTTTTTACTGATTGGCCGTGTCGGGTGGTGGAGGGTTACGACACATTTATTAATAACGCGATCTAACCCAAACACGTTTATTATGAATAATATTGGTCGCGAAAGCCTACGTGTTAAACTGACTAACCTCTATGGGGAGGATACTTTTCTTAAAACCAGAAAGTTGGAGAAGCTCCGCATCAAGCGGATGGAATTGATATCTTCACTGACGTTCCTCAAAAGGTGCAGAGATTCGAAGTTAATACCAAACGCAGTTAAAATAACACATCACAAAGTCTGCTAAAGCTAACCAAATACTACACAAAGCTAGCAAATGATTATTAATAGAGAGAATACAGCACAACAGGAGTGAATTATCTTACATTTCAGAATCTCTAAGGCAGTTGCACTTAGATATAAGCAAGTAGATCAATGCATTATTGGAATATAATCGAGACCATAACACAACAATCGGCTGATAATGTGTTTAATCTAACCAAAACTAGCCAAATGAATAAATTATCTAGACTTCATAATAAACAAATACCCACTAAAAACGAACAATTTAAAAACAAACCCGTAATGAACTTGACTAACACTGTTTTAACCAGTGACATGATCTCTGTCCTTTCTAAAGGCCTTAACTTTGCCGTTACCCCACGCACAATTCCAGTGGATGAGATAATTGCTGAGGTAGAATCAGCAGTTAGACTCCTTCCACATAATGAGGCAGAGATGACTAGACACGAGGTTGAAAAAATAATTGAAAATAGCAAAGTACCAAAAATAAATATTAGCTCGAACGAAGCAAAAGCCTTAAGAGAGATTCATTTAAATAAAGATTTTAAAATCCTGGCAGCTGATGAAGGCCGCACTACTGTGGTGATGCCACGAGCCAATTATGATAATAAAATTAAAGATTTACTAGAGAAAAGTACCCACATTAAAGTTAAACGAGATCCTATTAATACTTTAGAACGTCAGACTACTGCAATAATTGCAAATTCATTAATCCCTAAGAATGAGCAATACCGAATAATTCCAAGGGCCTCAAAACCATCTAGACTGTATGGGCTACCAAAGATTCATGAAATCGGCATCCCATTACGACCCATAGTCAGTACAATTCGCTCTGCCACATATAAATTAGCAAAACATATAACTAAACAATTACATCCCTACATCGGGAGGACATCTTCATACATAAGAAATTCAGAACATCTTGTGAATGTGAATAAAGATATTAAACTTTACCCTAATGATATTCTGGTGAGTTTTGATGTGATTTCTCTATTCACTAAGGTTCCAGGGAACGAGTCACTTAAATTACTTGATACACTAGTAAAGAATACAGGTTTACCAAAATATATTCTGAAACTGGCTCATCATTGTTTAAATAACACTTACTTCTTTTGGAGGTGATTTATTTAAACAAAAGGAAGGAGCAGCAATGGGCTCTCCTTTATCTCCGGCTATAGCAAATATGCACATGGAAAACTCTGAAACAAGAGCACTTGTCTCGAGCACATTGAAACCATGTTTTTGGTTTAGATATGTGGATGACACTTTGGTTGCCTGGCCACATGGTAAAGATACACTTAATGATTTTCTAAATCATCTCAATGCACAAAACCCGGCCATCCAGTTCACCATGGAAATGGAGGTGAATAACACATTCCCGTTCCTAGATATTTTGCTTGGACATGGCCTAAATGGTAAAATAGCACACAGCGTTTACAGAAAGCGAACGCACACACTGATGCTATTTGAATGCAGAATCACATCATCACCCAGCTCAGACATCCTCTCTTATCAAGACGCTGATATATCAGGCTAAAGCAGTGTCAGATGGTGAAAGTCTCGTGAGAGAGATTAAACACGTTAAAGAAGCACTACGACAGAATGGCTACAATAATGCTCAAATTAACAGAGCATTGAATGCCAAATCACGATGGCAAAGCAACAATGCTGAAATCGATAAGATTGTTAAAACAATTAAAATACCATATATCTCGGGAGTAACTGACAAATTAGTACGTGTTTTGCAAAAGCAAAACATTACAGTAGGAGGGAGACACAGGGAGGTGGAGGGAGACAGGGGGAGGGAGTGGGACACGGGGAGGAGGAATGAGACACGGGCAGGAGGAGGAAGAAGATGAGGGGGAGGAAAAGGAGGTGCTGCAGCTGCTGACCGTCTTGACAGCGGATCTGATCGTCGGCTACATGGCTCACCTGGTGACACAGACGGAGTAGCTGCAGGTGCAGGAGCAGCTGCAGGTCCAGCAGCTGCAGAAGGTTTAGCCAGCACAGCTGGTGCAGGAGGTGGTCAACTGCCTGGGGGACCTGTTCCTCACACGGAGTGGGTGGAGCACCGAGGGCACCGCCGGCTGCTCATGGACGTGGCCTGGGAAGTCATCCGCGATGGCTCTGCGAGCTGGGGCCGCGTGGTGGTCCTGGTGGTGCTCTGCTCGCTCCTCCCTCGCGAAGAGGCTGGTGGACTGCGTACGTCTGAGCGACGCGGAGAAGTCGGCCGTGACGGACGTGGTGGCCGCCTTGTTGGTGAACGTGTGCGGGGCCTGGTTCGTCGAGCAGGGAGGCTGGGAGGGCTTCCTGCGAGCATTCGGGCTGGGGACGCCCACTTAGGAGAGGGGCCGTGGATGCGGTGCGTTAAATTGTGGGTACTCCTTCCTCTACTGAAACATCCGCCCAGTGTGGAAGAGTAGACCAAAACATCGCGTAAAGGGGTTCTCTAGAACTCGGTCTTGTAGAAATTCTTCCTATCACCAGAGATATGATAAAGCTATTGCGGAATTGTGCCACCACTCCACAATTCAAATTGTTTTGGCAGAGTATTCAAATAATGCTGCTGCTCACGATACAGGTTCCTGCTTATGTATTTGACATGGGGGGTGTTTGGAAGCGGCTCAGTGACCCAGAGGTTGTGGTGCCGCGGCAGCGGAGCCGCTCCATCGGGGCCGTGCCCGCCGCCGTGACGCAGCCACCGGGGAGTGACGGCGCCGACGTGGCGCGCCCATCACACGAATGCACACACACCCCACGTAGAGCCGGGAGGGAAGGTCACCTGGCCAACAGGTTTTTATCCAGAAGCCCCTAATGAGATCAAGCTTCATGGTTTCCTGCAGCCGGGAAATTGGGCGACCTACCCCCGAGGCTGAAGAGCACCGCGGTGCTGTGACCTGGGATTGTAATGGCATGGTCATGGCAGGGGCTGTTTAGCCACCGCGAGTGGAACCACACACACACAAACACGAGTCAGTGGGCGGATAGCGGGAAGAACGGAAAGCGGACGTCCAATAAACCACTGCGGTGACGTCACCAGAGCGGTGATCCGAGGGCGGGAAAATCCAGACCTCTGATTGGACAGGGGGGCACGGGGTGCGGGAACATCACCGTTCCACAGCTTCTGCAGCATCAGATTGGGACTAAGGTGAGTGCGGGCTAATTGATCAGAGGGAAGAAAGCGGAGAGGCAGGCAGGATAAGTTCAGCCCAGGATCCCCGAGGGATAAGCTAAAGTCTGCTGACCCACACAATCACGAGTAGTTTAGCGGGTTACTCGCGGTGAATAAAATAGCTAGTAGGGGGATAAACTGTGTCGTGTGGTCTTTGTGAGTGTGAAGAGGAAGGCGGAGTGCTTAGCATTCGCGTGCCCGTGCGGCTGTTTACCGGAGTGCTTAGCGTTTGCGTACCTGGGCGACTGTTTACGGGAGTGCTTAGCGTTCGCGTGCCCGTGCGGCTGTTTATCGGAGTGCTTAGCGTTTGCGTACCTGGGCGACTGTTTACGGGAGTGCTTAGCGTTTGCGTACCTGGGCGACTGTTTACCGGAGTGCTTAGCGTTCGCGTACCTGGGCGACTGTTTACGGGAGTGCTTAGCGTTCGCGTGCCTGGGCGACTGTTTACGGGAGTGCTTATCGTTCGCGTACCTGGGCGACTGTTTACGGGAGTGCTTAGCATTCGCGTGCCCGTGCGGCTGTTTACGGGAGCGCTTAGCGTTCACGTACCTGGGCGATTGTTTACGGGAGTGCTTAGCGCTTGCGTACCTGTGCGACTGTTTACGGGAGTGCTTAGCGTTCGCATACCTGGGCGACTATTTACGGGAGTGTCTTGCGGTCGCGTGCATGCGCGGTTGTTTCTAGCGAAGCAGAGAGCTAAGCGCCTGGTGTGCGCGTACACGCGCGGCTGTTTAAACGGCCCTTTTAAATCAGAGCGGAGTGACTCCCTCCAATAAGCGGCGCGCGCACGGCAGACACCCCTGCCCTCTCACCCCCGAACCCAACTCCCTCGCGTGTGATTGGTGTATGGGGCTGGGCAGGTATCGGTGTTGGGTTTGTTATTGCCTAGGCGCGTAGAGCGTGTGTGTGAGGGAGTCATGTGTCAGCATACCGTACCCATTTGTTTACGTACTGAAATCACGCGTCGGCGCACCGTACCCATTTGTTTACGTACGTGAGTCACGCATCAGTGCGCCGTACCCATTTTTTTACGTACGGGACAGAGTCTTGCTTCGCGAGCGCGCTCACCGCAGCACGCCGCCACTGAACCCGCGTAGCGCGCCGCAAGAGTAAAGCGTACAAGCCCACTAATTGAGCCATGCCAACACGGTCGGTAACAAAGTCAGGGGCCCCGGGGGGCGAGGAGTTGGAGGTCGCTAACCCGAACCCTACAGAACTGCCAGGTGGTAGTAGTACAAATGTAATGGGGGAGTCAGGGGGCAACGGCCCCGACAATTCAGTGATGGCGGGGGACGGCAGCCCCCACAGTTTGGCGTCAGAAGCGGTACGAACCCCCGCGTTACCCCACGCAAAAATATGGCATATATTTACCAGCCGGGGGGCTCCTTGGTGGAAGGCATTCGCCCGCAACGTCATAGGGGCTAAAGAGATTAATGGGTGGACGGACGCGCAGGCGTTACGCCAACTTATTATGAACCTGGATGGGCGGGCAGCCAATTTTGTGGAAGCCCTACCCACAAGCGCGCAGACACAGCTAGAGGAACTGATGCGCCGACTTGATCTGCGTTTCGGTACGCGTGATGAGGAGTAGGCAAAAGCAGCCTTAGAGGCACGCTACAGCCAACCCGGCGAGGACCTGCGTGATTATGCCGAGGATGTGCGCGAGCTAACAAAGATCGCACACCTGGGATACACGACAGAGATGATTGAGGAGCTTGCCGCTGAGAAGATCCAGCGATACTTGACTCGCACGTCGTGGTGGCAGCCAGACATGAGCTATACACGTCTCCCCTTTAACGCCCTTGTCGAGCGCGCGCGTAAATGTGAAGGAATTTCCAGCGAACGCGCGCAGCTCCGGGGGCTGGGAAGAGAGCGCACCATCGCAAGCCTGTCGTTAGAGTAGGAAGAGGAGGAACAGGAGCTCGCCACGACGGTAAGGGGTCGGGAAAGGGAGCCCCCGGTAGCCCGCGAGACAACCCCGGGATGGGTAGCAGGGCTACAGACCGGCATGGGTGATATAGTCGGCCAGGTGACCCAAGTTGGTGGCCATATCACCAAACTACAGTCCACAGTGGAGACCATTCAGTCGGAAATGGGGGAAATGCGCTCCACGGTAGGGGGGCTAGCCGGGAGGGTGGCCCGACTAGAGGCAGAGTCTGGGCAGCGGCGTACGGGAGGGGAAAGAGGGAGCGTGCGGGGAAGCTCCTACGGGGCCACCGCCCTTCCCCGAGCGTGTTACCTGTGCGACCGCCGCAAGAACCTCGTGAGAGACTGTCCTCAAATCGCCCGCACTAGACAGGCGCCAGGGTTAAACGCCAACGCCCCCTAGAGAGTGGACCACCTAAGGGTGCAATCGACGAGGTCCCAAAACAAAACAACGATAGTAATAATGGTGAGCGAGTGACCCCCGCACAGATTCCGACCACAACACCCAAGGACGCGGTGAGGACAGGTGACTGGCTATGGGAGCTGGTGGCGGCGATCACGGGGGCCACATCACTGGTAGGACAGGTGAACGGGCAGCGCACCTGGATCCTACTCGACACGGGGGCAGTGGCTTCACTCGTGAGCGCCACACACTGCAGCGTGCTCGGGGTTGACGTGAGCCGCCTGCAGGCACACAGCGAGCAGAGCCGGGATGGGGTTGCTGGGAAGGATCTCCCTCGAGGTCCGTCTCGGACACCAGGTGTGTACACAGGAATTCTATGTCTCGAGTGTGTTGTGCCATGAGTGTATTGCGGGTACGGACCTCCTGGAGAAACTGGGGCTCAACGACTAGCCAGGCCAGCGATGCGCCACCGTGGAGGACAGCGGGGAGAGGATCCCGCTCCTGGGACAAGAACGGAATCGCCCTCACTTCACACCCATGGCCGCCACCCTGGTGTCGGCCGTCACCATCGGCCCGCTTGCCGAGATGCTGGTGCCCGTAGCAACACCCTCCGCCGACCCCACACACCGACCATCGGGCGAGGTAATGCTAACTCCTCACCCGGAGCTGGCGGACCCGTACGGAGTTGTGGGGTCAGCCACACTGGTAAACGCAGATGAGGGCCGACTGTTTATGCGGGTGTTTAACCCACACAGTACCCCGGAAATTCTACGACGACGCACCACGGTAGCCACCATACACCCCCTGCACGCGCGCCATTCTAACGACTCGGTGTTTGCACTCTGGGCGGAAGACCCTGGCTGCCCCGAGGACAACCAGGATCTGGCCTGGCGAGTCGGCCCGACCCCCCGAGCCGAGATCGTTCCCTTGCATGATGCGTTACATGTGCCTTGGGCAGATTTACCTAAGGGGGAGGCCGATCAACTGTGCGGATTGTTGCAGGAGCACGCCAACGTGTTTAGTGAGCACGATTCAGATATGGGCCGGACAGACCTTGTTAAGCACCAAATTAACACAGGTGCAGCCCGACCCATCAAACTCCCCGCATACCGAGTGGGCGCGCCTGATCGGACCCAGATCAAAGAGGCAGTCGCGGATATGCTACGTGATAACATAATCCAGCCCTCGGCGAGCCCCTGGTCTTCCCAGGTAGTGCTAGTGACGAAAAAGGATGGGTCGACCCGATTCTGTGTTGATTACCGAAAGTTGAACGCAGTCACCCTCGGCGACGCCTTCCCCATACCGTGCATCGATGACACCTCTGACAGCCTCGCAATAGCACAGTATTTTTCCACCCTCGATCTGGGGTCCGGGTACTGGCAGGTGGAGATGGCAGAGGAGGATCGGCCAAAAACCGCATTCACCACCCCAATTGGACTGTTCGAGTTTCGAGTGCTTCCGTTCGGACTCACTAACGCGCCCGCAACGTTCCAGCGATTGATGGAGTTGGTGATGCGGGGCTTGCAGTGGGAACAGTGCCTGATTTACCTGGACGAGGTGACAGTGTTCAGTAGATCTGTCGGAACACTGGTCCAGGCTGCGAGAGGTGTTCCAGCGATTGCGAGCAGCCCATTTCAAGCTCAAGCCGCGTAAGTGCTACATTGCGCAGTGCGAGGTGGCATACCTCGGACACCGAGTCAGCGAGGCGGGGTGTGCACCGATCCGGAGAAGGTACGCGCCGTAGTGGAATGGCCACGGCCAAGGAACCTGACGGAGATCATTCTTGGGGCTCGCCACCTATTATCGTCGATCTGTAAAGGGATTCAGCGAGATTGCATGCCCCCTCACCCAACTCACCTCCCCTAAGAACCCCTATCAGTGGACGGAGGCCTGCCAGACGGCCTTCACCACCCTCAAAGACCACCTCGCCCACACCCCCACTCTAGCTTTCCCCAATTTCACCACTAATTTTATTTTAGACACCGATGCCTGCAGCAGTGGGCTGAGCGCGGTGCTGTCGCAGGTGCAGGGTGGGACGGAGCGGGTCATCGCATATGCCAGTCGGACCCTGAGTGGGGCCGAGCTGAATTATTGCGTGACCCGTCAAGAACTGTATGCCGTGATCTTCGCGTGTAAACAGTTCCGACCGTATATGTATGGCAGGAAATGTCGGGTGCGCACCGACCATCATGCCCTGCATTTCCTCCTTACGTTCAAGGAACCACGGGGGCAGATGGCCCGATGGTTAGCGGAGTTGCATGAGTACAAATTGCAAATCGAGTACAGAGCTGGGCGTACACATGCAAACGCGGACGCCTTGTCGAGGCGACCCGCGGTGTGCGCCGAGACAAGGGCGGAGGAAGTCTGCCCGTGCTTCACGGGGGGACGCTGCCAGCAAACAGCGGACCACCGAGGGCGCGCCGAAACTAAAACCCCCCCTCGCGGGGGAGAGTGCAATATGTGCCACAGAAACCCCGGCAGGGGGAACCAGGGAACCGGGGGACCACCCGGCGGACGCGGAGCCCACGCCCCGGGGCCCAACGGGTCGCTTAATCCCACCCAATCGGATCCAGGAGAACATCGGCTGCGCCTTCCCAGGCCTGGACGACGAGTAGCTGAGACGGACCCAGCTGCGAGGATCCAGATCTGGCGGCGGTGGAAGCGGCCCTACGGGAGAAGAGGGACACCCTACCAGGACCCTGGCGTGGTTTGTACGCCCGGTTGTGCATGCAGAACGGGGTGGTACGGGAGCTCACCGAAGCCGGCCAGCCTGGGTGCATCTGTGTTCCCGCCCAGGTGCGACCCCAGCTGCTAAGACTAGTGCATGACCACCTGCTCGGGGGCCACGACGGGGAGACCCTGCATCGCCAATATCTCTGGCCCAAGTTAGCACAAGACGTGGCCGCCTGGGTGCAGGGCTGCCGCGCGTGTCAGTAATGCGGGCCCAAACCAGCGCGATACCAGGTCCCCCTGAGACCGTTCCGCGTCAGTCGGACGAATCAGCTGGTTGGGATCGACCTGCAGGGGCCATTCCCGCGATCCCACCGGGGCAACCGATATATTCTTGTAGCGGTGTTGTACTTCACACGCTATCCCATAGCGGTGGCCATCCCCGATAAGACAACCCTCATAGTGGCCCGAACATTCGTGGAACACTACGTACTTAAGCACGGGATCCCCGAACGAGTCATTACTGACCAGGGTAGTGAGTTCGACCCTATGCGGAGCTAGGGTCCGGGCCTACCTGCAAGGCGAGGCCGCACACCAGCGGCAGGAGCAGGGCGCCCGACCCCGGATGGAGCCCCCTTCTACTCGGCGGGCTCCAAGGTGTGGCTGCACACCCCTCGCGTCGGGGCCGGACAGATGGGGAAGCTAACCACCTACTGGCGGGGACCCTGGACCGTGGGGCGACAGATCTCCCCCTGGACGGTACTGATTCAAGGGGGGGAGAGAGGCCGGGAGATGGTGGTCAATGTCCGGCGAATAAAACCATGGAGGGCGGCCCCAGCGAGGGAGAACCCCGCCGTTCGAGGACCCCGATACCCCGGGGTCCCCACACCCCCCCCTCATACCCGGGGGCCTTGCACAGTGTATGGGCCCCACGGAGCCCCGGGCCCCAGGGGGTCCCGACCCGAGCCAGGAGAGACGGGTACGATGGCCCCTGCACCCTACCGCTACCGAGTTTGTCTTCCAGCTCGCACGTACCCAGGACCGGTGAGAACCACTGGAGTGGAGGAGGAGACCGCCGCCGGAACCCCGAGAGGTGGAGCCACCACCGCCAAGGCCAGCCACGAGAGCCGGACGAGTCCCGCGGACCCCGCGGCGCTACCTTGTAGGGGCAACCCAGGCGAGGTGCTCCAGTCAACCCGGGACGAGGACTGACACCTCGGGGGGCTGTGTGGTGCTGCCACAGCTGAGCCACTCTGTCGGGGCCATACCCACCGCCGTGACGCCGCCACCGGTGCCTCGGATTTCCCGCCACTCTCCCGAGGCCGGTGCTCTCGCAGACGTCCGCTGTTTAGCCTCTACACAGTTGTGGTGCTGCCGCAGCGGAGCCTCTCCGTCGGGGCCGTGCCCACCGCCGTGACGCCGCCACTTGGGAGTGACGGCGCCGACGCGGCGCCCCCCTCGCACGAATGCACGCACACACCATGTAGAGGCGGGAGGGACGGTCACCTGGACATTGTTGCCGTCAATGATAAGTGTGATTTGTAGAGTGTCTTGTCTAACTGATCTAGTTCGGTGCGTATAAGTCTGATTTTCTCTGAGATAAGAGCTAAGCTAGTTTTGAAAAGAATTCGTTTCGCATTAGAAGAAGTTACAGCAGCAGAGGTCAGTGTAAATGCGATTGGAATTACCCCAGAGTCGCGGCATCTCTTCAGAAAGGTGAGAGACTCGATCAGCTGAGCCTTCTTATCCCGGAGTTTGTTGAAGGATCTTAAAGTGACGTGGAAACCCTCCCCGTAGAGGCGGTAAAATTTTCATTTAAAGCTTTCGTGACTGCAGTAATTCATATTCTTAGCTCTTTCGGTAAAGTCACGTTGAAGGGAAACAATAAAATAATAAATATATATAAAACAATAAAAATTCTCACGACGTTTCGAAAGGAATAGATGTAAGATGCATGGAACATCTGAAGGTTGTGCTAGTTTACTTGTCAGGAAGCCATGCTTGTAATTGTGCATGTTAAAAAAAGATAGGTCCACCTGGATTGTGGATCAATTCACGTGATGTTTTAATCTCTTTTAGCTGTTTTATAAACATATTGGCCCTTAGGATTTCAATTTGCGCACATAAGAAAGAAATATTATGAAAGTATCTTTACATATTTTTTTTTAATTGTCGTAATTTAAATGCACTAACAAGACTAAAACCTTGAATCACATCCAAAAAAGGAATCTGTGCCTGTAATGCCCACAAATTATTAGTAGACTTCAGGTATTGTATCCCTATTGTACAGATACATGGTTTCTGTCTTTGTTTTTTCATAGCCCCTCTTTCTTTTGTACTTGTAATATGTTGGATAAACATGTTGAGACAAAATTGCACAAATACATGTCAATCTGCTGTTCCTTTTCATAGTTCTTATCTTTTTGATGGTGCTCGGTTGACTTAACGTAAGTGAATTGTGGCACCATGAAGGCATGCTATTGGGTGGATTAGAAATATAAATGTTATGGCAACAGACATTCAATATAAGTATTTTATTTAGTAAATCCAAATCATTGAACCAGATATTTAGTAAGCTTATATCAATTTCACCCAGGCAATTAGTACATGTAAATCAATTTCAGCCAGATCATTAATAAATATTAATCAGATTCCTCCAAATATTTAGTAAATCTAAATTACCATTGCTCAGACATTTAGTAAATATAAATCACTTTTCCTTGTAAAATCTATTTGTATTTGCACTATTTTTCAGGCTAAATAACTCATCATTTGGCATGCTATTACTAAATCCAACACATTTTAACTGTTGCTTTTATTACCATGTACTTACTTTTATTCTTTATTTTTAATTTATTCAATATTTTTTTTTCAAAATTGTAGTGCTTAAAATCTATTCAATTATATCACGTATCACTTCATTGCCAAAATAGTTTTAAGTAACAATGGGTCACTCATTATAGACACCCAGAGAGACCTACAGATTTGCACGGTTGGCTACGTACGGTGCGAAAGAGGTTCAACATACAGGTTGGTGCTGATGAATTCTGACTACCCAATAAGTTGTATTTGTATTCTTGGGTCTTTCGGTAAAGTCACCACGTAGATAGGTTCAGAGAAAGTAGCAAAAAATAACAAAAAACTACGACGTTTCGATTGCAACAAAAGCGGTCATCAAAGACTTTTAAAACGGCCTGCATCAGCACCTTTCCACCTCCTTGTTTCCTCCTGATGTCGAGGAATGAGTGGGTGGGTGAATGAGTGAGTGGATGAGTGGTTGGGTGAGTGAATGGGTGGGTGGTTGAGTTAATGAGTAGATGTGATGGTGAATGAGTAGATGGGTGTGTGAGTGAAAGGGTGGGTGAGTGAATGGGTGGGTGAGTGAATGAGTGGATAGGGTGGGTTAGTGAACAGAAGGGCAGTTGTGTGAATGAGTGGATGGGTTGGTGAATAAGTGAGTGGGTGGGTGAGTGAATGAGTGGGTGGGTGAGTGGTTGAGTTAGTGAATGAGTGGGTAGGTGAGTGAATGAATAGTTGGGTGAGTGAATGTGTGGGTGGGTGGGTGAGCGAATGAGTGGGGGGGGGGGGTGAATGAGTGGGTGGGTGAGTTAATGATTAATGGGTGAGTGAACGAGTTGGTGAGTGAGTGGATGAGTAGTGGGTGAGTGAAATAGTAGGTGGATAAGTTGATGAGTGTATGGGTGAGTGAATGAGTGAGTGGGTGGGTGAGTGAATGAGTGGGTGGGTGAGTTAATGAGTGGGTGAGTGAGTGAATGAGTTCGTGGGCGAGTGAATGAGTGGGTCTGTAAGTTGATGAGTGTATGGGTGAGTGAATGAGTGGGTGTGTACGTTGATGAGTGCATGGGCGAGTGAATGAGTGCGTGGGTGAGTGAATGAGGGGGTGGGTGAGTAAAGGAGTGGGTGCGTGAGTGATTGAATTGCAGTTTTGGGAAGGCGCCTGAAATCTAGGCGGGGGTTGGTGGATCACCACACACAAGATGAATGGATGAGTTGGTGAGTGACCCCACCCTACCTGGCCATTATATACTCATTCTACCGGGCAATTATGAACCCAACCTTTCATTATCACCAGCACCAATAATCATCACCAGCACCAGCACGAACCATTATCATCATAACCAGCACCAATAATCATCATCATGGCCAGCACCAATCATCATCATCATCCCCAGCACCAGGACCAATCATCATCATCACCATGACCAGCACGAACCATCATCATCATGACCAGCACAAATAATCATCATCACCAGCACCAATCATGATCATCTTCACCAGCACGAATCATCATCATCATCATAACCAGCACCAGCACTCATCATCATGCTCATCACCAGCACCAATCATCATCACCAGCAACAATCATCATCTTCATTACCAATCATCATCACCAGCACCAATCATCATCACCAGCATCACCAATAATCATCATTGTCATCACCAATCATCAGTCGTCATCACCAGCACCAATCATCATCATTATCACCAGCACGAATCAGCGTTATGACCAGCACCAGCACCAATCATCATCATCACCAGCAGCAATCATCATCACCAGCACCAATCATCATTATCATCAACAGCACCAATTATAAATCATCATCACCAACCACCCACCACCACCCAACACCACCCACCACCACTCACCTCCACCATCCACCACTCACCACCAACCACCACCACCACCCACTACCCACCAACCACTAGCCACCACCCACCACCACCCACCACCAACCACGAGCCACGACAACCCACTACCAACCACGCACCTCCACCACCACCCGCCACCCACCACCCACCACCACTAACCACCACCCACGACCACCCACCACCCACCACTACCCACCACCATCCACCACCACCTAGCACCACGCACCACCCAGCACCACCCACCACCACGCATCACCACCCACCACCCACCATCACCCACCATCACCCACCACCGATCTCCACCAACCACCCACCGCCCACCACCACCAAACCACCAACCACCCACATCCACCAACCACCCACCACCACCCACTACCACCTCCACCACCCACCAACCACCACAACCACCCACCAACCACTACCATCCACCAACCACCACCCACAAACCACCACCACCACCCTCCAACCACCTCCCTCACCCACCAACCACCACCACCCACCAACCACTACCATCCACCAACCACCACCCACAAACCACCACCCACAAACCACCACCCACCAACCACCATAACCACCACTACCCACAAACACCCACCAACTACCACCTACCACCAACCACCACCACCCACCACCACCACCCACCAACCACTACCATCCACCAACACCACCCACAAACCACCACCCACAAACCACCACCCACCAACCACCATAACCACCACTACCCACAAACACCCACCAACTACCACCTACCACCAACCACCACCACCCACCAAACACTACCACCACCACCACCCACCAACCACCACCACCCACCACCACCCATCCCCACCCACCAACCACCACCACCCACCACCACCCACCACCACCCATCCCCACCACCACCCACCCCCACCCACCACCCACAACCAATCACCACCAACCACCACCATCCACAACCAACGACCAACTCATCCAACCACAACCACCAGCAACTACAACCACCACCAACCACAACCACCACCTCCCCTCATCATCACATAATCATCATCCATCATCATCATCCATCATCATCGCCACCCAACATCATCGTCACACATCACCACCCATCATGACCAGCATCCTTCATCACAACCACCCATCACCTATCATCACCACCACCACAGACCCATCATCACCACCACCCATCATGATCAATCACCCAATATCACCAACCACCACCACCAACCACCACCACCACCCACAACCACTCACCCACAACCACCCACCCACCACCACCCTCCAACCACCACCACCCACCACCACCCCCAAGCAACCACAACCGCCACCCAAGAACCACCAATCACCACTAATCGCTAAATACCACAAATTACCAATCACCGTTAATCACCAATCACAACCAATAACCACCAACCGCCAAACACCAATCACCACCAATCACTGTTAATCACCAATCACCACCAAACAACACCAATCTCCAAACACCAATAACAAACATTCACCACGAATCACCAATCAAAAACAATCACCAATCACCACCACTCATCATGAATCACCAATCACCATCAATCACCACCAATCACCATGAATCACCAATCACCATCAATCACCACCAAACACCATCCATAACCACCAATCTCCAATCACCTTTCACCACCAATCACCAATCACCACCAATCACAAATCACCACCAATCACCAATCATCACCAATCACCACCAATCACAGCAATCACCAATCACCACTAATCACCACCAATCTCCAATCACCACCAATCTCCAATCACCACCAATCTCCAATCACCACCAATCACCACCAATCATCATCATCACCCATCATCACCACCCATCATGATCACCACCCTTCATCACTACCACCCTTCATCACTTCCAACTATCAAAACCACCACCAATCAACCATCATTATCACCATGACCAATCATCAGCACCACCCATCATCACTTTTACCTATCATAACCACCACCCATAAACCATGATCATCACCATGACTAATCATCACCACCACCCATTATCACGGACCACCATCATCATCATTGCCACCAACCACCCAACATCACCATCACCCATCATTATCCTCACCACAAATCAGCATCATCACCCATCATAATCACCACCCATCGTGATCACCACCTTACATCATTAACACCAATTATCAGCATGAACACCCACCATCATCACCAACCATCATTATCACCATCTATCACAATCATCACCACCGATCATCATCAACCACCTATCAACACCACCACCACCGACCATCATCAACACACATCATCACCCATCAACCATCATCATCAACAGCCATCAGCACCCATCATAATCACCACCCATCGTCATCTATAACCATCATCACCACCCACCATCATCAACCACCACCACCCATCATCATCACCCATCATCATCACCACCCACGGCCACCACCCGCACTGCACCACGTGGTGCGGCAGCTGTGCGCGTGGGGGCGGAGCCTCGCGGAAGTGACGTCATTTCTGGTACGTCATAGCCACGCCTCCACCGCCAGTCGAGAGGAATGCGCACGAGGGAGCAGCTGCAGACGACGTTGGAGAGCGAATCCTCAACGAGGTGAGCGTCCCTGTTGACTATGAGTGTTGTTTATCTTTATTTTACATTTTGACCGCAAATTAAAGCCTCATTATTGTTGATATGTTGGTATTTTTATTTTCTGCAATCAAATTAGGACTGCTAGATAGGTTACTTGGCATGCCCTGATATGTTGCTTTTACTGTCACTGTTTAGACATAAGCGAGTCAGCATTTTAAAATTAATAACTAACTTGTTTAAATCTCAGAGTATGAATAACATGTCTACAATTATTGTTTTCTGATTGCTGGCACAATTGTGCCCTACATTTTATGTATTGAATGTTATTCAACATTGGGGAGGAGTCTGCCTTCTTGTTCAGACCCCAGCTGCTGCCATAGTTGTCTCTAATCTGTGATGTCACAGCCACATGGGTGGTGTCTCTGACATCACGTGACCCACGACGTCATGCTCGGTTTATAACAAATAATTTAAGTAAGGTCATATGACCCTCATGACCTACAAGGCATAGGGGGGGGGGGGGTGTTTATCAAGAATTCGATTAATGCAAATGGGCTGTACATTAACATGCATGTGTGGATTAAATATCATTAAGTTTGGCGATTATGTTTAATGTAATAGGCTGGTGGAATAAACATGTTTGTGTGGATCGATGAGTGAGTGATCAGAAGCACGTATGAGTGGCAAACAAGTGCGGGCGTTGGCTTGAAAGCAACAGGCATGGAAGTGATGGGATTGGTACAGTGAGTGGCCAAATATGTAATATTTTAGAGGATGAGTGATTCAAATTGTTGCTAAATCTTAGCGTTGTTCCAAACTCCACAGGCCATCCAACTTCACGCAGAATCTACTCTTTCCCAACAACATGGATAGCCATATCAAGTGGGCTGAGATTGTGGATGACTATGAGGGTAAGTCCCAGATACCTGCATCACGTGGCTTATATACAGAGAAGGAGGCTCCTTTATCAATTACTTTGAGAAGACATGGCTTGGTTGTGATGGGAAGACGTAATGATCGAGTGTTCCAGAAACGATGGGTTTATATCTGAATTTCAGCCATTTTTGTTTAAACTGGGGTCTCAAGCTTATGGAATTAATGGTCTCAGAATGCCCACAAAAACATGGCTTGTAAAGTTTTACTGCCATGTGATGAATATTTCTCAATAGCAGCTCCTGTTGTGTGGAAAGAGCTAATTACAGGGATCTTAAAATTCGTTCTGTGAAACTCCATGTTCTTCGTTCTCTAATTCATTACTCGTCCTTTGAATTACCTGTCTGCTCTTCGCAGGCCGGGAATCGTCGCGCCAGTCGACCACCTGGGGTGACATTATGGATAAAGTGGACCCTTTCCCAGGCCAAGGTTACAAGCATCGCTCCCCAAAGGTGTGTATGGGGTCTGTGGGGGTCAAATACACATTATCTACAAAACTGGCACACCATCTCTCCACATTACCTTTCTCACCACACCACCACCAATTAAATAGACCATCATATAGCCTTATCATGAATCTATAACATCACAAGACACCATCTCTCTGGAACATTCCTCTGCTTCACCTCTCTGTATATCAAAACCAGCTCCAGACACCATCAGCCAATCTCTCCACCATCCCACTCATGCATTGGTCATTTATTACCATTGAGGACGAAATGATATAAATCAGTCACATTAATTACGTCTGCTAGTTCAGTTGATTGGAAGTAGCCATTCCAGTTGCCCACTATGGGCACTGCGTGAAATTTGTCGAGATTATGGGCTACGAGATCTTTATAATGTAACATTCTGTGGAAACTATTGCCAGTGATGATTGTTGCCAACAATTGCTATGAAATATTCCCAGTCGATCACAGACTTAAGTGCATGTATGGGGTGTGTGAGGATATATGAGGATGTAACATGTATTTTGATTATGTAGGGGTTGGGATTATTAAGGGTTAGGGCTACACGTACAATGTGATAAAAGTATTGATGGATAAGGTGTTATGTTATCAGGTGATTTTATATATTCAATCTTGATTTGAAATTTTCTTGACTGTGTATATTCATGCGAGTGTAAAAAGCGAGTTTGAATGAGTGAACGTGGATGTCTGCATCTGTACAAAGATGTGTGAGTATGCATTTGTGTTGGGTTTATGTGCACGTTTATGTTTGCATGCATGTGGGTATTAATTTTTGTTTGCATGTGCATGTCTGAATATTAATGTGGTGATCTTTGCTTGAACAGAGGATAATTGGGGAGTTAAAAGACTTCAGCGGGGTGAAGCGTCTTCAGGAGAAGGACCTTGGGACGCTGAAACGCCTCCTGGTAGAGGAGCGCCTCTTTGAGGTGCAGCGCCTGGCCAGGGAAAAGTGCCGCACAGTGGAGCATTGCTTCAGAGACCATCTCCTCAAGAAGCGACTCGTTATAGTGCAGTGCTTCGCGGAGGAGAAGCGACTTCGTGAGATGAAGCATCTTGAGGAGAAGCGTCTGGAGGAGGATGAGAAGTACCTTGAGGAGGAGCAGTGCCCCGTCAGGACCGCTGCCATCACCACCACTGCCAGCAACGCTGCAACCACCACCACCGCTGCCACCCCCGCCATCACTGCCACCACTGACACGACTGCCACCACCGCCACCGTCACCGTCACCGCCACCACCGCGGCAACCACCACCTCTGCCACCACCACAACTTACTCCACTGCCAGCGCCACCACCACTGCTGCCACCGCCACCACCGACACCTTTGACGCTACCGCAACCACCTCCACCAACTCCACCACGTCCACCGCCATCATCACCACCGACCGCCCTGCCGCTAACGCCACCACCACTGCCACCACCATGGCAACCACCACCTCTGCCGCTACCAACGCAACCAACACTACCACTACCGCCACCACCACCACCACCGCCACTGACATCACCAGCACTGCCACCTCAGCCAACACCACCACCACCGACACCACTGCCACCACTTCTGCCACCTCCGAGGACGAGGAGGTTGAGGAGGATGAGGAGAGAATTGAGAAAACAGAGAAGGGGGATACGATGGTGGTGGAGGATGAAGATGAAATGGAGGACGAGACAAAGGAGCAGGAGATGGAAGAGGTGCAGGTGGTGGAGGTGGTGATGCAGGGAAAGAAGAGGAAGCGAGGGGGCCTCGCTCGCGTTGCAAGAGCGATCACCTCACTCCTCCGCCGCGTGCTGCTTTGTGGTAGCATGTCAACCACTCAGTAGGGGTGATGGTGGTGGTCGTGGATTGGTGCCAACCATGACCACTATCACCATACTACCCACCCACCCTGTGATACATGCCACACCCACCCACCCCGTGATACATGAAACACACTTACCACACGGTTCCCCAGAGAAACGTTGCCAGTGGGACCACAGCTGTTGAAGTGGAGAACGATTGCTACCAAGACACCACGCACACCACACACACACGGGACTAGCCCAAAAGCATAGCCGGCCCCACTCTGGGCCCCTTCCATGCTGGTTTTTATCCAGGCAGTCCTCATGGGATGACCTTGCTATGGTTTCCAGGACATGGAAGGGGCAGAAAAGCCAGGGTGAGAGAGCTGGAGGGGTCTGGATCGGCCAATGGACGACACCTGCCACATGGCAAGCCCCAGGGCCACCCTGCAAATAATACGGTTAAATACCATTGTTCTTATTGGTACTATAAACTCTTTGAAATAAACCCATGATGACAAAAAATATATTTGAATTGCTTGCAAGTGCTGCCTGAGTTGGTTAAATGTGCCTTGGCTCAGGTGTGCGGTTTTCCAGCTGTGTGTGGAGGTACAAGGACAAATATAGAATGATCGCCGTTTTGAGAGATGGTCCTTCTTTAGAGCACATACAAATGTCGGTGGGAAAAGATATTCAGGTGATTCGCCTCCTTCACAACACTGCCACTCTACTCCACTGCCCCACTGATCCACTGCTCCACTGCCCCACTGTCCCACTGTCCCACTGCTCAATTGATCCATTGCCCCTCTGCCCAACTGTCCCTTTGCTCCACTACTCCACTGCCCTACTACCCATTTGGCCCACTGCTCTTCTGCTCCGCTGTCCCACTGCCCATCTGCTCAATTGCCCTACTGCTCAACTACTCCAATGCTCCACTGCCCTTCTACTCCACTGCCCCTCTACCTCCCTGCTCCACTGCCCATCTGTTCCCCTTCTGTAACAGCAGTTGAAACAAACGTTTGAGTTTCTTAACCCCCCCTGCCTCTGTCCACCAATCAGTAGAAATGGGTAAGCCACAATCGAGCAGCAAGGTGCATGTGGTGTGTTAAAGTGTGGATACTCCATCTTCTAAAATATCTGCTCAGTGTGGAAGAGTAGAACAAAACATCGTGTAAAGGGGCTCTCTAGAACTCGGTCTTGTAGAAATTATTCCTGCAACCAGAGGTATGATAAAGCAATTGCGAAATTGGGTCAACACTCCACAATTCAAATTGTTTTGGCAGAGTATTCAAAGAATGCTGCTGCTCACGATACAGGTTTGCTACTTATGTATTTAACATGGGGGGTGTTTAGAGGCGGCCCAGTGACCGAGAGGTCAGAGCACTGAAGTGGGACCACGGAGTAACTGGGTCTGAATCCAGGCACCCGCCTGTGATCAAAGTGGGTTGTCAAGTCTAGCGAGTTCATGATCTCAGCCTGGTCGTCAATGACTGCGAAACATAAACCATCACATGGCAGTAATGTGGTTCTCTACTTAATTTGCGTGAGGAGGCCCTCGTAAAACCATGTTTTTACAAGAAGGTCTGCATTGTGCACATAGAATCGCCCCTTGGATACGGAGAATCGGAGCGACCGCCCAGGTCCGCGGGCATTGGGGGGGCCCTGCGCTTCAATGTCACGGGGGTGTCAAATGTAATACTTGCGGTGGAATTTGAACGCGTCGGAGGCCCACATGCTGGGATTTTCCCCTGGCCTAGCACCCTTATGGACGGTCCTGTGTGTACATTGTTCAAAGTCTCGCACAGGCTTTTGCCAAACTCAATTATGGCAATAATAATAAAACGAATTACAGGACTGTGAAGGACATGGCATGTGAGCCCTGTAGCTCTCCCAAGTGCTTGTGGGTTGAACCGCGTGTTGTTCAGCAGGAATTCAGTGTTTTTGAAGAGAGGTGAGACAGTGAGACCCAGGTTAGTGTGGGTAGAGTGGTGAGTGTGACAGTAAGACAGACCCAAGTGAGTGAGTGTAGGAAGACAAATGAGTGAGAGAGTGAAACAGACTCTGGTGAGTGTGTGTGGGTAGAGGTGAGTGTGACATTGAGACAGACCAATGTAAGTGTCTGTGGAATGTGGTGTTAAAGTAAGACAAACCCAGGTGAGTGTGGTAGAGAGGTGAGTGTAACAGTGAGACAGACCCAGGTGGGTGAGTGTGACTAGTGATGTGAGTGTGACAGTGAGACAGACCTACGTCAGTGCGTGTGGATGAGGTGAGTATGACAGTGAGACAGACCCAGATGAGTGAGTGTACGAATAGAGGTGAGTGTGACAGTGAGACAGACCAAGGTGAGCCCGGTTGTCCTTGACAGCACAAAGAAGTAAGAACATTGTTACGACCAACGTTACAGGAGGGAGGATCCTGCTCTTTATTACGTGGATGAGAGGGCACTTGAAATGTACTCAGAAGTAGCTCCGTGATTACAGCTTCAGTGGGCCATTCTCTAACACAAGGCTTGCAATCTTCTGCTCGAGACACGAATGATTCGTTGTTTCCACGGCAGGATGGCAACATCCAACCGAGGTTAAGATTTGGGTAAAATTAGAAAATGCAGGTTTACTAATAAAATACGTTGCAGTTTGGTTACCAAAGCAGTGGGTTGTCGGCATGTAGCATGGAGGTAGGGTAGATGTGAAGTTTAACGTCATTGAGTAAAAACTCAGAGTGAGTGTACATCTACTGTCGTTATGATCCACGTCTAGCGATACACGCAGAGACACGAGGAGCAGGAGGTACTCTATTTATTATAGCCTTCACAGGGTACAAGGGGTCACTACACTTTCAGTCAAGAGAGCTAACAGACTGCCTGTCTGACACCGCCGAGAAAATGCAGATGGTGACGATGACTCCAGCAGTCCGACGAGATTCCACTCCAAGCAACAGCCCCAAACCTTTGCCCGGGGTCCCCTTTTATCCTCCTAGCGTGGCCTCGCTAGGAGGATAATGGAAATCAAATTATAACATTTTTGACATGTTTTTCTGGATGTTTTTGTTGTTATTCTGCCTCTCACTGTTCAAATAAACCTACCATTAAAATTATATTCTGTTCATTTCTTTGTCAGTGGGCAAATGTACAAAATCAGCAGGGGATCAAATATTTTTTTCCCTCACTGTACTTGATATGTACAGGACCGGACAACATCACCTTAACAAATTCATATGCCACAGATTGCACATTAGATCAGAGCACAATTATTTGTTTTGTCATAGTTCTGAATGTCTCAACTGGGACCAAAAAAGTTAAACAAAGTTAATGTAATAAACAGTGCTTGTTAATATTTGTCTGTTGTTTAAAAGAAATAAGTTTCTGTTCCCAAAACTTATTTTCACTAAATTGTACCATAGATGTACACTTGAATAGTGTGCTGATCTTTAAAGGTGTATTGAATATTTTTTTACATACTGCGACTCATAATCCTGCTGTTATGGAGTGACTCATACAGCCAGCTATGGCTGCAAAGTTTGGTCGTACATGTTATGTATATATCGTTAATTGTTAAATTTGAATCACAGTTCCTATGATCACTGTTACATTGTTTTTATAGCTTTATTTTGGTGATTTTGAAAACGTTTTGGTTTAGCCATGTTTGTTTTTTGTAGTACAGAGTTAGCCTGATAACTTTAATCTAAATTGTCTTATGATTGTTATTATTCGACTTGCATCCCACCGGGATTTTTGCACACAGTGTTGATATACGGTGCTTTTCTGGAAGACTTTGCTGTCTTTTCCTGGATTTTTCTGTTGCGTGTAGTCGCTTTAAGATATTCCTTGATCATGTTTTTGTTTGTTGCGGTTGCACCCGAGTCAAGAGCAACATAGCTCACAGGGTTATACCAAATAAATGAATCTGAAAAACTTAAATGAATTTCTGCTTGCATGTCTGTATATTCATGTGATTATCTTTGCTTGAACAGAGGATAATTGGGGAGTTGAAGGATCTCAGCGGGGTGAAGCATCTCCAGGAGGAGAAGGACCATGCGACAGAGAAACGCCACATGGTAGAGGAGCACCTCTTTGAGGTGCAGCGCCTTGCCAGGGTGAAGCGCCGCACAGAGGAGAACTGCTTCAGAGACTATTTCCTCAAGAAGCGCCTCGTTAAAGTGAAGTGCTTCACGGAAGAGAAGCGTCTGGTGGAGGAGAAGTGTCTCGCCAACGTGAAGAGCGTCGAGGAGGAGAAGCGCCTCATGGAGGAAGAGCGGTGCCTCGCCAGGACTACTACCATCACCACCACCAACGCTGCCACCTCCGCCCCACCACCGCTGGCGCCACCGCCATTACCGCTGCCGCCACCGCCACCTCCGCTGCCACCATCACCACCATTGCCACCGCCACCACGGCCATCACCTCCAGCACCTCCGCTGCCACCACCGATGCCACCGACGCCACCTCGGAGGTTGAGGAGCATGAAGAGAGAATGGAGAAAACAGAAGAGGGGGAGAAGATGGTGGTGGAGGATTAAGAGGAGGTGGAGGAGGATGAGACAAAGGAGGAGATGGAGGTGGTGATGCAGGGAATGAAGAGGAAGCGAGAGGGCCTCGCTCGTGAGGCGAGAGCGGTCACCTCACTCCTCCGCCGCATGCTGCTTTGTGGTGGCATGTCCACCATTCAGTAGGGGTGATGGAGGTCGTGGATCGGTGCCTACCATGACCACTATCACGATACTATCCACCCACCCCGTGATACATGTCACACCCACACACACACCACATGGGTCCCCGGAGAGACCGCGCCACTGGAACCACAGCTGTGGAATGAAGCTGAGCAGCAGATGCCAGGACTACAGTGGAGAACGATTGCTACGAAGACACCGCACACCACACACAAACGGGACTAGCCCAAAAGCATAGCCGGTCCCACCCTGGGCCCCTTCCATGCTGGTTTTCATCCAGGCAGTCCTCATAGGATGACCTTGCCATGGTTTCCAGGACATGGAAGGGGCAGCTGACCCAGGGTGAGAGAGCTGGAGGGGTCTGGTATGGACAATGGACGACACCTGCCACGTGGCAAGCCCCAGGGCCACCCTGTAAAGAAAAAGGTTCAATACCATTCTGTTAAATTTCGATTTAAAGCTATCTTGGCTGCAAGGATTCATCTTCTTTGGTTCTTTCGGTAAAGTAGCGTAGAATGAGAATAAAATAATACATTGATCAAATAAAATAACACAATAAAATTCTCACGACGTTTCGGCCACAACACAAGCGGCCTTCATCAGGTGAAGGGACGAGACTGTCTGGAGGAAAGCGCTGGAGTGAACACAGCCAAGCTCAGACCGCGACCTTTAAGCTGTGTGAGAAGAAACAGAGCGCCTTGACAAACGAATTAGCATAAAATTTAGCATTGAAAGAGCTGAGTGATTAGCTTGTGACTGGTCACAGAAATGGCTATGTTAAAGTCAAAGCCTACACATCCACAGAGGCACCTAGTACAAATCAAACAGGATAATTTAGCATTGAAATTGCTGAGTGATTAGCTTGTGTCTGGTCACAGAAATGGCTATGTTAAAGTCAAAGCTTGCAAGCAGAAATATCCCTGTGAAACTCGCACAGACAGACACACACACACGCAGATGCGCACACAAACAGGCACACAGGCGCACACAGACACTACTGCTACTAACTACTACTCAGTACTACCACTGCTGCTACCACTAAGCGTAAAACATTCCCATCGTGATTGTGACTCTGACTGGCCGTTGCGGCGCTGCTGCTGCTGCTTCTTAGATACCCCAGGAGCAGCTCCAATGCCGCTTCGAGGTGCGAGAGAAGATTGGCGAGGGAGGGCAGGGAGTGGTGCTGCGGTGCGTGGACCACAATATGGGATTCCTGGTGGCTGTCAAGATGCTGGCACTGCCCATCCAGTAGGTTGGGGCAGGGGTGATGGGGTTGGTGGTGGTGGTGGTGTGGGTGGGTGCTGGTGGTCTTAACACAGCGGCCATGGTCATAATTATAAATGAATACAATAATAGATAATAAATGCAAGTAAATACAACATGGTTACAAAATAATGAGTATAATAGTAAACAACAATGATAATAACCTCTGCAAAACTATCTCTAACTATAAACTGAAACTATCTCACTAAAAAATTAACCGTCGTAAAACTACTATGAACTAGAGACCCACAGAGACCCACAGACTTGCTGTGTGCACACAGCCCTACCAAAATGGAGATGCAGAGGATGGAGTTGAAGGTGATCACGGAGCTGCAGGGGGAGGGCAGTGCTGAGCTGCACGGCGTCATCCGCGTCCTGCACTCGTTCCACTTCCGCGGACACAACTGTCTCGTGCTGGAGCTGTTGAAGTACGCATCATCACCATTGTTATTATTGTCATCATTATCATCATTATCACCATCGTCATCATTATCGTCATTATCACTATCGTCATTAAAATTGATTAACACAGAAGTGTTGTGTTCTTTCGTGACATTTATGCATAAGAACTGTATTCTGTGCTGAGATCTGAACTTGGAGACCTGGCTGAACACACTACCACATACTCAGTAAATGTTAAAGCGGGAATAATTGTATTATACTGATCGATAGTACAAAGTTAAACAACACAGCCGAGTTTAATCTGACATGCTCAAGTACCTGCATAACTGCATACGATTAATTGCATTATCCCGATTGAAAACCGACCCTCGTCAACGAGGCGGGGCCTAATTATCATAACGGCTCGCAGTAGCATAATCACACATACACTAGCATAAATTAATACGATTCTCTCTCGCATTCGCATAGTTTATGCGCATAAATTACAGCAAATTAACATTTTTTCGGATAATTATGCAAATTTCAAATTTGATTTAATTTTTATTATTTTCATCAAATTTTCATAACCTACATATACAACAGACCGCAACCTCACCCCAACCGTGACGCGTGTCGGAGAGCCCTCGTGTCGTTGTTGTTGACTCCGTAGTACAGGTTTTGTTTGGGTTAGATCGCGTGAATATATAAATGTTGTGTTGTTATACCTCGCCACCACCCGACACGGCCATCACCACACAGAGACCCATAGACATCGTCACCACACAGAGACCCACAGACTCACCACACTGTCAACCACAGACTCAGCCCCTTTACCGTATTCACCTGATTAAGAGACTCAGTTTTTTATGTTCTTGTTACAACAAAGTATGGTTTGCGTCCTATAATCCGGTAGTAGGATAGATCGGATTGATTTAACTCACCCGTTTTGGGGTGCGTCTTACTTTACCCACTAAGCTATTCATTGTTGTTATGTTTGTGTTATATTTTAAATACAAAATGTTTACATTTGTGGGACCTCTTTGGCCCAGAATTACAATTACAGAATAAGGGATATGGTGTTACCACCTCGTGGAAATAGAAAAACTTCATCAGCAAAAAAGGAAAAGGAGGAGGGAGACACAGGGAGGAGGGAGACGGGGGAAGGAGGGAAACACCGGGAGCAGGAAGGAGACCGGGGGAGGAGGGAGACACAGGGAGGTGGAAGGAGACAGGGGGAGGAGGAGGAGGAGGGAAATGAGGGGGAGGAAGAGAAGGAGGTGCTGCAGCTGCTGACCTTCTTGACAGCGAATCTGATCGCCGGTTTCATGGCTCACCTAGCGACACAGACGGAGTGGCTGCAGTTGCAGGAGCAGCTGCAGAAGGTGCAGAAGGTTCAGCAGCTGCAGGAGGTTCAGCCAGCACAGCTGGTGCAGGAGGTGGTCAACTGCCTGGCAGACCTGTTCCTCGTGCGGTTCAGAGACTCCGTTCTGGACTTGGTGAGCCACACGGAGGAGCGGGTGGTGCACCGAGGGCTCCTCCGGCTGCCCGTGGACGTGGCCTGGGAGGTCCTCCGCGATGGCTCCGCGAGCTGGGGCCGCGTGGTGGTCCTGGTGGTGCTCTGCTCGCTCCTCCCTCGCGAAGAGGCTGGTGGACTGCTTACGTCTGAGCGACGCGGAGAAGACGGTGGCCGTGACGGACGCGGTGGCCGCCCTGCTGGTGAACGCGTGCGGGGCCTGGCTCGTTGAGCAGGGAGGCTGGGAGGGCTTCAGGCGAGAATTCGGGCTGGGGTCGCCCACCTAGGAGAGCGGCCGCGGATGCCGAGCTCCGACGATTGGCGACGGTGGAGACAAAAAGAGAGGAGAGAGCGAGAACGTCGCAGTTGGGAAAAGAAGAAACAATCCGTACGGAGGAGACGGCGCGACCTCACCCTCACCCCAACCGCGACGCGCGTCGGAGAGCCCTCATGTCGTTGTTGTTGACTCCGTAGTACAGGTCTTGTTTGGGTTAGATCTCGTGAATCTCATAATGTTGTGTTGTTAAACCCGCCACCACCCGACACGGCCATCATCACACAGAGACCCAGAGAGATCGTCACCACACAAAGACCCACAGACTCACCACACTGATACAACAAAGTTTGGTTTGCATCCTATAATCCGGTAATAGGAGAGATCGGATTTATTAAGCTCACCCGTTTTGGGGTGCGTCTTACTTTACCCACTAAGCCATTCATCATTGTTGTTATGTTTGTGTTATATTTTAAATACAACACGTTTACGTTTATGGGACCTCTTTGGCCCAGAATTAAAAAGACAGAATAAGGACACACTGCAAGCCTCGCAGAGTGCTCTGCTACTGTGGAAGAGGCGTGTGGTAGCATTCCACCTGCCACGGCCCCTGGGGGAGGTGTTGTATCTAGGCCCCTTTTCCATCTTAATATTAACAAGTAATTTTTCAATACATATAGATACATATTTCTATTGTTTCTTTTAATTTTAATAATGAATAAAAACACCAAACCAGGCCTCAGCATGGCATGTGGGGGTCATATTTACCTTGACCCACTAACACGATTTTGACGTTCAGAGCCCTCCCAGGGTCAGAGGGAGCAGATAGAGAGCAGAGCGCAGTGGATTGCAAAGGGCTGACGTAAACACAAAGCCAGGGTCACTGGGAGGTTGCGTTAGCCTAGATCTAGTTAAGTCAAAAAAGCTAATTGGTGCTGCATTACTATTAAAGCAACTTAAAGTCGGAATTTAACGACAGGGTAGGCTAAAGTTATTGATCTTCACACCCACTTCAATTGAACCCTGCCACAAGCTACGTCAATGTAACCATCACCCGTCTATTAATTTAATATGAAATGTATTTCCATATTTTAATAATGTCTATACGACTTGACCCGAAGCCTATAACAATCAGGTTTTCCTAAGTCAACATAAATGCTCTAGCCTCCACCCATACGCAAATAATAAGCAGGGTTAAAGTAAGAGTAGAGAGGAAAAGAAATGCAAGCGCACAGCAAAACTGCAACGTAAGCAAAGGGCGATGTTAAACCCAGGGTCGGAGAGAAAGGGAAATCCCGGCCGTCTTTGTATCCCTGCAGCGCGGGGTAGGAGTGTGTATACGCTTGGGGAAACACGAGTCAAACACCACAACGAGAAGCTGACTCAGACCTTGGATTAATACAGAATCATAACTATGGAACTCTGATGAAATGAAATGTTAACTTAAAACTTTTTAACCATTTCTTTGTGCGTCGGTGAAAGTCGGAGGGAATATCACCCCTCCCTCCAGGTTGTGCACCCAGACAGAGAGGCGCCTTCGAGACAATTTATAACATTTGATTGTTTTACTTGTGGGTTTTATGGTAGGAGTATGACAACGGAATATACCGTGGGTGATCTACACAAGGACACACACTGACACATGTACGGACACACACACACGGACGCAGATACATACGGACAAATCCTTACACAGCAAAAATCGAAAGAAACCTCGCCTTGTGGGCAGGATCCGAGTGAAGGGATTTTTGGGCATAAAAAGAGGATCCTGAGCATTTAAACCTCAGTTCGACTTGGGGGGGGGGGGTCGGCTCACCAGAGTTCGACCGGGGGGTCGACTCTCGGGAGACAGTTCGACTCGGAGGAGCAACTCGGAAGAGTTCGACCCGGGGGGGGTCGGCTCACCAGAGTTCGACCGGGGGGGGTCGACTCTCGGGAGACAGTTCGACTCGGAGGGGTCGGAACTCGGGGAGTTCTACCAGGGGGGTCGGAACTCGGGAAGTTCGAATCGGAGGAGGTCGGAACGCGGGGAGTTCGACCAGTGGGCCGGCTCAGGAGCAGTTCCAATCGGGAACGAGAGCAACAGGTCGCCAGCCGGCGAGCTGCAGAGCAGGGGGCGGCGAGCAGAAGCCAAAGTGGCCCCGTCGCTACCCACTGACGTTGGCAAGACTCGCAAGGTAGTGAGGCGTCACCTAGTGTGATTTCCAAGAGCTGAAAGACAGAGTATTGCTGAAAGATTATTCTACATTGAGTCCAGCTGCAGAGCGACCGACGCACCAAGCAAGAGCTTCTGCAAACCAGAGCAAGAGCACGTGCGACTTGAGTCATCCAGCAGTGGAGAAAAACCTGCTTTCAGCAAACCAGCAACGAGCACGTTCGAGTTCACCACCCAGAGAGAGGGAGCGTGCCGATGCAGCTCATCCAACAGCGGAGAGAAACTGCTGTCAGCGAACCAGCACGAGCGTGATCGCGCAGCTCATCCAGCAGTGGAGAGAGGTGTCCACTGAGCAGAACTGAGAGCGATCAAGCAACTCTCCCCCGTGGACAGAGGCTGGCTGCTGCGTGGCGGAGGGCGGCGATTCGTATGATGCACTCCCACACACCTCACCGCTCTAAAGGGAGCGAGGCTACTTCTCCTACAAGCGATGCCAACTTCAGCATATGGCAACGCAAATAATTAATTCCAAACACTGACTATTCAAAACAATTCATATCACTCAAACATACACAGGTCCTTAACCAGAAGCGAACACTCAAGTCCGTGAACCATCTGGCTGTGGAAGCATCGATCGTGTGATAACAGTCCGTCATTTATAAGTATATTCATAATTTCCCTCTTTAATATTTTGTTTTGGACTGTACTTCTAATCGCATAAGTTACCAACCGATCTATCAATACGAATTAACCCTTGGCACCTTCGCCACGGAGCTACGGTCCCGGGGAGGAATCGTGCTAAACCGATTTTCTGATCATACATTCTTATTCACGAATTAATTAATTAATTAATCTCCCGTGAGATAACACGTTCCGCCGCATACCCTCACACTAAGCAATTTCGGTAATCTTATAGTCTGTCCGGTGGATCTGTTGTTACATTCATGCCTTTGGAAATAATAACTGTTTGATTGTCTTTTTATATGAATACCGTTGCATGTTAATCAGTCGCCTGTGATAATGTGCTGACCATTTCAAGCATAATGATCGTTCATATTATAATGTATAAGCTTTTGTGTAACATAGCATTTGCATGTTCTGACTCTCTCTCTCACTAACAGCAATCGCTTTATGCGGGGTCCATGTGTTATCAAAGTGAAATCGTACAGTCGTTGATGATACTGTCTTGATACCGTGTGGATACCGTGTTGAAGTTCCGAGATTGAGAGTCACATACATATTATAGTTAAGGTTTAATTAGAAAATAAATTGATTAATACAGAAGTGGTCGTGTGATTCTTTCCTGAAGTTTTTGCATAAGATCTGTATCCTGCGACGAGATATGAACTCGGGAACCTAAACTATAAACACACCAATCCACACTCATTAAACTAATGCGAACGATGTGAACATGGGACCTAAAATATGAACACTCGGGGAGTGTTAAAGCGAGAATCATTGTATTATGCTGATCAATAATACGAAGTTAGACAACGAGGCCGAATTGACACTAGCGTAACGGCACACGATTGATTGCGTTATCCTGATTGATAACCCCACCTCGTCAACGAGACGGGGCCTGATTATCATAAAGGCTATCATTAACACAACCACACCCACTCGTATAAATTAATACGATTACCTCTCTAATTAGCATAGTTACACGCATAAGTACACAAATTAGCATAATTTCGGATTAATTATGCAAATTTCGAATTTCATTTAATTTTAATTATTTTTCATCAATTTTCACACACCCACATATACAACAAATTGGGGGCTCGTATCCGGGATCTCTCGCAGACAGTTTATGCTTAAATTAAGGAACGAATCACTGTTGTATTAATCAAGGTATTGTGAACTAACATTGCCCTGTGACTGTAAACGGTGTAAACAAACAAAAAAACGCACTCTGAAGGAAAATACCAGAGTAGCAGTGGATAACAAAGACAGTGGGGGTAAGATTATTTGCTCGAGTTGAACCAACACATCCTGTGATACGAATGTTTTTATATGTACTCTGAAGTGGAATTCCAGAGTAACTCACGCCACACATAAGAGACTAGAGTTAAGATACACTCTTAGGTCTATTAACTACACTACGTAATAGAGATGGCACATGACCCGCAACGTTCTGAGGGTGACATCCCAACGCATAACACTGATACAGAATGGACCTCCGAGGAGGAGATAGAATCTATGGAAAAACAATATCGTGAATTTGTGTTAAAACGTACTGGACGGACTGCTAGACAGCAGACAGAGCAGAGAGACGTATGGGAGGGGAGACATATAGAAGATGTTAAGGCACATAGGAGGAAACTACTTAAGGATGTGATGAAATGTAGCAAAGCCAAACGTGACGTAAAAATTGCAGAAATAGCAAGGTTAGACTCGTATCTCCTCACACAGACATACAGAGAAAGATTATGGACTGGGGAAAAATTTGACAGGGAAAGGAAGGAGAAACTGTCCCTAATAGAGGAGGTTGAGCGTCTGCACGCCCTCGTGAGAGAAAAAGAGTCGGCGCTGAATGCACCAGCGAAACCCCCAGATGTTGATACACATAACACATACGGGAGTAACAGTTTACCACACTCCGAGCCACGCGGACGTAAACCAGAGACAGGTCACACAGGAGGTGTGGCTACCAATCAAAGTGGTTTTGACAGAGATTCCCCCTCGCGACTCGAGAGAGGGGAGGGAGAGATACGGATGAAAATAGGAAAACATAGGACTGACAACTTCGAGGGTAGAGAGGAAAAAAATATTAACACTAAGTCAGCAGGATATTCTGTACTGATCGAGCAAAAAAGGGCGGAGCTGGGGCAAGACGAGCGACATGACAGAGACAGCTCATTTGGTAGACACATTCCACGCAAGCACGACCGACGTGGAACCTATGGCAGAGATTACTTTCCAGAAAGACGCACATCACACAAGCATGAGCCATGGGATAAGCAGGAGTCACCGAGCAAAGTTGACTCACGTTACAGGTGCAAAAGGCACTACAAAAGTTATGTTAAGCAGCGCCACCGTGATGGTGACAGCTCGAGTGAGCACTCCTCAGGAACAGACGCCTCTGACGATGATCAACTGTCCGAATACTCATTCAGTAGTAAAACTCTGAAATTGATGGACAAGGCTCTCGTCAGAATTCCCTACTTTGATCCACACGATAGGAACAGAGACATACACGCTCACATCGCAACGGTAGAAGCAGAAGCAGTGATCAGGGGTTTGAGGAAAACGAATGAGAAAGCCAGTTTACTGAGACGAAGCTTGCACGAGCAGTCTATACCATGGGTAAAGTCGCTTTCATACAAGGTTCGGAACGATTTCAAAAAGCTGAGCCTGGCAGTGAGCCGGAAGTTTGGAGAATATTTAACATGGTCTGAGGGATTTAATGCTGCAAAATCTATGACCCAGTGCGCAGACGAGGATCCGCGAGATTACCTCCTACGGTTTAAAAGAGCGTACTACGCGGGTGATGTGGATCAGTATCACGAAGGTGACAAAAGGTTCAAATTTATGTTTTTCGGGTCTTTGAGTCCAGAGATTACAGAAATTGTGGGAATGGTATTGAATCCAGAAACAGCCTCCTTACACCATATAGAGGATAAGGCGCACAGAGCTTGGCTGTACAGAGCTAAAGACAATAGTTCTACGACACCCAGAGAGAGGGATGATGTAACCAGCGTTTCAGAGGGAAATAAAAATCACGTGAGCAGAAACACAGCACCACCAGCGAGGCAATGGCCCGCAGGCTGGGAGCGATCGCAGTGTGCAGGGACGCATATTTGCGAGAATCGCGGTGTGTGTAGACCAAGAGCAGAATCATGCCGGGTCCCAATGCCACGACACACGAGGGATCAAACACAATCGGCCCACTTCCGATCGATTCCCCCACCAGTTTTACCAGGAGAGAGCAGAGGCATGAGGAATAGGGAGACAGGCGTGAGCTTGGCTGAGACACAAAAAATGACACGGGCACGTGATGAATCAATCACATTGGTTGAGAGGGAGCTTTCAGTGAGAGTGGTGTCCGTGGAGCTGCAGGGAAATTATGGACTCGTTAAAAAAATTAAGCAGGCTGCGGTTGACAAGGTAAACCAGGAGGGTCCCAATGATTGGGAAACAATAAATGCGTCGGGCACCAGTTCTGATAATGTGGTGGAGAGCGCAAGTGTTGCTCCCGTAATTGACACACCTATCGAGCAGGGAAACATAACTGCATTAAAGTGTGATCCTACAGGAGATGATAACCAACCGCAGGGAGGGGAAGGAAAACCTGATTGTCTGGTAAATATAAATGCCATCCCTTGTGTCGCGGAAGTGCGTGAGTGTACTGTGGAAGAGGCAGATGAATGCAGACATCAGCCTTTGGATGTTAAATTGTGCTCGGGCACACTAAGGAGGGATGGAGATCAGAGTGTTGAAGTGGAGGAGAAGAATATCCGTGACGGATCGGGAATTGTGTTGAAACACAGCATACTCAAAAGCACGGAATCGAATCGTGACCCAGAATCGAATCGTGGCACGGAATCGAATCGTAGCGCAGAAGGGAATCGTGGCCCAGAGTCAAATCGACTCCCAGAGGCAGCAGATGTGCACAGGGCTGCGGAGAATACAAATGACCCCAACAGTCGAGTACGGAAACTCGTGGTGTATGTTGATCCTGGTTACGCACAGCATAACTTCATGCCACACAATCTCACATGGAAAGGGAGTGATAAAATAAATTACCGATACGAACCAGTGAGCCATGTTCATTAGGCCAAAGCCATCACGACGATGAGCCGGGACGATGATGTGATGATGTTGCATGGAAGGGTCATCGGTAACTCTAAGATACCTGGCCATGAGAGATATGATACACTCGTGACTAAAAGAGTCAGTCAGGTTATCAATGACTTGGTACAAGGTGGCAGAGAGGTAACATGAGAAAGTCAGAGAGACACCGTGGTTCTCGTTAACCTGCACTCCGCCATGGTTAACTTAACAATCCAAGAATTGGGTTTCGCAATCCGAGATCTGTACGAAGAAGAGAATACTCGACAGCAAATTCAATAGTTGATCCAAAGACTTGTTGCATTGCACCAGCGGCAGCATCAGTGATCTTCTCCAAGGACAATTTCCTTCATATCTGGTAACTCCAACACTAAAAAAAAATGTGATACCATTAGCATCCCTGGAAACAATCAGTACAACACAGGTACAAATTGACTTTAAATGGGTACAGCCACACCCATACATGGGGACTCCCAGACCGGACAGGTGGGATTTTTGTTGAATTTCCCACTGGTCAAACCCGAAAATGTATTTCGATTGCGGACAGTATTGAACGTGGGTACATGGAATAACGACATCTCCTATAACATGTAGCCAGTTAAACAATTTCCCCTTGTTTTACCTTCCTTTTAGTATTTCTTTTCTTATTTCAAATGTAATCATAAGTTGTGACGTGCGCGCGTTGTAAGGAAAAATTACTTGAGTAATATTGATGATTCATGATGGAAAAGTACATAGATTCTTTGTTTTAAAAATGACCCGTGGCCAATTGACCACCGATCATTTTTAAAAGGGCGGAATGTTGTATCTAGGCACCTTTTCCATCTTAATATTAACAAGTAATTTTTCAATACATATAGATACATATTTCTATTGTTTCTTTTAATTTTAATAATGAATAAAAACACCAAACCAGGCCTCAGCATGGCATGTGGGGGTCATATTTACCTTGACCCACTAACACGATTTTGACGTTCAGAGCCCTCCCAGGGTCAGAGGGAGCAGATAGAGAGCAGAGCGCAGTGGATTGCAAAGGGCTGACGTAAACACAAAGCCAGGGTCACTGGGAGGTTGCGTTAGCCTAGATCTAGTTAAGTCAAAAAAAGCTAATTGGTTCTGCATTACTATTAAAGTAACTTAAAGTCGGAATTTAACGACAGGGTAGGCTAAAGTTATTGATCTTCACACCCACTTCAATTGAACCCTGCCACAAGCTACGTCAATGTAACCATCACCCGTCTATTAATTTAATATGAAATGTATTTCCATATTTTAATAATGTCTATACGACTTGACCCGAAGCCTATAACAATCAGGTTTTCCTAAGTCAACATAAATGCTATAGCCTCCACCCATACGCAAATAATATGCAGGGTTAAAGTAAGAGTAGAGAGGAAAAGAAATGCAAGCGCACAGCAAAACTGCAACGTAAGCAAAGGGTGATGTTAAACCCAGGGTCGGAGAGAAAGACAAATCCCGACCGTCTTTGTATCCCTGCAGCGCGGGGTAGGAGTGTGTATACGCTTGGGGAAACACGAGTCAAACACCACAATGAGAAGCTGACTCAGACCTTGGATTAATACAGAATCATAACTATGGAACTCTGATGAAATGAAATGTTAACTTAAAACTTTTTAACCATTTCTTTGTGCGTCGGTGAAAGTCGGAGGGAATATCGCCCCTCCCTCAGGTTGTGCACCCAGACAGAGAGGCGCCTTCGAGACAATTTATAACATTTGATTGTTTTAATTGTGGGTTTTATGGTAGGAGTATGACAACGGAATATACCGTGGGTGATCCACACAAGGACACACACTGACACATGTACGGGCACACACACGGACGCAGATACATACGGACAAACCCTGACACAGCAAAAATCGAAAGAAACCTCGCCTTGTGGGCAGGATTTTTGGGCATAAAAAGAGGATCCTGAGCATTGAAACCTCAGTTCGACTGGGGGGGGGGGGGGTGGTCGGCTCACCAGAGTTCGACCGGGGGGTCGACTCTCGGGAGACAGTTCGCCTCGGAGGAGCAACTCGGAAGAGTTCGACCCGGGGGGGGTCGGCTCACCAGAGTTCGACCGGGGGGGGTCGACTCTCGGGAGACAGTTCGACTCGGAGGGGTCGGAACTCGGGGAGTTCTACCAGGGGGATCGGAACTCGGGGAGTTCGAATCGGAGGAGGTCGGAACGCGGGGAGTTCGACCAGTGGGCCGGCTCAGGAGCAGTTCCAATCGGGAACGAGAGCAACAGGTCGCCAGCCGGCGAGCTGCAGAGCAGGAGGCGGCGAGCAGAAGCCAAAGTGGCCCCGTCGCTACCCACTGACGTTGGCAAGACTCGCAAGGTAGTGAGGCGTCACCTAGTGTGATTTCCAAGAGCTGAAAGACAGAGTATTGCTGAAAGATTATTCTACATTGAGTCCAGCTGCAGAGCGACCGACGCACCAAGCAAGAGCTTCTGCAAACCAGAGCAAGAGCACGTGCGACTTGAGTCATCCAGCAGTGGAGAAAAACCTGCTTTCAGCAAACCAGCAACGAGCACGTTCGAGTTCTCCACCCAGAGAGAGGGAGCGTGCCGATGCAGCTCATCCAACAGCGGAGAGAAACTGCTGTCAGCGAACCAGCACGAGCGTGATCGCGCAGCTCATCCAGCAGTGGAGAGAGGTGTCCACTGAGCAGAACTGAGAGCGATCAAGCAACTCTCCCCCGTGGACAGAGGCTGGCTGCTGCGTGGAGGAGGGCGGCGATTCGTATGATGCACTCCCACACACCTCACCGCTCTAAAGGGAGCGAGGCTACTTCTCCTACAAGCGATGCCAACTTCAGCATATGGCAACGCAAATAATTAATTCCAAACACTGACTATTCAAAACAATTCATATCACTCAAACATACACAGGTCCTTAACCAGAAGCGAACACTCAAGTCCGTGAACCATCTGGCTGTGGAAGCATCGATCGTGTGATAACAGTCCGTCATTTATAAGTATATTCATAATTTCCCTCTTTAATATTTTGTTTTGGACTGTACTTCTAATCGCATAAGTTACCAACCGATCCATCAATACGAATTAACCCTTGGCACCTTCGCCACGGAGCTACGCTCCCGGGGAGGAATCGTGCTAAACCGATTTTCTGATCATACATTCTTATTCACGAATTAATTAATTAATCTCCCGTGAGATAACACATTCCGCCGCATACCCTTACACTAAGCCATTTCGATAATCTTATAGTCTGTCCGGTGGATCTGTTGTTACATTCATGCCTTTGGAAATAATAACTGTTTGATTGTCTTTTTTATATGAATACCGTTGCATGTTAATCAGTCGCCTGTGATAATGTGCTGACTATTTCAAGCATAATGATCGTTCATATTATAATGTATAAGCTTTTGTGTAACATAGCATTTGCATATTCTGACTCTCTCTCTCACTAACAGCAATCGCTTTATGCGGGGTCCATGTGTTATCAAAGTGAAATCGTACAGTCGTTGATGATACTGTCTTGATACCTTGTGGATACCGTTTTGAAGTTCCGAGATTGAGAGTCACATACATATTATAGTTAAGGTTTAATTAGAAAATAAATTGATTAATACAGAAGTGGTCGTGTGATTCTTTCCTGAAGTTTTTGCATAAGATCTGTATCCTGCGACGAGATATGAACTCGGGAACCTAAACTATAAACACACCAATCCACACTCATTAAACTAAAACGAACGATGTGAACATGGGACCTAAAATATGAACACTCGGGGAGTGTTAAAGCGAGAATCATTGTATTATGCTGATCAATAATACGAAGTTAGACAACGAGGCCGAATTGACACTAGCGTAACGGCACACGATTGATTGCGTTATCCTGATTGATAACCCAACCTCGTCAACGAGGCGGGGCCTGATTATCATAAAGCTATCATTAACACAGCCACACCCACTCGTATAAATTAATACGATTACCTCTCTAATTAGCATAGTTACACGCATAAGTACACAAATTAGCATAATTTCGGATTAATTATGCAAATTTCGAATTTCATTTAATTTTAATTATTTTTCATCAATTTTCACACACCCACATATACAACAGAGGCCACATGGAGCCAACCATGGGCACCCGACTCTTGGCCCCCACATGCAGGGCATGGAAGCAAGAAGGGGGACTCGGATTATGACCTCCGTGTGGGTAGCGAAACCAGCCAGGTCTCAAAGAGGTCATCTTCGCGGGCACCATCTTCTGCCAGGAAGACCTGTGGAGATTCTTCGAAGAGACCCACAGGAAACCAAACAAAGTGATGGAGGCCTTGTCAGGATGGCGAGCCAGACGCCATAGAAGTCTCCCTCAGACGCATCCTAGGGGAGCTCCAGCAGGAAGGACAACAATCGAGAGACCTGGAGAGGTCCAGGGTAAGGAGCCGTCTCAGCAAGGTGACTGATTGGAACAGGCGGGCCACTCGCTCACAATGACACTGCGCATCGCCTCCCTGAACATGAATGGGTGCCGAGAGGCGCTGAGAAGATACTACGCAGCGTCCCTTGCAAAGCAGCATAATGTCTCTGTGCTGTTCGTGCAGGAGACCCATCTCGACATGGACGATGAGGTTGCCTGGAGGACGGAGTGGAAAATGGGAGCCTTTTTTCAGCCACTTCAGCAACACCTCCTCAGGAGTAGCAACCGTGCTGTCACCAAACTTCACTCCTGACACCGTCAGCCAGGTGGAGGTGATCAAGGGGAGGGTCCTGGACGTCCGGGCGCAGGTCGGCAACACCGCCATCCACCTCGTCAACGTGTACGCTCCCACCACTGACAGTGAGAGGCCCGGGTTCCTGCAACTTCTGCGGAACCACCTCGGTGGCATTCCAGAGGACGAGTTTGTGGTCATGGGAGGTGACTACAACTGCACGCTGGATGCTCTCGACCGTACAGGGAAGGGTCACTGCAACGCCAAGCTCTGGGGAGAGCTCCAAGCCCTTCTGGACCCCTCCGATCTGGTGGACGTGTGGCAGCTTCACCACCCGAGGCGGCGAAGCTTCACCTACACGAGGACAAGGGGCAATGAACCAGCTACCCAGTCCAGGATCGACCGCTTCTATATCTCCAGAAGTCTTGTCTCGAGCATTCTGCCTGCTGACATCAGGGCTGCACCACTAACAGACCACAGCCTGATCCTGCTGGACCTTAGGCTGCGTGGAACACCAAGTGCTGCGGCCTACTGGCACTTCAACAACGCCCTGCTGGAGGACAGTACGTTCACCGACCTCTTTAGGAAATTCTGGGCAGGCATAGACGTTTTATCAGGAGAGAAGAGGTCACTATAAAATTCCCAGGTTATTGATATTATGTCCTCACTCTTTGTTTTATGAGTGGAGGAGGAGGAAGAAGAAGGTGAGGGGGAGGAAGAAAAAGGAGGCGCTGCAGCTGTTGACTGTCTTGACAGCGAATCTGATCGCGAGCTTCATGGCTCACCTAGCGAAACAGACAGAGTAGCTGCAGGTGCAGGAGCAGCTGCAGGTCCAGCAGCTGCAGAAGGTTCAGCCAGCACAGCTGGTGCAGGAGGTGGTCAACTGCCTGGGGACCTGTTCCTCGCGCGGTTCAGAGACTCTGTTCTGGTGAGCCACGCGGAGGAGCGCGTGGAGCACCGAGGGCCCCGCCGGCTGCTCGTGGACGTGGCCTGGGAGGTCCTCCGTGACGTCTTCGCGAGCTGGGGCCGCGTGGTGGTCCTGGTGGTGCTCTGCTCGCTCCTCCCTCGCGAAGAGGCTGGTGGACTGCGTACGTCTGAGTGACGCGGAGAAGACGGCGGCAGTGACGGACGTGGTGGCCGCCCTGCTGGTGAACGCGTGCTGGGCCTGGTTCGTCGAGCAGGGAGGCTGGGAGGGCTTCCTGCGAGAATTCGGGCTGGGGACGCCCACCTAGGAGAGGGGCCGCGGATGCCGAGCTCCGACGGTTGGCGACGGTGGAGACAAAAAGAGAGGAGAGAGCGAGAACATCGCAGTTGGGAAAGGAAGAAACAATCCGTACAGAGGAGACGGCGCGACCGCACCCTCACCCCAACCGAGACGCGCGTCGGAGAACCCTCATGTCATTGTTGTTGAATCCGTAGTACAGGCTTTGTTTGGGTTAGATCGCGTGAATATATTAATTTTGTGTCGTTAAACCCGCCACCACCCGACATGGCCATCACCACACAGAGACCCACAGACTCACCACACAGAGACCCACAGACTCACCACACTGACACCCACAGACTCAGCCCCTTTACCGTATTCACCTGATTAAGAGACTCAGTTTTTTCTATGTTCTTGTTACAACAAAGTTTGGTTTGCGTCCTATAATCCGGTAATAGGAAAGATCAGATTTATTTAACTCACCGGTTTTGGGGTGCGTCTTACTTTACCCACTAAGCCATTCATTGCTGTTGTTTGTGTTATATTTTAAATACAACACGTTTACGTTTATGGGACCTCTTTGGCCCAGAATTAAAAAGACAGAATAAGGACACCCTGCAAGCCTCGCAGAGTGCCCTGCTAATGTGGAAGAGGCGTGCGGTAGCATTCCACCTGCCACGGCCCCTGGGGGAGGCCACATGGAGCCAACCATGGGCCCCCGACTCTTGGCCCCCACATGCAGGGCATGGAAGCAAGAAGGGGGACTCGGATGATGACCTCCGTGTGGGTAGCGAAACCAACCAGGTCTCAAAGAGGTCATCTTCGCGGGCACCCATCTTCTGCCAGGAAGACCTGTGGAGATTCTTCAAAGAGACCCCCAGGAAACCAAACAAGGTGATGGAGGCCTTGACAAGATGGCGAGCCAGACGCCATAGAGGTCTCCCTCTGACGCATCCTCACAGAGCTCCAGCAGGAAGGAAAACAATCGAGAGACCTGGAGACGTCCAGGGTAAGGAGCCTCCTCAGCAAGGTGACTCATTGGAACAGGCGGGCGACTCACTCACAATGACGTTGCGCAACGCCTCCCTGAACATGAATGGGTGCAGAGGGGCGCTGAGAATATACTACGTAGGATACCTTGCAAAGCAGCATAAGGTCTCCGTGCTGTTCGTGCAGGAGACCCATCTCGCCATGGACAATGACGTTGCCTGGAGGACGGAGTGGAGAGCGAAGCCCTTCATCAGCCACTTCAGCAACACCTCCTCAGGAGTAGCAACCGTGCTGTCACCAAACTTTTCCCCCGACACCGTCAGCCAGGTGGAGGTGATCAAGGGGAGGATCCTGGACCTCACGTTGCAGGTCGGCGTCACCGCCATCCACCTCGTCAACGTGTACGCTCCCACCACTGACAGTGAGAGACCCGGGTTCCTGCAACTTCTGCGGAACCACCTCGGTGGCATTCCAGGGGACGAGTTTGTGGTCACGGGAGGTGACTACAACTGCACGCTGGATGCTCTCGACCACACAGGGAAGGGGCACTGCAACGCCAATCTCCGGGGAGAGCTCCAAGCCCTTCTGGACGCCTCCGATCTGGTGGACGTGTGGCGGCTGCACCATCCTAGGCGGCGAAGCTTCACCTTCACGCGGACACGGGGCAATGAACCAGCTACACAGTCCAGGATCGACCGTTTCTACATCTCCAGAAGTCTTGTCTCGAGCATTCTGACTGCTGACATCAGGGGCTGCATCACTAACAGACCACAGCCTGATCCTGCTGGACCTCAGGCTGCGTGGAACACCAAGTGGTGAGGCCTACTGGCACTTCAACAACGCCCTGCTGGAGGACAGTACTTTCACCGAGCTCTTTAGGAAATTCTGGGCAGGCATAGACGTTTTATCAGGAAAGAAGAGGTCACTATAAAATTCCCGGGTTATTGATATTATGTCCTCACTCTTTGTTTTGAAAGTGGAGGAGGAGGGGGAGGAGGAAAACGAGGGGGAGGAGGAAGGTGAGGAAAAGAAGGAGGCGCTGCAGCTGTTGAGAGTCTTGATAGCGAATCTGATCGCCGGCTACATGGCTCACATGGCGACACAGACGGAGTAGATGTAGGTGCAGGAGTAGCTGCAGGTGCAGGAGCAGCTGCAGCTCCAGCAGCTGCAGAAGGTTCAGCCAGCACAGCTGGCGCAGGAGGTGGTCAACTGCCTGGGAGACCTGTTCCTCGCGCGGTTCAGAAACTCCGTTCTGGTGAGCCACGCGGAGGAGCGGGTGGAGCACCGAGGGCCCCGCCGGCTGCTCGTGGACGTGGCCTGGGAAGTCCTCCACGACGGCTCTGCGAGCCGGAGCCGCGTGGTGGTCCTGGTGGTGCTCTGCTCGCTCCTCCCTCGCAAAGAGGCTGGTCGACTGCATACGTCTGCGCGACGTGGAGAAGACGGCGGCCGTGATGGACGCGGTGGACGCCCTGCTGGTGAACGCGTGCGGGGCCTGGCTCGTCGAGCAGGGAGGCTAGGAGGGCTTCCTGCGAGCATTCGGGCTGGGGACGCCCACTTAGGAGAGGGGCTGCGGATGCGGTGTGTTAAAGTGTAGGTACTACTTCCTCTTCATCTGCCCAGTGTGGAAGAGTAGACCAAAACATCGAGTAAAGGGGTTCTCTAGAACTCCGTCTTGTAGAAATTCTTCCTGTCACCAGAGGTATGAGAAAGCAATTGCGGAATTGTGCCACCACTCCACAATAAACATTTTTTGACAGAGTATTCAAAGAATGCTGCTGCCCACGATACAGGTTGCTGCTTATGTATTTGACATGGGGGGTGTTTGGAGGCGGCTAAGTGACCCAGAGGTCATAGCACTGACCAGGCACCACGGAGTACTTGGGTTTGAATCCACACCGCCTGTGATCAAAGCAGGTTCTCAATTCTAGCGAGCTAATGATCTCAGCCCAGTCGTCATTGACAGCACAAAATAAACCATTACATGGCTGCAATGTGGTTCTGCACTTAATTTGGATAAATTTCATCGAAAAGAACGTTGTTATGACCAACGTTACTCCTACTTAAAGGACAGGTGGGAGGGTGCTGCTCTTTACTGTGGACCAGAGGGCGTTTGAAGGGTAATTAGAAGTAGCTCTGTGATATCAGCTTCAGTGAGCCATTCTCTAACACAAGGCCTGCAATGGTCTGCTAGAGACACGAATTAATAATTGGTTCCAGGGCAGGATGGCGACAGCCCAACCCAGGTTAAAATTTGGGAAAAATAAGAAAATGCAGGTTGATGAATAAAATGCGTTGCAGTTTTATTACCACTGCAGTGGCTTTTCGGCATGGAGCACAGAGGTAGGGTAGATGTAAAGTTTCACGTCATTGTGTAACCCATGCTGTTTAACGACACAGTAAAGACTCGGAGTGAATGCACATCCACTCTCGTTACTATCCACGTACAAATACAGAACACATACAGTGCATGGAATTGTCCATGTCTCTGACAAGCTCGCAGGAACATTCTCCTGAAGCCGGTGCCTCGGATGATTCCTCTGCTGCATTCGGTCGGTGCCTAGGGCGACACATTCACGGTGGAGCAGGTGTTCCACTACGTGGAACAGTACATCAAGCGGAGGCGACTTTACGATGAAGAGAGGCAGTACCTGGTGAGGTGTGGCAGGGACCCCCTGGAGGAGGTGTTTTGTCTGGAGGGATTCTCACTCAGAGATCTCAGACACTCGGTGGCAGCGCTGCTCATTAAGTTATTCTCCGTAGTGACGGCCGACAACAGGCGAGCCGGTGCCAGCGTCAACACCACCTCCACCACTGCCTCTCCTTCTTACACTCCAGCCGGTAGCGGTGGTGGATGGTGATGGTGTGGGTGGTGTGGTTGGTGGTGGTGTAGGTAGTGGTGGCATGGGTGGTGGTGCTGGTGGTGTTGTGGGTGGTGTTGTGGGTGGTGGTGGTGTTGTGGGTGGGTGCGTGGTGTGCCGGTGTGAGCCACGTAGCTGCACGTTGGTTCACGGCGACAGCGAAAACCTTGCCACATGCCGCCACTGCGTCTTCGAGTTGCAGCGGCGCGGCATGGCCTGTCCCCTGTGCCGCAAGGAGATTCACTCTGTGGTGCACACATTCCTGGTCTGACAGAACACAAAGATAAAGATCCCCCATATAGCCTTAACAGACTGTAGGGGCAAGTGCTGTTAGCGAGCACCTATGAAGGCCGGAACGGTACACGAGGGGGTGGGTGGCCAGCACCACGCCCGACCGCCTTTGTCTCCCCAGTGGCAATGTTTACACACCGCACCAGGTACTCATTTGAGGCTGAGTCGACCTAGGGGAAGCCCGGGACCGGTTCAGAAAATCGTCACTGGTGTTGGCCGTGAGCGGGAATCAAACCCGGGTCGCCAGGTTCATAGCGCAGCGCGCTAACCGCTACAGAACACACACACAGACACACACACAGACACACAACAACCGCCAACTTGCTGGGCTTTTTGGTGTGTGTAAAAACACTCTTTGGTTGTTTCGGTAAATAAAAAAAACATAGTTAATGATTTAAGTTGTTGTTGTCACGTCTGCAGCGATCCTGGCTCTCTTCGAGCCTCGCCTGACCGAGCGCCAGGAGGAGGAGCTGGCCGACGTCTGTCAAGTTTGGTTTTTCTCTATGGACGAGGGCAAATCCCGCGGTGGCATCTACAACGATGGCTACGACGACCAAGAAAACAAATACATCCCTGTGAGGCTCACAGAGACCCAGACATCCATAGATACACCCATTGAGACACCTATAGAGACCCATAGATAACACCCATAACGACCCACAACTACATCCCTGTGAGGCTCACAGAGACACCCACAGAGCCCATTCAGACACCCATAGAGATCCACAGAGACACTCATAGAGACTCACAGAGGCACCAATCGAGACCCACAGCTATATATCAGTGAGATGCACAGACACAGAGATACCCACAGAGACCCACAACTATATCCCTGTGAGACTCGCACAGACAGACACACAAACACAGGCACACACACAAAGGCACACAGACACACAGGCACTACTGCTACTACTAACTACTAACCACTACGACCACTGCTGCTCCTACCACTAAGCGTTAAATATTCCCATCGTGATTGTGACTCTGACTGGCTGTGGCGGCGCTGCTGCTGCTTCGGCTGCTTTTTAGATACCCCAGGATCAGCACCAATAGGGCTTCGAGGTGCAAGAGAAGATTGGCTAGAGAGGGCAGGGTGTGGTGCTGCAGTGCGTGGACCACAAGATGGGATTCCTGGTGGCTGTCAAGATGCTGGTACTGCACGGAAAGTGGGTTGGGGCAGGGGTGATGGGGTTGGTGGGGGGGTGGGTGGGTAGTGGTGATGTGGCGTGGTTGGAAATGGTGTGGGTGGTGGTGGTCTTAACACAGTGGGAGCAGTCGTAATAATTATACATGAATAAAATAATAATAGATCATAAATGGTAGTAAATACAACATGGTTACAAAATAATGAGTATAATAGTAAACAGCAATGATAATAACCTCCGTAAAACTCTCTAAATATAAACTGAAACTATCTCACTAAAATAATAACCCTCTTAAGACTACTATAAACTAGAGACAACCATAGAGATCCATAGACACCCTTAGACACTCATAGAGACCCACAGAGACCCAAATAATTCATAATAAAGGTGTTTGGGTTAGATCGCGTTTATTTATAAATGTGTCGCAACCCTCCACCACCCGACACGGCCAATCAGCAAAAAAGTGTCACGTTGACAAAAGACAAACAATTCACTACTTCAGCCCACCGGTGTGTTGAAGAGTCAATCCACATTTACAGTTTGAGTACGACGTTTCGCTGGTAAATACATCCAGCATCATCAAGCAATTGATGATGCTGGATGTATTTACCATCATCAAGCAATTGATTATGCTGGATGTATTTACCAGCGAAACGTCGTACTCAAACTGTAAATGTGGATTGACTCTTCAACACACCGGTGGGCTGAAGTAGTGAATTGTTTGTCTTTTGTCAACGTGACACTTTTTTGCTGATTGGCCGTGTCGGGTGGTGGAGGGTTGCGACACATTTATAAATAAACGCGATCTAACCCAAAAACCTTTATTATGAATGATATTGGTCGCGAAAGCCTACGTGTTAAACTGACCCAAAGAATTGCTGTGTGCACGCAGCCCTACCAAGATGGAGATGCAGAGGATGGAGCTGAAGGTGATCACGGAGCTGCAGGGGGAGGGCAGTGCTGAGCTGCACGGCGTCATCCGCGTCCTGCACTCGTTCCACTTCCGCGGACACAACTGTCTCGTGCTGGAGCTGTTGAAGTACGCATCATCACCATTGTTATTATCGTCATCATTATCACCATCGTCATCATTATCACCATCGTCATCATTATCACCATCGTCATCATTATCGTCATTATCACTATCGTCATTAAAATTGATTAACACGGAAGTGTTGTGTGTTCTTTCCTGAAATTTATGCATAAGAACTGTATTCTGTGCTGAGATCTGAACTTGGAGACCTGGCTGAACACACTAACACATACTCAGTAAATGTTAAAGCGAGAATAATTGTATTATACCCATCGATAATACGAAGTTAAACAACACAGCCGAGTTTAATGTGACATGCTCACAGTACCTGCATAACTGCATACGATTAATTGCATTATCCAGATTGATAAACGACCCTCGTCAACGAGGCGGGGCCTAATTATCATAACGGTTCGCAGTAGCATAATCACACATACACTAGCATAAATTAATACGATTATCTCTCGAATTAGCATAGTCTATGCACTTACATCAATTAGCATAATGTCGGATTATTATGCAAATTTCATTTAATTTTTATTATTTACATCAAATTTTCATAACCTACATATACAACAGAAAGCACCCTCACCCCAACCGAGACGCGCGTCGGAGAGCCCTCACGTCGTTGTTGTTGACTCCGTAGTACAGGTTTTGTTTGGGTTAGATCGCGTGAATATATAAATGTTGTGTGGTTAAACCCGCCACCACCCGACATTGCCATCACCACAGAGACCCATAGACATCGTCACCACACAGAGACCCACAGACTCACCACACCGGCAACCACAGACTCAGCCCCTTTACCGTATTCACCTGATTAAGAGAATCAGTTTTTTTTATGTTCTTGTTACAACAAAGTTTGGTTTGCGTCCTATAATCCGGTAGGAGAGATTGGATTTATTTAACTCACCCGTTTTGGCGTGCGTCTTACTTTACCCACTAAGCCATTCATTGTTGTTGTGTTATATTTTAAATACAAAACGTTTACGTTTGTGGGACCTCTTTGGCCCAGAATTACAATTACAAAATAAGGGATACGGCGTTTACACCTTGTGGAAATAAAAAAAAAACTTCATCAGCAAAAAGAAAAAAGAGGGAGACACAGGGAAGAGGGAGACGGGGGAAGGAGGAGGGACGCACGGGGACGAGGAAGGAGACCGGGGGAGGAGGGTCACACAGGGAGTTAGAGGGAGACAGAGGAGAAGGAGTCTAAGGAGGGGGAGGAGGAAGATGATGAGGTGGAGGAGGAAGACGAGGGGGAGGAAGAGAAGGAGGCGCTGCAGCTGCTGACCGTCTTGCCAGCGAATCTGGTCGCCGGCTTCATGGCTCACCTAGCGACACAGACGGAGTGGCTGCAGGTGCAGGAGCAGCTGCAGAAGGTGCAGAAGGTTCAGCAGCTGCAGGAGGTTCAGCCAACGCAGCTGGTGCAGGAGGTGGTCAACTGCCTGGGAGACCTGTCCCTCGCGCGGTTCAGAGACTCCGTTCTGGACTTGGTGAGCTACACGGAGGAGCGGGTGGAGCACCGAGGGCCCCGCCGGCTGCTCGTGGACGTGGCCTGGGAGGTCCTCCGCGATGGCTCCGCGAGCTGGGGCCGCGTGGTGGTCCTGGTGGTGGTCTGCTCGCTCCTCCCTCGCGAAGAGGCTGGTGGAATGCGTACGTCTGAGCAACGCGGAGGAGACGTCGGCCGTGACGGACGCGGTGGCCGCCCTGCTGGTGAACGCGTGCGGGAACTGGCTCGTCGAGCAGGGAGGCTGGGGGCGCTTCCTGCGAGCATTTGGGCTGGGGACGCCCACTGAGGAGAGGAATTGTGTCAGCACTCCACGATAAAAATTATTTTGGCAGAGTATTCAAAGAATGCTGCTGCTCACGGTACAGGTTGCTGCTTATGTATTTGACATGGGGGGTGTTTAGAGGCGGCCCAGTGGCCAAGAGGTCATAGCACGGAACTGGCACCACGGAGTACTTGGGTTTGAATACAGGCACCCGCAAGTGATTAAAACGGGTTCTCAAGTCTAGCGAGTAAATGATCTCAGCCTTGTCGTCATTGACAGCACAAAATAAACCATCACATTGCTGCAATGTGGTTCTGCACTTAATTTGGATAAATTTCAACGAAAAGAACATTGTTATGACCAACGTTACTCCTACTTAAAGGACAGGTGGGAGGGTGCTGCTCTTTACTGTGGACCAGAGGGCACTTGAAGGGTACTCAGAAGTAGCTCTGTGATATCAGCTTCAGTGAGCCATTCTCTAACACAAGGCTTGCAATGGTCTGCTAGAGACACGAATGAATAATTGGTTCCAGGGCAGGATGGCGACAGCCCAACCCGGGTTAAAATTTGGGAAAAATAAGAAAATGCAGGTTGATGAATAAAATACGTTGCAGTTTTATTACCACTGCAGTGGCTTTTCGGCATGGAGCACGGAGGTAGGGTAGATGTGAAGTTTCACGTCATTGTGTACCCCATGCTGTTTAACGACCCAGTAAAGACTCGGAGTGAATGTACATCCACTGTCGTTACTATCCACGTACAAATACAGAACACATACAGTGCATGGAATTGTCCATGTCTCTGACAAGCTCGGAGGAACACTCCTGAAGCCGGTGCCTCGGATGCTTCCACTGCTGCAGTCGGTCGGTGCCGAGGGCGACACATTCACTGTGGAGCAGGTGTTCCACTACGTGGAACAGTACATCAAGCGGAGGCGACTTTACGATGAAGAGAGGCAGTACCTGGTGAGGTGTGGCGGGGGACCCCCTGGGAGAGGTGTTTGGTGTGGAGGGATTCTCACTCAGAGATCTCAGACACTCAGTATTAGCGCTGCTCATGAAGATATTCTCCGTAGTGACAGCCGACAACAGGCGAGCAGGTGCCAGCGTCAACACCACCTCCACCACTGCCTCTCCTTCTTACACTCCAGCCGGTAGCGGTGGTGGTGTGGGTGGTGGTGATGGTGTGGGTGGTGGTGTTGTGGGTGGGTGCGTGGTGTGGGTGGTGGTGGTGGTGTGGTTGGTGGTGGTGGTGTGGGTGGTGGTGATGTAGGTAGTGGTGGCATGGGTGGTTGTGGCCTGGGTAGTGCTGCTGGTAGTGTGGTTGGTGGTGTTGGTGGTGCGGGTGGCGTTGGTGTGGGTGGTGGTGTGGGTGGTGGTGGTGTTGTGGGTGGTGGTGTTGTTGTGGGTGGTGCTGGTGGTGTGGGTGGTTTTGGTGCGGGTGTTGGTATAGGTGGTGGTGGCATGGGTGGTGGTGCTGGAAGTGTGGTTGGTGGTGTTGGTGGTGTGGGTGGTGTTGGTGTGGCTGATGGTGGTGGTCTTGTGGGTGGGTGCGTGGTGTTGTGGGTGGTGGTGGTGTTGTGGGTGGTGGTTGTGGTGTGGGTAGTGGTGGTGTTGTGGGTGGGTGCGTGGTGTGCCAGTGTGAGCCGCGTAGCTGCACGTTGGTTCACGGCGACGGCGGCCACCTTGCCACGTGCCGCCGCTGCATCTTCGAGTTGCAGCGGCGCGGCATGGCCTGTCCACTGTACCGCAGTGAGATTCACTCTGTGGTGCACACATTCTTGGCCTGATTGAATATACACACACACACAACAACCGCCATTCGCCACTAAGTGGCGGTGACATCATAACGACGCTTGTGCCAGGCTATGTGCACTTTTAAGCCAAGTGAAGTGTCGAACTCCCGCTGGCAGGAGGTCACGGGGCAGACCCAACAGGTGCCACGGGTCGACCGACTGAGACGAGTGGCTGATGCACCACCTGTGCCCCCTACTGTGCCAATTTACTGGGCTTATTGGTGTGTAAGAAACACTCTGGTTCTGTCGGTAAAGAAAAAAAACCCATAGTTGTTGTCAGGTGTGCAGTGATCCTGGCACTCTTCCTGCCTCGCCTGACCGAGCGACAGGAGGAGCTGGCCGACGTCTGTCAAGTTTGTTTTGTCTCTATGGACGAGGGCAAATCCCGCGGTTGCATCAACAACGATGGCTACGACAACCAAGAACACAAATATATCCCTGTGAGGCTCACAAAGACAGACACTCATAGACACACTCATTGAGACACCCATTGAGACACCCATAGATACACCCATAACGACCCACAACTACATCCCTGTGAGACTCACAGACACCCATAGAGATCTACAGATACCCATTGAGACTCAAAGAGGCACCAATAGAGACCCACAGCTACATCCCAGTGAGACGCACAGACACAGAGACACCCACAGAGACCCACAACTATATCCCTGTGAGACTCGCACATACAGACACACACACACTACTGCTACTACTAACCACTACTACCACTGCTGCTCCTACCACTAAGCGTTAAACATTCACATCGTGATTGTGACTGACTGGCTTGTGGCGGCGCTGCTGCCTCATCTGCTCCATTTTATATTCCCCAGGAGCAGCTCCAATACCACTTCGAGGTGCGAGAGAATAATTTGGCGAGGAAGGGCAGGGAGTAGTGCTGCGGTGTGTGGACCACAAGATGGGATTCCTGGTGGCTGTGAAGATGCTGGCACTGCCCATCAAGTGGGTTGTTGCGGGGGTGATGGGGATGGTGGTGTGGGTGGGTGGTGGTGTTTTGGTGTGGTTGGAAATGGTGTGGGTGGTGGTGGTCTTAACAAAGCGGCCGCAGTCGTAATAATTATAAATGAAGAAAATAATAGATAATGGAAGTAAATACATGGTTACAAAATAATGAGTAAAATAGTAAAAAATAATAATAATAACCTCCGTAAAACTACTATGACCCCCAAACACCCATAGAGATCCATAGACACACGTAGAAACCCACAGAGACCCACAGAGACCCAGAGACCCACAGACTTGCTGTGTGCACGCAGCCCTACCAAGATGGAGATGCAGAGGATGGAGCTGAAGGTGATCACGGAGCTGCAGGGGAGGGCAGTGCTGAGCTGCACGGCGTCATCCGCGTCCTGCACTCGTTCCACTTCCGCGGACACAACTGCCTCGTGCTGCAGCTGTTGAAGTACGCATCATCACCATTGTTATTATCGTCATCATTATCGTCATTATCACTATCGTCATCATCACCATCGTCATCGTGATTATCACCATCGTCATTGTCATCATTATCGTCATTATCATCATCGTCATCATCATCTTCATTACCGTCATCATCGCTATCGTCGTCGTTGCTGCTGCTGCCGCCGCCGGGATTGCCTCTACGACTTGAGCAAGCGAGCGGTGATCTGGCGCATCAACGACGCCGCGTTGAGGTCATACACCAGTGGAATCGTCCGCTTCCTGGCCCAGACCAAGTCCCGCGGCATCGTCCACGCGGTCATCAAAGCCGGTGATAGCGGAGGGCACTCTGGGGGCGCGCACGCTCCCCACGACGCACTCGCGCTCGCTCCTGTTGTAGCGGTGGTGTGTAGTAAACATCGCCCAATGGGGGAGACAAAGGCGGCCGGCCGTGGTACTGGCCACCCACTCCCTCTGTGTGTGCCACATTGTCAGCTTGCATAGGCAGTGCTGCTACTAGCTACTTCTAACAGCACTTGGCCCTACAGCCTGCTAGCGGCTACACGAGGGGACCTTTGTAATTGTCGTTGTTCGTGGGACGATCCACTGCTGGCTGACCGCTCACAGGGCAGCCTCTGAGCGTGACCTCCCCTTTCCTCCCCGTGTGCGTCCAGGACAACGTGATGCTCTCTCAGGCCGGCCACATGAGAGTCACCGATATTGGTTGCAGCTTCTATGTTTGTCAATCAATGTGAGTGGCCACCCACCCATCGACCGACCCACCCACCCACCGACCCACACACCGACCGACCAACCCACCCACCGACCCAAACCAACCCACCCACCCACACCGACCCACCCATCCACCCACTGACCCAAACCGACCCACCCACCCAAACCGACCCACCCACCCAAACCGACCCACACACCCACCCACCGACCCATGCCGCCCTGACTGCACGACACGTGATGCTGCTTGCGCGCAATGCCCGGCGACGGCACCACGGGCACGCGCTGCGCCACTCCGCCCGACACAGCGCCCGCGGCGCTCCGAACGGCGCCGGTGACGCGGTCCGGCAACCCGCACCGGCTCCCGGGACGCAGGGAGCTGCTGTCGCGACTGCGGCCCTGACTGCGCGGTAGGTCTCTCCAGATTTCATCTTGGGCAGGCATAGACGTTTATAAGGAGAGAAGAATTCTGGCCAAAGCGCTATTCTCCAAGATGAAGACTGTATTGGCTCAGGTGGTGGGCAGTGACCAGGCCCACACGGTCCCAGTGAGAACAATTCATGATGGCGTCTTCCTCGTCAGAGACCTCAGCACCCTCTTCGAGAGAAAGGGGGCTCCCACTCGCGCTTCTCTCCCTCGACCAAGAGAAGGCGTTTGACCACGGGTACCTAATGGGACCACCGAGGGCGTTTGGTTTTGGGACCAGCTTCCTGGGACTGAACCGCCTGCTCTACACTGAAGTCCAGTGTCTAATCAAAGTCAACGGTACGCTCACTGCCCCTGTCAGCTTCAGAAGAGGTGTACGACAGGGTCGTCCCATGTCAGAGCAGCTGTATACCCTCGTTGTGGGGAAACATACTAATTAACTGATTACTAACGTAGTATATAATTACAATAATACACATTACACCTAATTACTAATCTACAACTTATTACTGATCATAACATTTGACTGATTACTAATCTATTATATAATTAAAATACCCCCCACTCCGCCTCAAATCACTGCACCTGAATGAGTTAAATGATGTCACCCTGCTGCTCTATTTAAGACCGCGAGTGAGTGAGGGCTTCACCATTCTGGCGAATTGCCCGATGATGCTGGATGTAATTACCAGCGAAACGTCATACTAAAAAATTGTAAATGTTGTGGATTCACTCTTCAACACACCAGTGGGCTAAAGTAGTGAACTATTTTGTCTTTTGTCAACATGACACTTTTTTACTGATTGGCCGTGTCGGGTGGTGGAGGGTTACGACACATTTATTAATAACGCGATCTAACCCAAACACGTTTATTATGAATAATATTGGTCGCGAAAGCCTACGTGTTAAACTGACTAACCTCTATGGGGAGGATACTTTTCTTAAAACCAGAAAGTTGGAGAAGCTCCGCATCAAGCGGATGGAATTGATATCTTCACTGACGTTCCTCAAAAGGTGCAGAGATTCGAAGTTAATACCAAACGCAGTTAAAATAACACATCACAAAGTCTGCTAAAGCTAACCAAATACTACACAAAGCTAGCAAATGATTATTAATAGAGAGAATACAGCACAACAGGAGTGAATTATCTTACATTTCAGAATCTCTAAGGCAGTTGCACTTAGATATAAGCAAGTAGATCAATGCATTATTGGAATATAATCGAGACCATAACACAACAATCGGCTGATAATGTGTTTAATCTAACCAAAACTAGCCAAATGAATAAATTATCTAGACTTCATAATAAACAAATACCCACTAAAAACGAACAATTTAAAAACAAACCCGTAATGAACTTGACTAACACTGTTTTAACCAGTGACATGATCTCTGTCCTTTCTAAAGGCCTTAACTTTGCCGTTACCCCACGCACAATTCCAGTGGATGAGATAATTGCTGAGGTAGAATCAGCAGTTAGACTCCTTCCACATAATGAGGCAGAGATGACTAGACACGAGGTTGCCAAAATAATTGAAAATAGCAAAGTACCAAAAATAAATATTAGCTCGAACGAAGCAAAAGCCTTAAGAGAGATTCATTTAAATAAAGATTTTAAAATCCTGGCAGCTGATGAAGGCCGCACTACTGTGGTGATGCCACGAGCCAATTATGATAATAAAATTAAAGATTTACTAGAGAAAAGTACCCACATTAAAGTTAAACGAGATCCTATTAATACTTTAGAACGTCAGACTACTGCAATAATTGCAAATTCATTAATCCCTAAGAATGAGCAATACCGAATAATTCCAAGGGCCTCAAAACCATCTAGACTGTATGGGCTACCAAAGATTCATGAAATCGGCATCCCATTACGACCCATAGTCAGTACAATTCGCTCTGCCACATATAAATTAGCAAAACATATAACTAAACAATTACATCCCTACATCGGGAGGACATCTTCATACATAAGAAATTCAGAACATCTTGTGAATGTGAATAAAGATATTAAACTTTACCCTAATGATATTCTGGTGAGTTTTGATGTGATTTCTCTATTCACTAAGGTTCCAGTGAACGAGTCACTTAAATTACTTGATACACTAGTAAAGAATACAGGTTTACCAAAATATATTCTGAAACTGGCTCATCATTGTTTAAATAACACTTACTTCTTTTGGAGGTGATTTATTTAAACAAAAGGAAGGAGCAGCAATGGGCTCTCCTTTATCTCCGGCTATAGCAAATATGCACATGGAAAACTCTGAAACAAGAGCACTTGTCTCGAGCACATTGAAACCATGTTTTTGGTTTAGATATGTGGATGACACTTTGGTTGCCTGGCCACATGGTAAAGATACACTTAATGATTTTCTAAATCATCTCAATGCACAAAACCCGGCCATCCAGTTCACCATGGAAATGGAGGTGAATAACACATTCCCGTTCCTAGATATTTTGCTTGGACATGGCCTAAATGGTAAAATAGCACACAGCGTTTACAGAAAGCGAACGCACACACTGATGCTATTTGAATGCAGAATCACATCATCACCCAGCTCAGACATCCTCTCTTATCAAGACGCTGATATATCAGGCTAAAGCAGTGTCAGATGGTGAAAGTCTCGTGAGAGAGATTAAACACGTTAAAGAAGCACTACGACAGAATGGCTACAATAATGCTCAAATTAACAGAGCATTGAATGCCAAATCACGATGGCAAAGCAACAATGCTGAAATCGATAAGATTGTTAAAACAATTAAAATACCATATATCTCGGGAGTAACTGACAAATTAGTACGTGTTTTGCAAAAGCAAAACATTACAGTAGGAGGGAGACACAGGGAGGTGGAGGGAGACAGGGGGAGGGAGTGGGACACGGGGAGGAGGAATGAGACACGGGCAGGAGGAGGAAGAAGATGAGGGGGAGGAAAAGGAGGTGCTGCAGCTGCTGACCATCTTGACAGCGGATCTGATCGTCGGCTACATGGCTCACCTGGTGACACAGACGGAGTAGCTGCAGGTGCAGGAGCAGCTGCAGGTCCAGCAGCTGCAGAAGGTTTAGCCAGCACAGCTGGTGCAGGAGGTGGTCAACTGCCTGGGGGACCTGTTCCTCACACGGAGTGGGTGGAGCACCGAGGGCACCGCCGGCTGCTCATGGACGTGGCCTGGGAAGTCATCCGCGATGGCTCTGCGAGCTGGGGCCGCGTGGTGGTCCTGGTGGTGCTCTGCTCGCTCCTCCCTCGCGAAGAGGCTGGTGGACTGCGTACGTCTGAGCGACGCGGAGAAGTCGGCCGTGACGGACGTGGTGGCCGCCTTGTTGGTGAACGTGTGCGGGGCCTGGTTCGTCGAGCAGGGAGGCTGGGAGGGCTTCCTGCGAGCATTCGGGCTGGGGACGCCCACTTAGGAGAGGGGCCGTGGATGCGGTGCGTTAAATTGTGGGTACTCCTTCCTCTACTGAAACATCCGCCCAGTGTGGAAGAGTAGACCAAAACATCGCGTAAAGGGGTTCTCTAGAACTCGGTCTTGTAGAAATTCTTCCTATCACCAGACATATGATAAAGCTATTGCGGAATTGTGCCACCACTCCACAATTCAAATTGTTTTGGCAGAGTATTCAAATAATGCTGCTGCTCACGATACAGGTTCCTGCTTATGTATTTGACATGGGGGGTGTTTGGAAGCGGCTCAGTGACCCAGAGGTTGTGGTGCCGCGGCAGCGGAGCCGCTCCATCGGGGCCGTGCCCACCGCCGTGACGCAGCCACCGGGGAGTGACGGCGCCGACGTGGCGCGCCCATCACACGAATGCACACACACCCCACGTAGAGCCGGGAGGGAAGGTCACCTGGCCAACAGGTTTTTATCCAGAAGCCCCTAATGAGATCAAGCTTCATGGTTTCCTGCAGCCGGGAAATTGGGCGACCTACCCCCGAGGCTGAAGAGCACCGCGGTGCTGTGACCTGGGATTGTAATGGCATGGTCATGGCAGGGGCTGTTTAGCCACCGCGAGTGGAACCACACACACACAAACACGAGTCAGTGGGCGGATAGCGGGAAGAACGGAAAGCGGACGTCCAATAAACCACTGCGGTGACGTCACCAGAGCGGTGATCCGAGGGCGGGAAAATCCAGACCTCTGATTGGACAGGGGGGCACGGGGTGCGGGAACATCACCGTTCCACAGCTTCTGCAGCATCAGATTGGGACTAAGGTGAGTGCGGGCTAATTGATCAGAGGGAAGAAAGCGGAGAGGCAGGCAGGATAAGTTCAGCCCAGGATCCCCGAGGGATAAGCTAAAGTCTGCTGACCCACACAATCACGAGTAGTTTAGCGGGTTACTCGCGGTGAATAAAATAGCTAGTAGGGGGATAAACTGTGTCGTGTGGTCTTTGTGAGTGTGAAGAGGAAGGCGGAGTGCTTAGCATTCGCGTGCCCGTGCGGCTGTTTACCGGAGTGCTTAGCGTTTGCGTACCTGGGCGACTGTTTACGGGAGTGCTTAGCGTTCGCGTGCCCGTGCGGCTGTTTACCGGAGTGCTTAGCGTTTGCGTACCTGGGCGACTGTTTACGGGAGTGCTTAGCGTTTGCGTACCTGGGCGACTGTTTACCGGAGTGCTTAGCGTTCGCGTACCTGGGCGACTGTTTACGGGAGTGCTTAGCGTTCGCGTGCCTGGGCTACTGTTTACGGGAGTGCTTATCGTTCGCGTACCTGGGCGACTGTTTACGGGAGTGCTTAGCATTCGCGTGCCCGTGCGGCTGTTTACGGGAGCGCTTAGCGTTCACGTACCTGGGCGATTGTTTACGGGAGTGCTTAGCGCTTGCGTACCTGTGCGACTGTTTACGGGAGTGCTTAGCGTTCGCATACCTGGGCGACTATTTACGGGAGTGTCTTGCGGTCGCGTGCATGCGCGGTTGTTTCTAGCGAAGCAGAGAGCTAAGCGCCTGGTGTGCGCGTACACGCGCGGCTGTTTAAACGGCCCTTTTAAATCAGAGCGGAGTGACTCCCTCCAATAAGCGGCGCGCGCACGGCAGACACCCCTGCCCTCTCACCCCCGAACCCAACTCCCTCGCGTGTGATTGGTGTATGGGGCTGGGCAGGTATCGGTGTTGGGTTTGTTATTGCCTAGGCGCTTAGAGCGTGTGTGTGAGGGAGTCATGTGTCAGCATACCGTACCCATTTGTTTACATACTGAAATCATGCGTCGGCGCACCGTACCCATTTGTTTACGTACGTGAGTCACGCATCAGTGCGCCGTACCCATTTTTTTACGTACGGGACAGAGTCTTGCTTCGCGAGCGCGCTCACCGCAGCACGCCGCCACTGAACCCGCGTAGCGCGCCGCAAGAGTAAAGCGTACAAGCCCACTAATTGAGCCATGCCAACGCGGTCGGTAACAAAGTCAGGGGCCCCGGGGGGCGAGGAGTTGGAGGTCGCTAACCCGAACCCTACAGAACTGCCAGGTGGTAGTAGTACAAATGTAATGGGGGAGTCAGGGGGCAACGGCCCCGACAATTCAGTGATGGCGGGGGACGGCAGCCCCCACAGTTTGGCGTCAGAAGCGGTACGAACCCCCGCGTTACCCCACGCAAAAATATGGCATATATTTACCAGCCGGGGGGCTCCTTGGTGGAAGGCATTCGCCCGCAACGTCATAGGGGCTAAAGAGATTAATGGGTGGACGGACGCGCAGGCGTTACGCCAACTTATTATGAACCTGGATGGGCGGGCAGCCAATTTTGTGGAAGCCCTACCCACAAGCGCGCAGACACAGCTAGAGGAACTGATGCGCCGACTTGATCTGCGTTTCGGTACGCGTGATGAGGAGTAGGCAAAAGCAGCCTTAGAGGCACGCTACCGCCAACCCGGCGAGGACCTGCGTGATTATGCCGAGGATGTGCGCGAGCTAACAAAGATCGCACACCTGGGATACACGACAGAGATGATTGAGGAGCTTGCCGCTGAGAAGATCCAGCGATACTTGACTCGCACGTCGTGGTGGCAGCCAGACATGAGCTATACACGTCTCCCCTTTAACGCCCTTGTCGAGCGCGCGCGTAAATGTGAAGGAATTTCCAGCGAACGCGCGCAGCTCCGGGGGCTGGGAAGAGAGCGCACCATCGCAAGCCTGTCGTTAGAGTAGGAAGAGGAGGAACAGGAGCTCGCCACGACGGTAAGGGGTCGGGAAAGGGAGCCCCCGGTAGCCCGCGAGACAACCCCGGGATGGGTAGCAGGGCTACAGACCGGCATGGGTGATATAGTCGGCCAGGTGACCCAAGTTGGTGGCCATATCACCAAACTACAGTCCACAGTGGAGACCATTCAGTCGGAAATGGGGGAAATGCGCTCCACGGTAGGGGGGCTAGCCGGGAGGGTGGCCCGACTAGAGGCAGAGTCTGGGCAGCGGCGTACGGGAGGGGAAAGAGGGAGCGTGCGGGGAAGCTCCTACGGGGCCACCGCCCTTCCCCGAGCGTGTTACCTGTGCGACCGCCGCGGGAACCTCGTGAGAGACTGTCCTCAAATCGCCCGCACTAGACAGGCGCCAGGGTTAAACGCCAACGCCCCCTAGAGAGTGGACCACCTAAGGGTGCAATCGACGAGGTCCCAAAACAAAACAACGATAGTAATAATGGTGAGCGAGTGACCCCCGCACAGATTCCGACCACAACACCCAAGGACGCGGTGAGGACAGGTGACTGGCTATGGGAGCTGGTGGCGGCGATCACGGGGGCCACATCACTGGTAGGACAGGTGAACGGGCAGCGCACCTGGATCCTACTCGACACGGGGGCAGTGGCTTCACTCGTGAGCGCCACACACTGCAGCGTGCTCGGGGTTGACGTGAGCCGCCTGCAGGCACACAGCGAGCAGAGCCGGGATGGGGTTGCTGGGAAGGATCTCCCTCGAGGTCCGTCTCGGACACCAGGTGTGTACACAGGAATTCTATGTCTCGAGTGTGTTGTGCCATGAGTGTATTGCGGGTACGGACCTCCTGGAGAAACTGGGGCTCAACGACTAGCCAGGCCAGCGATGCGCCACCGTGGAGGACAGCGGGGAGAGGATCCCGCTCCTGGGACAAGAACGGAATCGCCCTCACTTCACACCCATGGCCGCCACCCTGGTGTCGGCCGTCACCATCGGCCCGCTTGCCGAGATGCTGGTGCCCGTAGCAACACCCTCCGCCGACCCCACACACCGACCATCGGGCGAGGTAATGCTAACTCCTCACCCGGAGCTGGCGGACCCGTACGGAGTTGTGGGGTCAGCCACACTGGTAAACGCAGATGAGGGCCGACTGTTTATGCGGGTGTTTAACCCACACAGTACCCCGGAAATTCTACGACGACGCACCACGGTAGCCACCATACACCCCCTGCACGCGCGCCATTCTAACGACTCGGTGTTTGCACTCTGGGCGGAAGACCCTGGCTGCCCCGAGGACAACCAGGATCTGGCCTGGCGAGTCGGCCCGACCCCCCGAGCCGAGATCGTTCCCTTGCATGATGCGTTACATGTGCCTTGGGCAGATTTACCTAAGGGGGAGGCCAATCAACTGTGCGGATTGCTGCAGGAGCACGCCAACGTGTTTAGTGAGCACGATTCAGATATGGGCCGGACAGACCTTGTTAAGCACCAAATTAACACAGGTGCAGCCCGACCCATCAAACTCCCCGCATACCGAGTGGGCGCGCCTGATCGGACCCAGATCAAAGAGGCAGTCGCGGATATGCTACGTGATAACATAATCCAGCCCTCGGCGAGCCCCTGGTCTTCCCAGGTAGTGCTAGTGACGAAAAAGGATGGGTCGACCCGATTCTGTGTTGATTACCGAAAGTTGAACGCAGTCACCCTCGGCGACGCCTTCCCCATACCGTGCATCGACGACACCTCTGACAGCCTCGCAATAGCACAGTATTTTTCCACCCTCGATCTGGGGTCCGGGTACTGGCAGGTGGAGATGGCAGAGGAGGATCGGCCAAAAACCGCATTCACCACCCCAATTGGACTGTTCGAGTTTCGAGTGCTTCCGTTCGGACTCACTAACGCGCCCGCAACGTTCCAGCGATTGATGGAGTTGGTGATGCGGGGCTTGCAGTGGGAACAGTGCCTGATTTACCTGGACGAGGTGACAGTGTTCAGTAGATCTGTCGGAACACTGGTCCAGGCTGCGAGAGGTGTTCCAGCGATTGCGAGCAGCCCATCTCAAGCTCAAGCCGCGTAAGTGCTACATTGCGCAGTGCGAGGTGGCATACCTCGGACACCGAGTCAGCGAGGCGGGGTGTGCACCGATCCGGAGAAGGTACGCGCCGTAGTGGAATGGCCACGGCCAAGGAACCTGACGGAGATCATTCTTGGGGCTCGCCACCTATTATCGTCGATCTGTAAAGGGATTCAGCGAGATTGCATGCCCCCTCACCCAACTCACCTCCCCTAAGAACCCCTATCAGTGGACGGAGGCCTGCCAGACGGCCTTCACCACCCTCAAAGACCACCTCGCCCACACCCCCACTCTAGCTTTCCCCAATTTCACCACTAATTTTATTTTAGACACCGATGCCTGCAGCAGTGGGCTGAGCACGGTGCTGTCGCAGGTGCAGGGTGGGACGGAGCGGGTCATCGCATATGCCAGTCGGACCCTGAGTGGGGCCGAGCTGAATTATTGCGTGACCCGTCAAGAACTGTATGCCGTGATCTTCGCGTGTAAACAGTTCCGACCGTATATGTATGGCAGGAAATGTCGGGTGCGCACCGACCATCATGCCCTGCATTTCCTCCTTACGTTCAAGGAACCACGGGGGCAGATGGCCCGATGGTTAGCGGAGTTGCATGAGTACAAATTGCAAATCGAGTACAGAGCTGGGCGTACACATGCAAACGCGGACGCCTTGTCGAGGCGACCCGCGGTGTGCGCCGAGACAAGGGCGGAGGAAGTCTGCCCGTGCTTCACGGGGGGACGCTGCCAGCAAACAGCGGACCACCGAGGGCGCGCCGAAACTAAAACCCCCCCTCGCGGGGGAGAGTGCAATATGTGCCACAGAAACCCCGGCAGGGGGAACCAGGGAACCGGGGGACCACCCGGCGGACGCGGAGCCCACGCCCCGGGGCCCAACGGGTCGCTTAATCCCACCCAATCGGATCCAGGAGAACATCGGCTGCGCCTTCCCAGGCCTGGACGACGAGTAGCTGAGACGGACCCAGCTGCGAGGATCCAGATCTGGCGGCGGTGGAAGCGGCCCTACGGGAGAAGAGGGACACCCTACCAGGACCCTGGCGTGGTTTGTACGCCCGGTTGTGCATGCAGAACGGGGTGGTACGGGAGCTCACCGAAGCCGGCCAGCCTGGGTGCATCTGTGTTCCCGCCCAGGTGCGACCCCAGCTGCTAAGACTAGTGCATGACCACCTGCTCGGGGGCCACGACGGGGAGACCCTGCATCGCCAATATCTCTGGCCCAAGTTAGCACAAGACGTGGCCGCCTGGGTGCAGGGCTGCCGCGCGTGTCAGTAATGCGGGCCCAAACCAGCGCGATACCAGGTCCCCCTGAGACCGTTCCGCGTCAGTCGGACGAATCAGCTGGTTGGGATCGACCTGCAGGGGCCATTCCCGCGATCCCACCGGGGCAACCGATATATTCTTGTAGCGGTGTTGTACTTCACACGCTATCCCATAGCGGTGGCCATCCCCGATAAGACAACCCTCATAGTGGCCCGAACATTCGTGGAACACTACGTACTTAAGCACGGGATCCCCGAACGAGTCATTACTGACCAGGGTAGTGAGTTCGACCCTATGCGGAGCTAGGGTCCGGGCCTACCTGCAAGGCGAGGCCGCACACCAGCGGCAGGAGCAGGGCGCCCGACCCCGGATGGAGCCCCCTTCTACTCGGCGGGCTCCAAGGTGTGGCTGCACACCCCTCGCGTCGGGGCCGGACAGATGGGGAAGCTAACCACCTACTGGCGGGGACCCTGGACCGTGGGGCGACAGATCTCCCCCTGGACGGTACTGATTCAAGGGGGGGAGAGAGGCCGGGAGATGGTGGTCAATGTCCGGCGAATAAAACCATGGAGGGCGGCCCCAGCGAGGGAGAACCCCGCCGTTCGAGGACCCCGATACCCCGGGGTCCCCACACCCCCCCCCCCCCCCATACCCGGGGGCCTTGCACAGTGTATGGGCCCCACGGAGCCCCGGGCCCCAGGGGGTCCCGACCCGAGCCAGGAGAGACGGGTACGATGGCCCCTGCACCCTACCGCTACCGAGTTTGTCTTCCAGCTCGCACGTACCCAGGACCGGTGAGAACCACTGGAGTGGAGGAGGAGACCGCCGCCGGAACCCCGAGAGGTGGAGCCACCACCGCCAAGGCCAGCCACGAGAGCCGGACGAGTCCCGCGGACCCCGCGGCGCTACCTTGTAGGGGCAACCCAGGCGAGGTGCTCCAGTCAACCCGGGACGAGGACTGACACCTCGGGGGGCTGTGTGGTGCTGCCACAGCTGAGCCACTCCGTCGGGGCCATACCCACCGCCGTGACGCCGCCACCGGTGCCTCGGATTTCCCGCCACTCTCCCGAGGCCGGTGCTCTCGCAGACGTCCGCTGTTTAGCCTCTACACAGTTGTGGTGCTGCCGCAGCGGAGCCTCTCCGTCGGGGCCGTGCCCACCGCCGTGACGCCGCCACTTGGGAGTGACGGCGCCGACGCGGCGCCCCCCTCGCACGAATGCACGCACACACCATGTAGAGGCGGGAGGGACGGTCACCTGGACATTGTTGCCGTCAATGATAAGTGTGATTTGTAGAGTGTCTTGTCTAACTGATCTAGTTCGGTGCGTATAAGTCTGATTTTCTCTGAGATAAGAGCTAAGCTAGTTTTGAAAAGAATTCGTTTCGCATTAGAAGAAGTTACAGCAGCAGAGGTCAGTGTAAATGCGATTGGAATTACCCCAGAGTCGCGGCATCTCTTCAGAAAGGTAAGAGACTCGATCAGCTGAGCCTTCTTATCCCGGAGTTTGTTGAAGGATCTTAAAGTGACGTGGAAACCCTCCCCGTAGAGGCGGTAAAATTTTCATTTAAAGCTTTCGTGACTGCAGTAATTCATATTCTTAGCTCTTTCGGTAAAGTCACGTTGAAGGGAAAACAATAAAATAATAAATATATATAAAACAATAAAAATTCTCACGACGTTTCGAAAGGAATAGATGTAAGATGCATGGAACATCTGAAGGTTGTGCTAGTTTACTTGTTAGGAAGCCATGCTTGTAATTGTGCATGTTAAAAAAGATAGGTCCACCTGGATTGTGGATCAATTCACGTGATGTTTTAATCTCTTTTAGCTGTTTTATAAACATATTGGCCCTTAGGATTTCAATTTGCGCACATAAGAAAGAAATATTATGAAAGTATCTTTACATATTTTTTTTTAATTGTCGTAATTTAAATGCACTAACAAGACTAAAACCTTGAATCACATCCAAAAAAGGAATCTGTGCCTGTAATGCCCACAAATTATTAATAGACTTCAGGTATTGTATCCCTATTGTACAGATACATGGTTTCTGTCTTTGTTTTTTCATAGCCCCTCTTTCTTTTGTACTTGTAATATGTTGGATAAACATGTTGAGACAAAATTGCACAAATACATGTCAATCTGCTGTTCCTTTTCATAGTTCTTATCTTTTTGATGGTGCTCGGTTGACTTAACGTAAGTGAATTGTGGCACCATGAAGGCATGCTATTGGGTGGATTAGAAATATAAATGTTATGGCAACAGACATTCAATATAAGTATTTTATTTAGTAAATCCAAATCATTGAACCAGATATTTAGTAAGCTTATATCAATTTCACCCAGGCAATTAGTACATGTAAATCAATTTCAGCCAGATCATTAATAAATATTAATCAGATTCCTCCAAATATTTAGTAAATCTAAATTACCATTGCTCAGACATTTAGTAAATATAAATCACTTTTCCTTGTAAAATCTATTTGTATTTGCACTATTTTTCAGGCTAAATAACTCATCATTTGGCATGCTATTACTAAATCCAACACATTTTAACTGTTGCTTTTATTACCATGTACTTACTTTTATTCTTTATTTTTAATTTATTCAATATTTTTTTTTCAAAATTGTAGTGCTTAAAATCTATTCAATTATATCACGTATCACTTCATTGCCAAAATAGTTTTAAGTAACAATGGGTCACTCATTATAGACACCCAGAGAGACCTACAGATTTGCACGGTTGGCTACGTACGGTGCGAAAGAGGTTCAACATACAGGTTGGTGCTGATGAATTCTGACTACCCAATAAGTTGTATTTGTATTCTTGGGTCTTTCGGTAAAGTCACCACGTAGATAGGTTCAGAGAAAGTAGCAAAAATAACAAAAAACTACGACGTTTCGATTGCAACAAAAGCGGTCATCAAAGACTTTTAAAACGGCCTGCATCAGCACCTTTCCACCTCCTTGTTTCCTCCTGATGTCGAGGAATGAGTGGGTGGGTGAATGAGTGAGTGGATGAGTGGTTGGGTGAGTGAATGGGTGGGTGGTTGAGTTAATGAGTAGATGTGATGGTGAATGAGTAGATGGGTGTGTGAGTGAAAGGGTGGGTGAGTGAATGGGTGGGTGAGTGAATGAGTGGATAGGGTGGGTTAGTGAACAGAAGGGCAGTTGTGTGAATGAGTGGATGGGTTGGTGAATAAGTGAGTGGGTGGGTGAGTGAATGAGTGGGTGGGTGAGTGGTTGAGTTAGTGAATGAGTGGGTAGGTGAGTGAATGAATAGTTGGGTGAGTGAATGTGTGGGTGGGTGGGTGAGCGAATGAGTGGGGGGGGGGGGTGAATGAGTGGGTGGGTGAGTTAATGATTAATGGGTGAGTGAACGAGTTGGTGAGTGAGTGGATGAGTAGTGGGTGAGTGAAATAGTAGGTGGATAAGTTGATGAGTGTATGGGTGAGTGAATGAGTGAGTGGGTGGGTGAGTGAATGAGTGGGTGGGTGAGTTAATGAGTGGGTGAGTGAGTGAATGAGTTCGTGGGCGAGTGAATGAGTGGGTCTGTAAGTTGATGAGTGTATGGGTGAGTGAATGAGTGGGTGTGTACGTTGATGAGTGCATGGGCGAGTGAATGAGTGCGTGGGTGAGTGAATGAGGGGGTGGGTGAGTAAAGGAGTGGGTGCGTGAGTGATTGAATTGCAGTTTTGGGAAGGCGCCTGAAATCTAGGCGGGGGTTGGTGGATCACCACACACAAGATGAATGGATGAGTTGGTGAGTGACCCCACCCTACCTGGCCATTATATACTCATTCTACCGGGCAATTATGAACCCAACCTTTCATTATCACCAGCACCAATAATCATCACCAGCACCAGCACGAACCATTATCATCATAACCAGCACCAATAATCATCATCATGGCCAGCACCAATCATCATCATCATCCCCAGCACCAGGACCAATCATCATCATCACCATGACCAGCACGAACCATCATCATCATGACCAGCACAAATAATCATCATCACCAGCACCAATCATGATCATCTTCACCAGCACGAATCATCATCATCATCATAACCAGCACCAGCACTCATCATCATGCTCATCACCAGCACCAATCATCATCACCAGCAACAATCATCATCTTCATTACCAATCATCATCACCAGCACCAATCATCATCACCAGCATCACCAATAATCATCATTGTCATCACCAATCATCAGTCGTCATCACCAGCACCAATCATCATCATTATCACCAGCACGAATCAGCGTTATGACCAGCACCAGCACCAATCATCATCATCACCAGCAGCAATCATCATCACCAGCACCAATCATCATTATCATCAACAGCACCAATTATAAATCATCATCACCAACCACCCACCACCACCCAACACCACCCACCACCACTCACCTCCACCATCCACCACTCACCACCAACCACCACCACCACCCACTACCCACCAACCACTAGCCACCACCCACCACCACCCACCACCAACCACGAGCCACGACAACCCACTACCAACCACGCACCTCCACCACCACCCGCCACCCACCACCCACCACCACTAACCACCACCCACGACCACCCACCACCCACCACTACCCACCACCATCCACCACCACCTAGCACCACGCACCACCCAGCACCACCCACCACCACGCATCACCACCCACCACCCACCATCACCCACCATCACCCACCACCGATCTCCACCAACCACCCACCGCCCACCACCACCAAACCACCAACCACCCACATCCACCAACCACCCACCACCACCCACTACCACCTCCACCACCCACCAACCACCACAACCACCCACCAACCACTACCATCCACCAACCACCACCCACAAACCACCACCACCACCCTCCAACCACCTCCCTCACCCACCAACCACCACCACCACCCACCAACCACTACCATCCACCAACCACCACCCACAAACCACTACCCACAAACCACCACCCACCAACCACCATAACCACCACTACCCACAAACACCCACCAACTACCACCTACCACCAACCACCACCACCCACCACCACCACCCACCAACCACTACCATCCACCAACACCACCCACAAACCACCACCCACAAACCACCACCCACCAACCACCATAACCACCACTACCCACAAACACCCACCAACTACCACCTACCACCAACCACCACCACCCACCAAACACTACCACCGCCACCACCCACCAACCACCACCACCCACCACCACCCATCCCCACCCACCAACCACCACCACCCACCACCACCCACCACCACCCATCCCCACCACCACCCACCCCCACCCACCACCCACAACCAATCACCACCAACCACCACCATCCACAACCAACGACCAACTCATCCAACCACAACCACCAGCAACTACAACCACCACCAACCACAACCACCACCTACCCTCATCATCACATAATCATCATCCATCATCATCATCCATCATCATCGCCACCCAACATCATCGTCACACATCACCACCCATCATGACCAGCATCCTTCATCACAACCACCCATCACCTATCATCACCACCACCACAGACCCATCATCACCACCACCCATCATGATCAATCACCCAATATCACCAACCACCACCACCAACCACCACCACCACCCACAACCACTCACCCACAACCACCCACCCACCACCACCCTCCAACCACCACCACCCACCACCACCCCCAAGCAACCACAACCGCCACCCAAGAACCACCAATCACCACTAATCGCTAAATACCACAAATTACCAATCACCGTTAATCACCAATCACAACCAATAACCACCAACCGCCAAACACCAATCACCACCAATCACTGTTAATCACCAATCACCACCAAACAACACCAATCTCCAAACACCAATAACAAACATTCACCACGAATCACCAATCAAAAACAATCACCAATCACCACCACTCATCATGAATCACCAATCACCATCAATCACCACCAATCACCATGAATCACCAATCACCATCAATCACCACCAAACACCATCCATAACCACCAATCTCCAATCACCTTTCACCACCAATCACCAATCACCACCAATCACAAATCACCACCAATCACCAATCATCACCAATCACCACCAATCACAACAATCACCAATCACCACTAATCACCACCAATCTCCAATCACCACCAATCTCCAATCACCACCAATCTCCAATCACCACCAATCACCACCAATCATCATCATCACCCATCATCACCACCCATCATGATCACCACCCTTCATCACTACCACCCTTCATCACTTCCAACTATCAAAACCACCACCAATCAACCATCATTATCACCATGACCAATCATCAGCACCACCCATCATCACTTTTACCTATCATAACCACCACCCATAAACCATGATCATCACCATGACTAATCATCACCACCACCCATTATCACGGACCACCATCATCATCATTGCCACCAACCACCCAACATCACCATCACCCATCATTATCCTCACCACAAATCAGCATCATCACCCATCATAATCACCACCCATCGTGATCACCACCTTACATCATTAACACCAATTATCAGCATGAACACCCACCATCATCACCAACCATCATTATCACCATCTATCACAATCATCACCACCGATCATCATCAACCACCTATCAACACCACCACCACCGACCATCATCAACACACATCATCACCCATCAACCATCATCATCAACAGCCATCAGCACCCATCATAATCACCACCCATCGTCATCTATAACCATCATCACCACCCACCATCATCAACCACCACCACCCATCATCATCACCCATCATCATCACCACCCACGGCCACCACCCGCACTGCACCACGTGGTGCGGCAGCTGTGCGCGTGGGGGCGGAGCCTCGCGGAAGTGACGTCATTTCTGGTACGTCATAGCCACGCCTCCACCGCCAGTCGAGAGGAATGCGCACGAGGGAGCAGCTGCAGACGACGTTGGAGAGCGAATCCTCAACGAGGTGAGCGTCCCTGTTGACTATGAGTGTTGTTTATCTTTATTTTACATTTTGACCGCAAATTAAAGCCTCATTATTGTTGATATGTTGGTATTTTTATTTTCTGCAATCAAATTAGGACTGCTAGATAGGTTACTTGGCATGCCCTGATATGTTGCTTTTACTGTCACTGTTTAGACATAAGCGAGTCAGCATTTTAAAATTAATAACTAACTTGTTTAAATCTCAGAGTATGAATAACATGTCTACAATTATTGTTTTCTGATTGCTGGCACAATTGTGCCCTACATTTTATGTATTGAATGTTATTCAACATTGGGGAGGAGTCTGCCTTCTTGTTCAGACCCCAGCTGCTGCCATAGTTGTCTCTAATCTGTGATGTCACAGCCACATGGGTGGTGTCTCTGACATCACGTGACCCACGACGTCATGCTCGGTTTATAACAAATAATTTAAGTAAGGTCATATGACCCTCATGACCTACAAGGCATAGGGGGGGGGGGGGGGGTGTTTATCAAGAATTCGATTAATGCAAATGGGCTGTACATTAACATGCATGTGTGGATTAAATATCATTAAGTTTGGCGATTATGTTTAATGTAATAGGCTGGTGGAATAAACATGTTTGTGTGGATCGATGAGTGAGTGATCAGAAGCACGTATGAGTGGCAAACAAGTGCGGGCGTTGGCTTGAAAGCAACAGGCATGGAAGTGATGGGATTGGTACAGTGAGTGGCCAAATATGTAATATTTTAGAGGATGAGTGATTCAAATTGTTGCTAAATCTTAGCGTTGTTCCAAACTCCACAGGCCATCCAACTTCACGCAGAATCTACTCTTTCCCAACAACATGGATAGCCATATCAAGTGGGCTGAGATTGTGGATGACTATGAGGGTAAGTCCCAGATACCTGCATCACGTGGCTTATATACAGAGAAGGAGGCTCCTTTATCAATTACTTTGAGAAGACATGGCTTGGTTGTGATGGGAAGACGTAATGATCGAGTGTTCCAGAAACGATGGGTTTATATCTGAATTTCAGCCATTTTTGTTTAAACTGGGGTCTCAAGCTTATGGAATTAATGGTCTCAGAATGCCCACAAAAACATGGCTTGTAAAGTTTTACTGCCATGTGATGAATATTTCTCAATAGCAGCTCCTGTTGTGTGGAAAGAGCTAATTACAGGGATCTTAAAATTCGTTCTGTGAAACTCCATGTTCTTCGTTCTCTAATTCATTACTCGTCCTTTGAATTACCTGTCTGCTCTTCGCAGGCCGGGAATCGTCGCGCCAGTCGACCACCTGGGGTGACATTATGGATAAAGTGGACCCTTTCCCAGGCCAAGGTTACAAGCATCGCTCCCCAAAGGTGTGTATGGGGTCTGTGGGGGTCAAATACACATTATCTACAAAACTGGCACACCATCTCTCCACATTACCTTTCTCACCACACCACCACCAATTAAATAGACCATCATATAGCCTTATCATGAATCTATAACATCACAAGACACCATCTCTCTGGAACATTCCTCTGCTTCACCTCTCTGTATATCAAAACCAGCTCCAGACACCATCAGCCAATCTCTCCACCATCCCACTCATGCATTGGTCATTTATTACCATTGAGGACGAAATGATATAAATCAGTCACATTAATTACGTCTGCTAGTTCAGTTGATTGGAAGTAGCCATTCCAGTTGCCCACTATGGGCACTGCGTAAAATTTGTCGAGATTATGGGCTACGAGATCTTTATAATGTAACATTCTGTGGAAACTATTGCCAGTGATGATTGTTGCCAACAATTGCTATGAAATATTCCCAGTCGATCACAGACTTAAGTGCATGTATGGGGTGTGTGAGGATATATGAGGATGTAACATGTATTTTGATTATGTAGGGGTTGGGATTATTAAGGGTTAGGGCTACACGTACAATGTGATAAAAGTATTGATGGATAAGGTGTTATGTTATCAGGTGATTTTATATATTCAATCTTGATTTGAAATTTTCTTGACTGTGTATATTCATGCGAGTGTAAAAAGCGAGTTTGAATGAGTGAACGTGGATGTCTGCATCTGTACAAAGATGTGTGAGTATGCATTTGTGTTGGGTTTATGTGCACGTTTATGTTTGCATGCATGTGGGTATTAATTTTTGTTTGCATGTGCATGTCTGAATATTAATGTGGTGATCTTTGCTTGAACAGAGGATAATTGGGGAGTTAAAAGACTTCAGCGGGGTGAAGCGTCTTCAGGAGAAGGACCTTGGGACGCTGAAACGCCTCCTGGTAGAGGAGCGCCTCTTTGAGGTGCAGCGCCTGGCCAGGGAAAAGTGCCGCACAGTGGAGCATTGCTTCAGAGACCATCTCCTCAAGAAGCGACTCGTTATAGTGCAGTGCTTCGCGGAGGAGAAGCGACTTCGTGAGATGAAGCATCTTGAGGAGAAGCGTCTGGAGGAGGATGAGAAGTACCTTGAGGAGGAGCAGTGCCCCGTCAGGACCGCTGCCATCACCACCACTGCCAGCAACGCTGCAACCACCACCACCGCTGCCACCCCCGCCATCACTGCCACCACTGACACGACTGCCACCACCGCCACCGTCACCGTCACCGCCACCACCGCGGCAACCACCACCTCTGCCACCACCACAACTTACTCCACTGCCAGCGCCACCACCACTGCTGCCACCGCCACCACCGACACCTTTGACGCTACCGCAACCACCTCCACCAACTCCACCACGTCCACCGCCATCATCACCACCGACCGCCCTGCCGCTAACGCCACCACCACTGCCACCACCATGGCAACCACCACCTCTGCCGCTATCAACGCAACCAACACTACCACTACCGCCACCACCACCACCACCACCGCCACTGACATCACCAGCACTGCCACCTCAGCTAACACCACCACCACCGACACCACTGCCACCACTTCTGCCACCTCCGAGGACGAGGAGGTTGAGGAGGATGAGGAGAGAATTGAGAAAACAGAGAAGGGGGATACGATGGTGGTGGAGGATGAAGATGAAATGGAGGACGAGACAAAGGAGCAGGAGATGGAAGAGGTGCAGGTGGTGGAGGTGGTGATGCAGGGAAAGAAGAGGAAGCGAGGGGGCCTCGCTCGCGTTGCAAGAGCGATCACCTCACTCCTCCGCCGCGTGCTGCTTTGTGGTAGCATGTCAACCACTCAGTAGGGGTGATGGTGGTGGTCGTGGATTGGTGCCAACCATGACCACTATCACCATACTACCCACCCACCCTGTGATACATGCCACACCCACCCACCCCGTGATACATGAAACACACTTACCACACGGTTCCCCAGAGAAACGTTGCCAGTGGGACCACAGCTGTTGAAGTGGAGAACGATTGCTACCAAGACACCACGCACACCACACACACACGGGACTAGCCCAAAAGCATAGCCGGCCCCACTCTGGGCCCCTTCCATGCTGGTTTTTATCCAGGCAGTCCTCATGGGATGACCTTGCTATGGTTTCCAGGACATGGAAGGGGCAGAAAAGCCAGGGTGAGAGAGCTGGAGGGGTCTGGATCGGCCAATGGACGACACCTGCCACATGGCAAGCCCCAGGGCCACCCTGCAAAGAATACGGTTAAATACCATTGTTCTTATTGGTACTATAAACTCTTTGAAATAAACCCATGATGACAAAAAATATATTTGAATTGCTTGCAAGTGCTGCCTGAGTTGGTTAAATGTGCCTTGGCTCAGGTGTGCGGTTTTCCAGCTGTGTGTGGAGGTACAAGGACAAATATAGAATGATCGCCGTTTTGAGAGATGGTCCTTCTTTAGAGCACATACAAATGTCGGTGGGAAAAGATATTCAGGTGATTCGCCTCCTTCACAACACTGCCACTCTACTCCACTGCCCCACTGATCCACTGCTCCACTGCCCCACTGTCCCACTGTCCCACTGCTCAATTGATCCATTGCCCCTCTGCCCAACTGTCCCTTTGCTCCACTACTCCACTGCCCTACTACCCATTTGGCCCACTGCTCTTCTGCTCCGCTGTCCCACTGCCCATCTGCTCAATTGCCCTACTGCTCAACTACTCCAATGCTCCACTGCCCTTCTACTCCACTGCCCCTCTACCTCCCTGCTCCACTGCCCATCTGTTCCCCTTCTGTAACAGCAGTTGAAACAAACGTTTGAGTTTCTTAACCCCCCCTGCCTCTGTCCACCAATCAGTAGAAATGGGTAAGCCACAATCGAGCAGCAAGGTGCATGTGGTGTGTTAAAGTGTGGGTACTCCATCTTCTAAAATATCTGCTCAGTGTGGAAGAGTAGAACAAAACATCGTGTAAAGGGGCTCTCTAGAACTCGGTCTTGTAGAAATTATTCCTGCAACCAGAGGTATGATAAAGCAATTGCGAAATTGGGTCAACACTCCACAATTCAAATTGTTTTGGCAGAGTATTCAAAGAATGCTGCTGCTCACGATACAGGTTTGCTACTTATGTATTTAACATGGGGGGTGTTTAGAGGCGGCCCAGTGACCGAGAGGTCAGAGCACTGAAGTGGGACCACGGAGTAACTGGGTCTGAATCCAGGCACCCGCCTGTGATCAAAGTGGGTTGTCAAGTCTAGCGAGTTCATGATCTCAGCCTGGTCGTCAATGACTGCGAAACATAAACCATCACATGGCAGTAATGTGGTTCTCTACTTAATTTGCGTGAGGAGGCCCTCGTAAAACCATGTTTTTACAAGAAGGTCTGCATTGTGCACATAGAATCGCCCCTTGGATACGGAGAATAGGAGCGACCGCCCAGGTCCGCGGGCATTGGGGGGGCCCTGCGCTTCAATGTCACGGGGGTGTCAAATGTAATACTTGCGGTGGAATTTGAACGCGTCGGAGGCCCACATGCTGGGATTTTCCCCTGGCCTAGCACCCTTATGGACGGTCCTGTGTGTACATTGTTCAAAGTCTCGCACAGGCTTTTGCCAAACTCAATTATGGCAATAATAATAAAACGAATTACAGGACTGTGAAGGACATGGCATGTGAGCCCTGTAGCTCTCCCAAGTGCTTGTGGGTTGAACCGCGTGTTGTTCAGCAGGAATTCAGTGTTTTTGAAGAGAGGTGAGACAGTGAGACCCAGGTTAGTGTGGGTAGAGTGGTGAGTGTGACAGTAAGACAGACCCAAGTGAGTGAGTGTAGGAAGACAAATGAGTGAGAGAGTGAAACAGACTCTGGTGAGTGTGTGTGGGTAGAGGTGAGTGTGACATTGAGACAGACCAATGTAAGTGTCTGTGGAATGTGGTGTTAAAGTAAGACAAACCCAGGTGAGTGTGGTAGAGAGGTGAGTGTAACAGTGAGACAGACCCAGGTGGGTGAGTGTGACTAGTGATGTGAGTGTGACAGTGAGACAGACCTACGTCAGTGCGTGTGGATGAGGTGAGTATGACAGTGAGACAGACCCAGATGAGTGAGTGTACGAATAGAGGTGAGTGTGACAGTGAGACAGACCAAGGTGAGCCCGGTTGTCCTTGACAGCACAAAGAAGTAAGAACATTGTTACGACCAACGTTACAGGAGGGAGGATCCTGCTCTTTATTACGTGGATGAGAGGGCACTTGAAATGTACTCAGAAGTAGCTCCGTGATTACAGCTTCAGTGGGCCATTCTCTAACACAAGGCTTGCAATCTTCTGCTCGAGACACGAATGATTCGTTGTTTCCACGGCAGGATGGCAACATCCAACCGAGGTTAAGATTTGGGTAAAATTAGAAAATGCAGGTTTACTAATAAAATACGTTGCAGTTTGGTTACCAAAGCAGTGGGTTGTCGGCATGTAGCATGGAGGTAGGGTAGATGTGAAGTTTAACGTCATTGAGTAAAAACTCAGAGTGAGTGTACATCTACTGTCGTTATGATCCACGTCTAGCGATACACGCAGAGACACGAGGAGCAGGAGGTACTCTATTTATTATAGCCTTCACAGGGTACAAGGGGTCACTACACTTTCAGTCAAGAGAGCTAACAGACTGCCTGTCTGACACCGCCGAGAAAATGCAGATGGTGACGATGACTCCAGCAGTCCGACGAGATTCCACTCCAAGCAACAGCCCCAAACCTTTGCCCGGGGTCCCCTTTTATCCTCCTAGCGTGGCCTCGCTAGGAGGATAATGGAAATCAAATTATAACATTTTTGACATGTTTTTCTGGATGTTTTTGTTGTTATTCTGCCTCTCACTGTTCAAATAAACCTACCATTAAAATTATATTCTGTTCATTTCTTTGTCAGTGGGCAAATGTACAAAATCAGCAGGGGATCAAATAAGTTTTTCCCTCACTGTACTTGATATGTACAGGACCGGACAACATCACCTTAACAAATTCATATGCCACAGATTGCACATTAGATCAGAGCACAATTATTTGTTTTGTCATAGTTCTGAATGTCTCAACTGGGACCAAAAAAGTTAAACAAAGTTAATGTAATAAACAGTGCTTGTTAATATTTGTCTGTTGTTTAAAAGAAATAAGTTTCTGTTCCCAAAACTTATTTTCAATAAATTGTACCATAGATGTACACTTGAATAGTGTGCTGATCTTTAAAGGTGTATTGAATATTTTTTTACATACTGCGACTCATAATCCTGCTGTTATGGAGTGACTCATACAGCCAGCTATGGCTGCAAAGTTTGGTCGTACATGTTATGTATATATCGTTAATTGTTAAATTTGAATCACAGTTCCTATGATCACTGTTACATTGTTTTTATAGCTTTATTTTGGTGATTTTGAAAACGTTTTGGTTTAGCCATGTTTGTTTTTTGTAGTACAGAGTTAGCCTGATAACTTTAATCTAAATTGTCTTATGATTGTTATTATTCGACTTGCATCCCACCGGGATTTTTGCACACAGTGTTGATATACGGTGCTTTTCTGGAAGACTTTGCTGTCTTTTCCTGGATTTTTCTGTTGCGTGTAGTCGCTTTAAGATATTCCTTGATCATGTTTTTGTTTGTTGCGGTTGCACCCGAGTCAAGAGCAACATAGCTCACAGGGTTATACCAAATAAATGAATCTGAAAAACTTAAATGAATTTCTGCTTGCATGTCTGTATATTCATGTGATTATCTTTGCTTGAACAGAGGATAATTGGGGAGTTGAAGGATCTCAGCGGGGTGAAGCATCTCCAGGAGGAGAAGGACCATGCGACAGAGAAACGCCACATGGTAGAGGAGCACCTCTTTGAGGTGCAGCGCCTTGCCAGGGTGAAGCGCCGCACAGAGGAGAACTGCTTCAGAGACTATTTCCTCAAGAAGCGCCTCGTTAAAGTGAAGTGCTTCACGGAAGAGAAGCGTCTGGTGGAGGAGAAGTGTCTCGCCAACGTGAAGAGCGTCGAGGAGGAGAAGCGCCTCATGGAGGAAGAGCGGTGCCTCGCCAGGACTACTACCATCACCACCACCAACGCTGCCACCTCCGCCCCACCACCGCTGGCGCCACCGCCATTACCGCTGCCGCCACCGCCACCTCCGCTGCCACCATCACCACCATTGCCACCGCCACCATGGCCATCACCTCCAGCACCTCCGCTGCCACCACCGATGCCACCGACGCCACCTCGGAGGTTGAGGAGCATGAAGAGAGAATGGAGAAAACAGAAGAGGGGGAGAAGATGGTGGTGGAGGATTAAGAGGAGGTGGAGGAGGATGAGACAAAGGAGGAGATGGAGGTGGTGATGCAGGGAATGAAGAGGAAGCGAGAGGGCCTCGCTCGTGAGGCGAGAGCGGTCACCTCACTCCTCCGCCGCATGCTGCTTTGTGGTGGCATGTCCACCACTCAGTAGGGGTGATGGAGGTCGTGGATCGGTGCCTACCATGACCACTATCACGATACTATCCACCCACCCCGTGATACATGTCACACCCACACACACACCACATGGGTCCCCGGAGAGACCACGCCACTGGAACCACAGCTGTGGAATGAAGCTGAGCAGCAGATGCCAGGACTACAGTGGAGAACGATTGCTACGAAGACACCGCACACCACACACAAACGGGACTAGCCCAAAAGCATAGCCGGTCCCACCCTGGGCCCCTTCCATGCTGGTTTTCATCCAGGCAGTCCTCATAGGATGACCTTGCCATGGTTTCCAGGACATGGAAGGGGCAGCTGACCCAGGGTGAGAGAGCTGGAGGGGTCTGGTATGGACAATGGACGACACCTGCCACGTGGCAAGCCCCAGGGCCACCCTGTAAAGAAAAAGGTTCAATACCATTCTGTTAAATTTCGATTTAAAGCTATCTTGGCTGCAAGGATTCATCTTCTTTGGTTCTTTCGGTAAAGTAGCGTAGAATGAGAATAAAATAATACATTGATCAAATAAAATAACACAATAAAATTCTCACGACGTTTCGGCCACAACACAAGCGGCCTTCATCAGGTGAAGGGACGAGACTGTCTGGAGGAAAGCGCTGGAGTGAACACAGCCAAGCTCAGACCGCGACCTTTAAGCTGTGTGAGAAGAAACAGAGCGCCTTGACAAACGAATTAGCATAAAATTTAGCATTGAAAGAGCTGAGTGATTAGCTTGTGACTGGTCACAGAAATGGCTATGTTAAAGTCAAAGCCTACACATCCACAGAGGCACCTAGTACAAATCAAACAGGATAATTTAGCATTGAAATTGCTGAGTGATTAGCTTGTGTCTGGTCACAGAAATGGCTATGTTAAAGTCAAAGCTTGCAAGCAGAAATATCCCTGTGAAACTCGCACAGACAGACACACACACACGCAGATGCGCACACAAACAGGCACACAGGCGCACACAGACACTACTGCTACTAACTACTACTCAGTACTACCACTGCTGCTACCACTAAGCGTAAAACATTCCCATCGTGATTGTGACTCTGACTGGCCGTTGCGGCGCTGCTGCTGCTGCTTCTTAGATACCCCAGGAGCAGCTCCAATGCCGCTTCGAGGTGCGAGAGAAGATTGGCGAGGGAGGGCAGGGAGTGGTGCTGCGGTGCGTGGACCACAATATGGGATTCCTGGTGGCTGTCAAGATGCTGGCACTGCCCATCCAGTAGGTTGGGGCAGGGGTGATGGGGTTGGTGGTGGTGGTGGTGTGGGTGGGTGCTGGTGGTCTTAACACAGCGGCCATGGTCATAATTATAAATGAATACAATAATAGATAATAAATGCAAGTAAATACAACATGGTTACAAAATAATGAGTATAATAGTAAACAACAATGATAATAACCTCTGCAAAACTATCTCTAACTATAAACTGAAACTATCTCACTAAAAAATTAACCGTCGTAAAACTACTATGAACTAGAGACCCACAGAGACCCACAGACTTGCTGTGTGCACACAGCCCTACCAAAATGGAGATGCAGAGGATGGAGTTGAAGGTGATCACGGAGCTGCAGGGGGAGGGCAGTGCTGAGCTGCACGGCGTCATCCGCGTCCTGCACTCGTTCCACTTCCGCGGACACAACTGTCTCGTGCTGGAGCTGTTGAAGTACGCATCATCACCATTGTTATTATTGTCATCATTATCATCATTATCACCATCGTCATCATTATCGTCATTATCACTATCGTCATTAAAATTGATTAACACAGAAGTGTTGTGTTCTTTCGTGACATTTATGCATAAGAACTGTATTCTGTGCTGAGATCTGAACTTGGAGACCTGGCTGAACACACTACCACATACTCAGTAAATGTTAAAGCGGGAATAATTGTATTATACTGATCGATAGTACAAAGTTAAACAACACAGCCGAGTTTAATCTGACATGCTCAAGTACCTGCATAACTGCATATGATTAATTGCATTATCCCGATTGAAAACCGACCCTCGTCAACGAGGCGGGGCCTAATTATCATAACGGCTCGCAGTAGCATAATCACACATACACTAGCATAAATTAATACGATTCTCTCTCGCATTCGCATAGTTTATGCGCATAAATTACAGCAAATTAACATTTTTTCGGATAATTATGCAAATTTCAAATTTGATTTAATTTTTATTATTTTCATCAAATTTTCATAACCTACATATACAACAGACCGCAACCTCACCCCAACCGTGACGCGTGTCGGAGAGCCCTCATGTCGTTGTTGTTGACTCCGTAGTACAGGTTTTGTTTGGGTTAGATCGCGTGAATATATAAATGTTGTGTTATTATACCTCGCCACCACCCGACACGGCCATCACCACACAGAGACCCATAGACATCGTCACCACACAGAGACCCACAGACTCACCACACTGTCAACCACAGACTCAGCCCCTTTACCGTATTCACCTGATTAAGAGACTCAGTTTTTTTATGTTCTTGTTACAACAAAGTATGGTTTGCGTCCTATAATCCGGTAGTAGGATAGATCGGATTGATTTAACTCACCCGTTTTGGGGTGCGTCTTACTTTACCCACTAAGCTATTCATTGTTGTTATGTTTGTGTTATATTTTAAATACAAAATGTTTACATTTGTGGGACCTCTTTGGCCCAGAATTACAATTACAGAATAAGGGATATGGTGTTACCACCTCGTGGAAATAGAAAAACTTCATCAGCAAAAAAGGAAAAGGAGGAGGGAGACACAGGGAGGAGGGAGACGGGGGAAGGAGGGAAACACGGGGAGCAGGAAGGAGACCGGGGGAGGAGGGAGACACAGGGAGGTGGAAGGAGACAGGGGGAGGAGGAGGAGGAGGGAAATGAGGGGGAGGAAGAGAAGGAGGTGCTGCAGCTGCTGACCTTCTTGACAGCGAATCTGATCGCCGGTTTCATGGCTCACCTAGCGACACAGACGGAGTGGCTGCAGTTGCAGGAGCAGCTGCAGAAGGTGCAGAAGGTTCAGCAGCTGCAGGAGGTTCAGCCAGCACAGCTGGTGCAGGAGGTGGTCAACTGCCTGGCAGACCTGTTCCTCGTGCGGTTCAGAGACTCCGTTCTGGACTTGGTGAGCCACACGGAGGAGCGGGTGGTGCACCGAGGGCTCCTCCGGCTGCTCGTGGACGTGGCCTGGGAGGTCCTCCGCGATGGCTCCGCGAGCTGGGGCCGCGTGGTGGTCCTGGTGGTGCTCTGCTCGCTCCTCCCTCGCGAAGAGGCTGGTGGACTGCTTACGTCTGAGCGACGCGGAGAAGACGGTGGCCGTGACGGACGCGGTGGCCGCCCTGCTGGTGAACGCGTGCGGGGCCTGGCTCGTTGAGCAGGGAGGCTGGGAGGGCTTCAGGCGAGAATTCGGGCTGGGGTCGCCCACCTAGGAGAGCGGCCGCGGATGCCGAGCTCCGACGATTGGCGACGGTGGAGACAAAAAGAGAGGAGAGAGCGAGAACGTCGCAGTTGGGAAAAGAAGAAACAATCCGTACGGAGGAGACGGCGCGACCTCACCCTCACCCCAACCGCGACGCGCGTCGGAGAGCCCTCATGTCGTTGTTGTTGACTCCGTAGTACAGGTCTTGTTTGGGTTAGATCTCGTGAATCTCATAATGTTGTGTTGTTAAACCCGCCACCACCCGACACGGCCATCATCACACAGAGACCCAGAGAGATCGTCACCACACAAAGACCCACAGACTCACCACACTGATACAACAAAGTTTGGTTTGCATCCTATAATCCGGTAATAGGAGAGATCGGATTTATTAAGCTCACCCGTTTTGGGGTGCGTCTTACTTTACCCACTAAGCCATTCATCATTGTTGTTATGTTTGTGTTATATTTTAAATACAACACGTTTACGTTTATGGGACCTCTTTGGCCCAGAATTAAAAAGACAGAATAAGGACACACTGCAAGCCTCGCAGAGTGCTCTGCTACTGTGGAAGAGGCGTGTGGTAGCATTCCACCTGCCACGGCCCCTGGGGGAGGTGTTGTATCTAGGCCCCTTTTCCATCTTAATATTAACAAGTAATTTTTCAATACATATAGATACATATTTCTATTGTTTCTTTTAATTTTAATAATGAATAAAAACACCAAACCAGGCCTCAGCATGGCATGTGGGGGTCATATTTACCTTGACCCACTAACACGATTTTGACGTTCAGAGCCCTCCCAGGGTCAGAGGGAGCAGATAGAGAGCAGAGCGCAGTGGATTGCAAAGGGCTGACGTAAACACAAAGCCAGGGTCAATGGGAGGTTGCGTTAGCCTAGATCTAGTTAAGTCAAAAAGCTAATTGGTGCTGCATTACTATTAAAGCAACTTAAAGTCGGAATTTAACGACAGGGTAGGCTAAAGTTATTGATCTTCACACCCACTTCAATTGAACCCTGCCACAAGCTACGTCAATGTAACCATCACCCGTCTATTAATTTAATATGAAATGTATTTCCATATTTTAATAATGTCTATACGACTTGACCCGAAGCCTATAACAATCAGGTTTTCCTAAGTCAACATAAATGCTCTAGCCTCCACCCATACGCAAATAATAAGCAGGGTTAAAGTAAGAGTAGAGAGGAAAAGAAATGCAAGCGCACAGCAAAACTGCAACGTAAGCAAAGGGCGATGTTAAACCCAGGGTCGGAGAGAAAGGGAAATCCCGGCCGTCTTTGTATCCCTGCAGCGCGGGGTAGGAGTGTGTATACGCTTGGGGAAACACGAGTCAAACACCACAACGAGAAGCTGACTCAGACCTTGGATTAATACAGAATCATAACTATGGAACTCTGATGAAATGAAATGTTAACTTAAAACTTTTTAACCATTTCTTTGTGCGTCGGTGAAAGTCGGAGGGAATATCACCCCTCCCTCCAGGTTGTGCACCCAGACAGAGAGGCGCCTTCGAGACAATTTATAACATTTGATTGTTTTACTTGTGGGTTTTATGGTAGGAGTATGACAACGGAATATACCGTGGGTGATCTACACAAGGACACACACTGACACATGTACGGACACACACACACGGACGCAGATACATACGGACAAATCCTTACACAGCAAAAATCGAAAGAAACCTCGCCTTGTGGGCAGGATCCGAGTGAAGGGATTTTTGGGCATAAAAAGAGGATCCTGAGCATTGAAACCTCAGTTCGACTTGGGGGGGGGGGGTCGGCTCACCAGAGTTCGACCGGGGGGTCGACTCTCGGGAGACAGTTCGACTCGGAGGAGCAACTCGGAAGAGTTCGACCCGGGGGGGGTCGGCTCACCAGAGTTCGACCGGGGGGGGTCGACTCTCGGGAGACAGTTCGACTCGGAGGGGTCGGAACTCGGGGAGTTCTACCAGGGGGGTCGGAACTCGGGGAGTTCGAATCGGAGGAGGTCGGAACGCGGGGAGTTCGACCAGTGGGCCGGCTCAGGAGCAGTTCCAATCGGGAACGAGAGCAACAGGTCGCCAGCCGGCGAGCTGCAGAGCAGGGGGCGGCGAGCAGAAGCCAAAGTGGCCCCGTCGCTACCCACTGACGTTGGCAAGACTCGCAAGGTAGTGAGGCGTCACCTAGTGTGATTTCCAAGAGCTGAAAGACAGAGTATTACTGAAAGATTATTCTACATTGAGTCCAGCTGCAGAGCGACCGACGCACCAAGCAAGAGCTTCTGCAAACCAGAGCAAGAGCACGTGCGACTTGAGTCATCCAGCAGTGGAGAAAAACCTGCTTTCAGCAAACCAGCAACGAGCACGTTCGAGTTCTCCACCCAGAGAGAGGGAGCGTGCCGATGCAGCTCATCCAACAGCGGAGAGAAACTGCTGTCAGCGAACCAGCACGAGCGTGATCGCGCAGCTCATCCAGCAGTGGAGAGAGGTGTCCACTGAGCAGAACTGAGAGCGATCAAGCAACTCTCCCCCGTGGACAGAGGCTGGCTGCTGCGTGGAGGAGGGCGGCGATTCGTATGATGCACTCCCACACACCTCACCGCTCTAAAGGGAGCGAGGCTACTTCTCCTACAAGCGATGCCAACTTCAGCATATGGCAACGCAAATAATTAATTCCAAACACTGACTATTCAAAACAATTCATATCACTCAAACATACACAGGTCCTTAACCAGAAGCGAACACTCAAGTCCGTGAACCATCTGGCTGTGGAAGCATCGATCGTGTGATAACAGTCCGTCATTTATAAGTATATTCATAATTTCCCTCTTTAATATTTTGTTTTGGACTGTACTTCTAATCGCATAAGTTACCAAGCGATCTATCAATACGAATTAACCCTTGGCACCTTCGCCACGGAGCTACGGTCCCGGGGAGGAATCGTGCTAAACCGATTTTCTGATCATACATTCTTATTCACGAATTAATTAATTAATTAATCTCCCGTGAGATAACACGTTCCGCCGCATACCCTCACACTAAGCCATTTCGGTAATCTTATAGTCTGTCCGGTGGATCTGTTGTTACATTTATGCCTTTGGAAATAATAACTGTTTGATTGTCTTTTTATATGAATACCGTTGCATGTTAATCAGTCGCCTGTGATAATGTGCTGACCATTTCAAGCATAATGATCGTTCATATTATAATGTATAAGCTTTTGTGTAACATAGCATTTGCATGTTCTGACTCTCTCTCTCACTAACAGCAATCGCTTTATGCGGGGTCCATGTGTTATCAAAGTGAAATCGTACAGTCGTTGATGATACTGTCTTGATACCGTGTGGATACCGTGTTGAAGTTCCGAGATTGAGAGTCACATACATATTATAGTTAAGGTTTAATTAGAAAATAAATTGATTAATACAGAAGTGGTCGTGTGATTCTTTCCTGAAGTTTTTGCATAAGATCTGTATCCTGCGACGAGATATGAACTCGGGAACCTAAACTATAAACACACCAATCCACACTCATTAAACTAATGCGAACGATGTGAACATGGGACCTAAAATATGAACACTCGGGGAGTGTTAAAGCGAGAATCATTGTATTATGCTGATCAATAATACGAAGTTAGACAACGAGGCCGAATTGACACTAGCGTAACGGCACACGATTGATTGCGTTATCCTGATTGATAACCCCACCTCGTCAACGAGACGGGGCCTGATTATCATAAAGGCTATCATTAACACAACCACACCCACTCGTATAAATTAATACGATTACCTCTCTAATTAGCATAGTTACACGCATAAGTACACAAATTAGCATAATTTCGGATTAATTATGCAAATTTCGAATTTCATTTAATTTTAATTATTTTTCATCAATTTTCACACACCCACATATACAACAAATTGGGGGCTCGTATCCGGGATCTCTCGCAGACAGTTTATGCTTAAATTAAGGAACGAATCACTGTTGTATTAATCAAGGTATTGTGAACTAACATTGCCCTGTGACTGTAAACGGTGTAAACAAACAAAAAAACGCACTCTGAAGGAAAATACCAGAGTAGCAGTGGATAACAAAGACAGTGGGGGTAAGATTATTTGCTCGAGTTGAACCAACACATCCTGTGATACGAATGTTTTTATATGTACTCTGAAGTGGAATTCCAGAGTAACTCACGCCACACATAAGAGACTAGAGTTAAGATACACTCTTAGGTCTATTAACTACACTACGTAATAGAGATGGCACATGACCCGCAACGTTCTGAGGGTGACATCCCAACGCATAACACTGATACAGAATGGACCTCCGAAGAGGAGATAGAATCTATGGAAAAACAATATCGTGAATTTGTGTTAAAACGTACTGGACGGACTGCTAGACAGCAGACAGAGCAGAGAGACGTATGGGAGGGGAGACATATAGAAGATGTTAAGGCACATAGGAGGAAACTACTTAAGGATGTGATGAAATGTAGCAAAGCCAAACGTGACGTAAAAATTGCAGAAATAGCAAGGTTAGACTCGTATCTCCTCACACAGACATACAGAGAAAGATTATGGACTGGGGAAAAATTTGACAGGGAAAGGAAGGAGAAACTGTCCCTAATAGAGGAGGTTGAGCGTCTGCACGCCCTCGTGAGAGAAAAAGAGTCGGCGCTGAATGCACCAGCGAAACCCCCAGATGTTGATACACATAACACATACGGGAGTAACAGTTTACCACACTCCGAGCCACGCGGACGTAAACCAGAGACAGGTCACACAGGAGGTGTGGCTACCAATCAAAGTGGTTTTGACAGAGATTCCCCCTCGCGACTCGAGAGAGGGGAGGGAGAGATACGGATGAAAATAGGAAAACATAGGACTGACAACTTCGAGGGTAGAGAGGAAAAAAATATTAACACTAAGTCAGCAGGATATTCTGTACTGATCGAGCAAAAAAGGGCGGAGCTGGGGCAAGACGAGCGAGATGACAGAGACAGCTCATTTGGTAGACACATTCCACGCAAGCACGACCGACGTGGAACCTATGGCAGAGATTACTTTCCAGAAAGACGCACATCACACAAGCATGAGCCATGGGATAAGCAGGAGTCACCGAGCAAAGTTGACTCACGTTACAGGTGCAAAAGGCACTACAAAAGTTATGTTAAGCAGCGCCACCGTGATGGTGACAGCTCGAGTGAGCACTCCTCAGGAACAGACGCCTCTGACGATGATCAACTGTCCGAATACTCATTCAGTAGTAAAACTCTGAAATTGATGGACAAGGCTCTCGTCAGAATTCCCTACTTTGATCCACACGATAGGAACAGAGACATACACGCTCACATCGCAACGGTAGAAGCAGAAGCAGTGATCAGGGGTTTGAGGAAAACGAATGAGAAAGCCAGTTTACTGAGACGAAGCTTGCACGAGCAGTCTATACCATGGGTAAAGTCGCTTTCATACAAGGTTCGGAACGATTTCAAAAAGCTGAGCCTGGCAGTGAGCCGGAAGTTTGGAGAATATTTAACATGGTCTGAGGGATTTAATGCTGCAAAATCTATGACCCAGTGCGCAGACGAGGATCCGCGAGATTACCTCCTACGGTTTAAAAGAGCGTACTACGCGGGTGATGTGGATCAGTATCACGAAGGTGACAAAAGGTTCAAAGTTATGTTTTTCGGGTCTTTGAGTCCAGAGATTACAGAAATTGTGGGAATGGTATTGAATCCAGAAACAGCCTCCTTACACCATATAGAGGATAAGGCGCACAGAGCTTGGCTGTACAGAGCTAAAGACAATAGTTCTACGACACCCAGAGAGAGGGATGATGTAACCAGCGTTTCAGAGGGAAATAAAAATCACGTGAGCAGAAACACAGCACCACCAGCGAGGCAATGGCCCGCAGGCTGGGAGCGATCGCAGTGTGCAGGGACGCATATTTGCGAGAATCGCGGTGTGTGTAGACCAAGAGCAGAATCATGCCGGGTCCCAATGCCACGACACACGAGGGATCAAACACAATCGGCCCACTTCCGATCGATTCCCCCACCAGTTTTACCAGGAGAGAGCAGAGGCATGAGGAATAGGGAGACAGGCGTGAGCTTGGCTGAGACACAAAAAATGACACGGGCACGTGATGAATCAATCACATTGGTTGAGAGGGAGCTTTCAGTGAGAGTGGTGTCCGTGGAGCTGCAGGGAAATTATGGACTCGTTAAAAAAATTAAGCAGGCTGCGGTTGACAAGGTAAACCAGGAGGGTCCCAATGATTGGGAAACAATAAATGCGTCGGGCACCAGTTCTGATAATGTGGTGGAGAGCGCAAGTGTTGCTCCCGTAATTGACACACCTATCGAGCAGGGAAACATAACTGCATTAAAGTGTGATCCTACAGGAGATGATAACCAACCGCAGGGAGGGGAAGGAAAACCTGATTGTCTGGTAAATATAAATGCCATCCCTTGTGTCGCGGAAGTGCGTGAGTGTACTGTGGAAGAGGCAGATGAATGCAGACATCAGCCTTTGGATGTTAAATTGTGCTCGGGCACACTAAGGAGGGATGGAGATCAGAGTGTTGAAGTGGAGGAGAAGAATATCCGTGACGGATCGGGAATTGTGTTGAAACACAGCATACTCAAAAGCACGGAATCGAATCGTGACCCAGAATCGAATCGTGGCACGGAATCGAATCGTAGCGCAGAAGGGAATCGTGGCCCAGAGTCAAATCGACTCCCAGAGGCAGCAGATGTGCACAGGGCTGCGGAGAATACAAATGACCCCAACAGTCGAGTACGGAAACTCGTGGTGTATGTTGATCCTGGTTACGCACAGCATAACTTCACGCCACACAATCTCACATGAAAAGGGAGTGATAAAATAAATTACCGATACGAACCAGTGAGCCATGTTCATTAGGCCAAAGCCATCACGACGATGAGCCGGGACGATGATGTGATGATGTTGCATGGAAGGGTCATCGGTAACTCTAAGATACCTGGCCATGAGAGATATGATACACTCGTGACTAAAAGAGTCAGTCAGGTTATCAATGACTTGGTACAAGGTGGCAGAGAGGTAACATGAGAAAGTCAGAGAGACACCGTGGTTCTCGTTAACCTGCACTCCGCCATGGTTAACTTAACAATCCAAGAATTGGGTTTCGCAATCCGAGATCTGTACGAAGAAGAGAATACTCGACAGCAAATTCAATAGTTGATCCAAAGACTTGTTGCATTGCACCAGCGGCAGCATCAGTGATCTTCTCCAAGGACAATTTCCTTCATATCTGGTAACTCCAACACTAAAAAAAATGTGATACCATTAGCATCCCTGGAAACAATCAGTACAACACAGGTACAAATTGACTTTAAAATGGGTACAGCCACACCCATACATGGGGACTCCCAGACCGGACAGGTGGGATTTTTGTTGAATTTCCCACTGGTCAAACCCGAAAATGTATTTCGATTGCGGACAGTATTGAACGTGGGTACATGGAATAACGACATCTCCTATAACATGTAGCCAGTTAAACAATTTCCCCTTGTTTTACCTTCCTTTTAGTATTTCTTTTCTTATTTCAAATGTAATCATAAGTTGTGACGTGCGCGCGTTGTAAGGAAAAATTACTTGAGTAATATTGATGATTCATGATGGAAAAGTACATAGATTCTTTGTTTTAAAAATGACCCGTGGCCAATTGACCACCGATCATTTTTAAAAGGGCGGAATGTTGTATCTAGGCACCTTTTCCATCTTAATATTAACAAGTAATTTTTCAATACATATAGATACATATTTCTATTGTTTCTTTTAATTTTAATAATGAATAAAAACACCAAACCAGGCCTCAGCATGGCATGTGGGGGTCATATTTACCTTGACCCACTAACACGATTTTGACGTTCAGAGCCCTCCCAGGGTCAGAGGGAGCAGATAGAGAGCAGAGCGCAGTGGATTGCAAAGGGCTGACGTAAACACAAAGCCAGGGTCACTGGGAGGTTGCGTTAGCCTAGATCTAGTTAAGTCAAAAAAAGCTAATTGGTTCTGCATTACTATTAAAGTAACTTAAAGTCGGAATTTAACGACAGGGTAGGCTAAAGTTATTGATCTTCACACCCACTTCAATTGAACCCTGCCACAAGCTACGTCAATGTAACCATCACCCGTCTATTAATTTAATATGAAATGTATTTCCATATTTTAATAATCAGTTTAACACGTAGGCTTTCGCGACCAATATTATTCATAATAAAGGTTTTTGGGTTAGATCGCGTTTATTTATAAATGTGTCGTAACCCTCCACCACCCGACACGGCCAATCAGCAAAAAAAGGTGTCACGTTGACAAAAGACAAATAATTCACTACTTCAGCCCACCGGTGTGTTGAAGAGTTAATCCACATTTACAGTTTGAGTACGACGTTTCGCTGGTAAATACTTCCAGCATCATCGGGCAATTCGCCAGAATGGTAAAGCCCTCGCTTGCTCCCGGTTTTATATAGAGCAGCAGGGTGATGTCATCACTTAACTCATCAGGTGCAGTGATTAGAGGCGGAGGGGGGGGGTTAATGTAATTATATAATCGATTAGTAATCAGTCATTGGTTATGATTAGTAATGAGTTGTAGATTAGTAATTCTTTAAATCAAAATGTAATGTGTATTATTTAATAATACGCTTCCAGGCCGCACTAAGCCGGTAGCTGTCAGAGCGATTAAAGTTATTCTTGTTCCTCTCAATTTCAATGGATTCTCTAATTAGTCTTTGCCAGTAATAATTAATTTTACACACCACTGCAACATTGTCAAAATCAATTGAGTGTCCTTGTTGACAAGCATGTTCTGCCACTGCCGACAGTTGTGTTTGAGATAATTTAATATTTCTCTGATGTTCTTTTAGTCTTACGCTGATGTTACGTCCCGTCTGCCCAATGTAGCAGCTGCCACATGAACAATTAATCCGATATACACCTTCTGTTGATAGTTTAGGTAATGCGTCTTTAGTGCAAGATACTAGTTTTTGAATTTTGTGTACTGTACCAAATCTTACTGTAATGTTTTGCTTTTGCAAAACGCGGGCTAATTTGTCAGTTACTCCTGAGATATATGGAATTTTTATTGTTTTAACAATCTGGTCGCTTTCAGTAGTATTGCTTTGCGATCGTGATTTGGCATTCAGTGCTCTGTTAATTTGAGCATTATTGTAGCCATTCTGTCGTAGTGCGTCTTTAACGTGTTTAATCTCTCTCACTAGACTCTCACCATCTGACACCGTTTTCGCCCGATGTACGAGCGTCTTGATAAGAGAGGATTTTTGAGCTGGATGATGATGTGATTCTGCATTCATTCCTAGATATTTTGCTTGGACATGGCCTAAACGGTAAAATAACACACAGCGTTTACAGAAAGCAAACGCACACTGATGCCTATCTGAATGCAGAATCACATCATCATCCAGCTCAAAAATCCTCTCTTATCAAGACGCTCGTACATCGGGCGAAAACGGTGTCAGATGGTGAGAGTCTAGTGAGAGAGATTAAACACGTTAAAGACGCACTACGACAGAATGGCTACAATAATGCTCAAATTAACAGAGCACTGAATGCCAAATCACGATCGCAAAGCAATACTACTGAAAGCGACCAGATTGTTAAAACAATAAAAATTCCATATATCTCAGGAGTAACTGACAAATTAGCCCGCGTTTTGCAAAAGCAAAACATTACAGTAAGATTTGGTACAGTACACAAAATTCAAAAACTAGTATCTTGCACTAAAGACGCATTACCTAAACTATCAACAGAAGGTGTATATCGGATTAATTGTTCATGTGGCAGCTGCTACATTGGGCAGACGGGACGTAACATCAGCGTAAGACTAAAAGAACATCAGAGAAATATTAAATTATCTCAAACACAACTGTCGGCAGTGGCAGAACATGCTTGTCAACAAGGACACTCAATTGATTTTGACAATGTTGCAGTGGTGTGTAAAACTAATTATTACTGGCAAAGACTAATTAGAGAATCCATTGAAATTGAGAGGAACAAGAATAACTTTAATCGCTCTGACAGCTACCGGCTTAGTGCGGCCTGGAAGCGTATTATTAAATAATACACATTACATTTTGATTTAAAGAATTACTAATCTACAACTCATTACTAATCATAACCAATGACTGATTACTAATCGATTATATAATTACATTAACCCCCCCCCTCCGCCTCTAATCACTGCACCTGATGAGTTAAGTGATGACATCACCCTGCTGCTCTATATAAAACCGGGAGCAAGCGAGGGCTTTACCATTCTGGCGAATTGCCCGATGATGCTGGAAGTATTTACCAGCGAAACGTCGTACTCAAACTGTAAATGTGGATTAACTCTTCAACACACCGGTGGGCTGAAGTAGTGAATTATTTGTCTTTTGTCAACGTGACACCTTTTTTTGCTGATTGGCCGTGTCGGGTGGTGGAGGGTTACGACACATTTATAAATAAACGCGATCTAACCCAAAAACCTTTATTATGGATATTTTAATAATGTCTATACGACTTGACCCGAAGCCTATAACAATCAGGTTTTCCTAAGTCAACATAAATGCTCTAGCCTCCACCCATACGCAAATAATATGCAGGGTTAAAGTAAGAGTAGAGAGGAAAAGAAATGCAAGCGCACAGCAAAACTGCAACGTAAGCAAAGGGTGATGTTAAACCCAGGGTCGGAGAGAAAGACAAATCCCGACCGTCTTTGTATCCCTGCAGCGCGGGGTAGGAGTGTGTATACGCTTGGGGAAACACGAGTCAAACACCACAACGAGAAGCTGACTCAGACCTTGGATTAATACAGAATCATAACTATGGAACTCTGATGAAATGAAATGTTAACTTAAAACTTTTTAACCATTTCTTTGTGCGTCGGTGAAAGTCGGAGGGAATATCGCCCCTCCCTCAGGTTGTGCACCCAGACAGAGAGGCGCCTTCGAGACAATTTATAACATTTGATTGTTTTAATTGTGGGTTTTATGGTAGGAGTATGACAACGGAATATACCGTGGGTGATCCACACAAGGACACACACTGACACATGTACGGACACACACACGGACGCAGATACATACGGACAAACCCTGACACAGCAAAAATCGAAAGAAACCTCGCCTTGTGGGCAGGATTTTTGGGCATAAAAAGAGGATCCTGAGCATTGAAACCTCAGTTCGACTGGGGGGGGGGGGGGGGGTGGTCGGCTCACCAGATTTCGACCGGGGGGTCGACTCTCGGGAGTGTGTTCGCCTCGGAGGAGCAACTCGGAAGAGTTCGACCCGGGGGGGGTCGGCTCACCAGAGTTCGACCGGGGGGGGTCGACTCTCGGGAGACAGTTCGACTCGGAGGGGTCGGAACTCGGGGAGTTCTACCAGGGGGATCGGAACTCGGGGAGTTCGAATCGGAGGAGGTCGGAACGCGGGGAGTTCGACCAGTGGGCCGGCTCAGGAGCAGTTCCAATCGGGAACGAGAGCAACAGGTCGCCAGCCGGCGAGCTGCAGAGCAGGAGGCGGCGAGCAGAAGCCAAAGTGGCCCCGTCGCTACCCACTGACGTTGGCAAGACTCGCAAGGTAGTGAGGCGTCACCTAGTGTGATTTCCAAGAGCTGAAAGACAGAGTATTGCTGAAAGATTATTATACATTGAGTCCAGCTGCAGAGCGACCGACGCACCAAGCAAGAGCTTCTGCAAACCAGAGCAAGAGCACGTGCGACTTGAGTCATCCAGCAGTGGAGAAAAACCTGCTTTCAGCAAACCAGCAACGAGCACGTTCGAGTTCTCCACCCAGAGAGAGGGAGCGTGCCGATGCAGCTCATCCAACAGCGGAGAGAAACTGCTGTCAGCGAACCAGCACGAGCGTGATCGCGCAGCTCATCCAGCAGTGGAGAGAGGTGTCCACTGAGCAGAACTGAGAGCGATCAAGCAACTCTCCCCCGTGGACAGAGGCTGGCTGCTGCGTGGAGGAGGGCGGCGATTCGTATGATGCACTCCCACACACCTCACCGCTCTAAAGGGAGCGAGGCTACTTCTCCTACAAGCGATGCCAACTTCAGCATATGGCAACGCAAATAATTAATTCCAAACACTGACTATTCAAAACAATTCATATCACTCAAACATACACAGGTCCTTAACCAGAAGCGAACACTCAAGTCCGTGAACCATCTGGCTGTGGAAGCATCGATCGTGTGATAACAGTCCGTCATTTATAAGTATATTCATAATTTCCCTCTTTAATATTTTGTTTTGGACTGTACTTCTAATCGCATAAGTTACCAACCGATCCATCAATACGAATTAACCCTTGGCACCTTCGCCACGGAGCTACGCTCCCGGGGAGGAATCGTGCTAAACCGATTTTCTGATCATACATTCTTATTCACGAATTAATTAATTAATCTCCCGTGAGATAACACATTCCGCCGCATACCCTCACACTAAGCCATTTCGATAATCTTATAGTCTGTCCGGTGGATCTGTTGTTACATTCATGCCTTTGGAAATAATAACTGTTTGATTGTCTTTTTTATATGAATACCGTTGCATGTTAATCAGTCGCCTGTGATAATGTGCTGACTATTTCAAGCATAATGATCGTTCATATTATAATGTATAAGCTTTTGTGTAACATAGCATTTGCATATTCTGACTCTCTCTCTCACTAACAGCAATCGCTTTATGCGGGGTCCATGTGTTATCAAAGTGAAATCGTACAGTCGTTGATGATACTGTCTTGATACCTTGTGGATACCGTTTTGAAGTTCCGAGATTGAGAGTCACATACATATTATAGTTAAGGTTTAATTAGAAAATAAATTGATTAATACAGAAGTGGTCGTGTGATTCTTTCCTGAAGTTTTTGCATAAGATCTGTATCCTGCGACGAGATATGAACTCGGGAACCTAAACTATAAACACACCAATCCACACTCATTAAACTAAAACGAACGATGTGAACATGGGACCTAAAATATGAACACTCGGGGAGTGTTAAAGCGAGAATCATTGTATTATGCTGATCAATAATACGAAGTTAGACAACGAGGCCGAATTGACACTAGCGTAACGGCACACGATTGATTGCGTTATCCTGATTGATAACCCAACCTCGTCAACGAGGCGGGGCCTGATTATCATAAAGCTATCATTAACACAGCCACACCCACTCGTATAAATTAATACGATTACCTCTCTAATTAGCATAGTTACACGCATAAGTACACAAATTAGCATAATTTCGGATTAATTATGCAAATTTCGAATTTCATTTAATTTTAATTATTTTTCATCAATTTTCACACACCCACATATACAACAGAGGCCACATGGAGTCAACCATGGGCACCCGACTCTTGGCCCCCACATGCAGGGCATGGAAGCAAGAAGGGGGACTCGGATTATGACCTCCGTGTGGGTAGCGAAACCAGCCAGGTCTCAAAGAGGTCATCTTCGCGGGCACCATCTTCTGCCAGGAAGACCTGTGGAGATTCTTCGAAGAGACCCACAGGAAACCAAACAAAGTGATGGAGGCCTTGTCAGGATGGCGAGCCAGACGCCATAGAAGTCTCCCTCAGACGCATCCTAGGGGAGCTCCAGCAGGAAGGACAACAATCGAGAGACCTGGAGAGGTCCAGGGTAAGGAGCCGTCTCAGCAAGGTGACTGATTGGAACAGGCGGGCCACTCGCTCACAATGACACTGCGCATCGCCTCCCTGAACATGAATGGGTGCCGAGAGGCGCTGAGAAGATACTACGCAGCGTCCCTTGCAAAGCAGCATAATGTCTCTGTGCTGTTCGTGCAGGAGACCCATCTCGACATGGACGATGAGGTTGCCTGGAGGACGGAGTGGAAAATGGGAGCCTTTTTTCAGCCACTTCAGCAACACCTCCTCAGGAGTAGCAACCGTGCTGTCACCAAACTTCACTCCTGACACCGTCAGCCAGGTGGAGGTGATCAAGGGGAGGGTCCTGGACGTCCGGGCGCAGGTCGGCAACACCGCCATCCACCTCGTCAACGTGTACGCTCCCACCACTGACAGTGAGAGACCCGGGTTCCTGCAACTTCTGCGGAACCACCTCGGTGGCATTCCAGAGGACGAGTTTGTGGTCATGGGAGGTGACTACAACTGCACGCTGGATGCTCTCGACCGTACAGGGAAGGGTCACTGCAACGCCAAGCTCTGGGGAGAGCTCCAAGCCCTTCTGGACCCCTCCGATCTGGTGGACGTGTGGCAGCTTCACCACCCGAGGCGGCGAAGCTTCACCTACACGAGGACAAGGGGCAATGAACCAGCTACCCAGTCCAGGATCGACCGCTTCTATATCTCCAGAAGTCTTGTCTCGAGCATTCTGCCTGCTGACATCAGGGCTGCACCACTAACAGACCACAGCCTGATCCTGCTGGACCTTAGGCTGCGTGGAACACCAAGTGCTGCGGCCTACTGGCACTTCAACAACGCCCTGCTGGAGGACAGTACGTTCACCGACCTCTTTAGGAAATTCTGGGCAGGCATAGACGTTTTATCAGGAGAGAAGAGGTCACTATAAAATTCCCAGGTTATTGATATTATGTCCTCACTCTTTGTTTTATGAGTGGAGGAGGAGGAAGAAGAAGGTGAGGGGGAGGAAGAAAAAGGAGGCGCTGCAGCTGTTGACTGTCTTGACAGCGAATCTGATCGCGGGCTTCATGGCTCACCTAGCGAAACAGACAGAGTAGCTGCAGGTGCAGGAGCAGCTGCAGGTCCAGCAGCTGCAGAAGGTTCAGCCAGCACAGCTGGTGCAGGAGGTGGTCAACTGCCTGGGGACCTGTTCCTCGCGCGGTTCAGAGACTCTGTTCTGGTGAGCCACGCGGAGGAGCGCGTGGAGCACCGAGGGCCCCGCCGGCTGCTCGTGGACGTGGCCTGGGAGGTCCTCCGTGACGTCTTCGCGAGCTGGGGCCGCGTGGTGGTCCTGGTGGTGCTCTGCTCGCTCCTCCCTCGCGAAGAGGCTGGTGGACTGCGTACGTCTGAGTGACGCGGAGAAGACGGCGGCAGTGACGGACGTGGTGGCCGCCCTGCTGGTGAACGCGTGCTGGGCCTGGTTCGTCGAGCAGGGAGGCTGGGAGGGCTTCCTGCGAGAATTCGGGCTGGGGACGCCCACCTAGGAGAGGGGCCGCGGATGCCGAGCTCCGACGGTTGGCGACGGTGGAGACAAAAAGAGAGGAGAGAGCGAGAACATCGCAGTTGGGAAAGGAAGAAACAATCCGTACGGAGGAGACGGCGCGACCGCACCCTCACCCCAACCGAGACGCGCGTCGGAGAACCCTCATGTCATTGTTGTTGAATCCGTAGTACAGGCTTTGTTTGGGTTAGATCGCGTGAATATATTAATTTTGTGTCGTTAAACCCGCCACCACCCGACATGGCCATCACCACACAGAGACCCACAGACTCACCACACAGAGACCCACAGACTCACCACACTGACACCCACAGACTCAGCCCCTTTACCGTATTCACCTGATTAAGAGACTCAGTTTTTTCTATGTTCTTGTTACAACAAAGTTTGGTTTGCGTCCTATAATCCGGTAATAGGAAAGATCAGATTTATTTAACTCACCGGTTTTGGGGTGCGTCTTACTTTACCCACTAAGCCATTCATTGCTGTTGTTTGTGTTATATTTTAAATACAACACGTTTACGTTTATGGGACCTCTTTGGCCCAGAATTAAAAAGACAGAATAAGGACACCCTGCAAGCCTCGCAGAGTGCCCTGCTAATGTGGAAGAGGCGTGCGGTAGCATTCCACCTGCCACGGCCCCTGGGGGAGGCCACATGGAGCCAACCATGGGCCCCCGACTCTTGGCCCCCACATGCAGGGCATGGAAGCAAGAAGGGGGACTCGGATGATGACCTCCGTGTGGGTAGCGAAACCAACCAGGTCTCAAAGAGGTCATCTTCGCGGGCACCCATCTTCTGCCAGGAAGACCTGTGGAGATTCTTCAAAGAGACCCCCAGGAAACCAAACAAGGTGATGGAGGCCTTGACAAGATGGCGAGCCAGACGCCATAGAGGTCTCCCTCTGACGCATCCTCACAGAGCTCCAGCAGGAAGGAAAACAATCGAGAGACCTGGAGACGTCCAGGGTAAGGAGCCTCCTCAGCAAGGTGACTCATTGGAACAGGCGGGCGACTCACTCACAATGACGTTGCGCAACGCCTCCCTGAACATGAATGGGTGCAGAGGGGCGCTGAGAATATACTACGTAGGATACCTTGCAAAGCAGCATAAGGTCTCCGTGCTGTTCGTGCAGGAGACCCATCTCGCCATGGACAATGACGTTGCCTGGAGGACGGAGTGGAGAGCGAAGCCCTTCATCAGCCACTTCAGCAACACCTCCTCAGGAGTAGCAACCGTGCTGTCACCAAACTTTTCCCCCGACACCGTCAGCCAGGTGGAGGTGATCAAGGGGAGGATCCTGGACCTCACGGTGCAGGTCGGCGTCACCGCCATCCACCTCGTCAACGTGTACGCTCCCACCACTGACAGTGAGAGACCCGGGTTCCTGCAACTTCTGCGGAACCACCTCGGTGGCATTCCAGGGGACGAGTTTGTGGTCACGGGAGGTGACTACAACTGCACGCTGGATGCTCTCGACCACACAGGGAAGGGGCACTGCAACGCCAATCTCCGGGGAGAGCTCCAAGCCCTTCTGGACGCCTCCGATCTGGTGGACGTGTGGCGGCTGCACCACCCTAGGCGGCGAAGCTTCACCTTCACGCGGACACGGGGCAATGAACCAGCTACACAGTCCAGGATCGACCGTTTCTACATCTCCAGAAGTCTTGTCTCGAGCATTCTGACTGCTGACATCAGGGGCTGCATCACTAACAGACCACAGCCTGATCCTGCTGGACCTCAGGCTGCGTGGAACACCAAGTGGTGAGGCCTACTGGCACTTCAACAACGCCCTGCTGGAGGACAGTACTTTCACCGAGCTCTTTAGGAAATTCTGGGCAGGCATAGACGTTTTATCAGGAAAGAAGAGGTCACTATAAAATTCCCGGGTTATTGATATTATGTCCTCACTCTTTGTTTTGAAAGTGGAGGAGGAGGGGGAGGAGGAGGAGGAGGGGGAGGAGGAAAACGAGGGGGAGGAGGAAGGTGAGGAAAAGAAGGAGGCGCTGCAGCTGTTGAGCGTCTTGATAGCGAATCTGATCGCCGGCTACATGGCTCACATGGCGACACAGACGGAGTAGATGTAGGTGCAGGAGTAGCTGCAGGTGCAGGAGCAGCTGCAGCTCCAGCAGCTGCAGAAGGTTCAGCCAGCACAGCTGGCGCAGGAGGTGGTCAACTGCCTGGGAGACCTGTTCCTCGCGCGGTTCAGAAACTCCGTTCTGGTGAGCCACGCGGAGGAGCGGGTGGAGCACCGAGGGCCCCGCCAGCTGCTCGTGGACGTGGCCTGGGAAGTCCTCCACGAAGGCTCTGCGAGCCGGAGCCGCGTGGTGGTCCTGGTGGTGCTCTGCTCGCTCCTCCCTCGCAAAGAGGCTGGTCGACTGCATACGTCTGCGCGACGTGGAGAAGACGGCGGCCGTGATGGACGCGGTGGACGCCCTGCTGGTGAACGCGTGCGGGGCCTGGCTCGTCGAGCAGGGAGGCTAGGAGGGCTTCCTGCGAGCATTCGGGCTGGGGACGCCCACTTAGGAGAGGGGCTGCGGATGCGGTGTGTTAAAGTGTAGGTACTACTTCCTCTTCATCTGCCCAGTGTGGAAGAGTAGACCAAAACATCGAGTAAAGGGGTTCTCTAGAACTCCGTCTTGTAGAAATTCTTCCTGTCACCAGAGGTATGAGAAAGCAATTGCGGAATTGTGCCACCACTCCACAATAAACATTTTTTGACAGAGTATTCAAAGAATGCTGCTGCCCACGATACAGGTTGCTGCTTATGTATTTGACATGGGGGGTGTTTGGAGGCGGCTAAGTGACCCAGAGGTCATAGCACTGACCAGGCACCACGGAGTACTTGGGTTTGAATCCACACCGCCTGTGATCAAAGCAGGTTCTCAATTCTAGCGAGCTAATGATCTCAGCCCAGTCGTCATTGACAGCACAAAATAAACCATTACATGGCTGAAATGTGGTTCTGCACTTAATTTGGATAAATTTCATCGAAAAGAACGTTGTTATGACCAACGTTACTCCTACTTAAAGGACAGGTGGGAGGGTGCTGCTCTTTACTGTGGACCAGAGGGCGTTTGAAGGGTAATTAGAAGTAGCTCTGTGATATCAGCTTCAGTGAGCCATTCTCTAACACAAGGCCTGCAATGGTCTGCTAGAGACACGAATTAATAATTGGTTCCAGGGCAGGATGGCGACAGCCCAACCCAGGTTAAAATTTGGGAAAAATAAGAAAATGCAGGTTGATGAATAAAATGCGTTGCAGTTTTATTACCACTGCAGTGGCTTTTCGGCATGGAGCACAGAGGTAGGGTAGATGTAAAGTTTCACGTCATTGTGTACCCCATGCTGTTTAACGACACAGTAAAGACTCGGAGTGAATGCACATCCACTCTCGTTACTATCCACGTACAAATACAGAACACATACAGTGCATGGAATTGTCCATGTCTCTGACAAGCTCGCAGGAACATTCTCCTGAAGCCGGTGCCTCGGATGATTCCTCTGCTGCATTCGGTCGGTGCCTAGGGCGACACATTCACGGTGGTACAGGTGTTCCACTACGTGGAACAGTACATCAAGCGGAGGCGACTTTACGATGAAGAGAGGCAGTACCTGGTGAGGTGTGGCAGGGACCCCCTGGAGGAGGTGTTTTGTCTGGAGGGATTCTCACTCAGAGATCTCAGACACTCGGTGGCAGCGCTGCTCATTAAGTTATTCTCCGTAGTGACGGCCGACAACAGGCGAGCCGGTGCCAGCGTCAACACCACCTCCACCACTGCCTCTCCTTCTTACACTCCAGCCGGTAGCGGTGGTGGATGGTGATGGTGTGGGTGGTGTGGTTGGTGGTGGTGTAGGTAGTGGTGGCATGGGTGGTGGTTGCTGGTGGTGTTGTGGGTGGTGTTGTGGGTGGTGGTGGTGTTGTGGGTGGGTGCGTGGTGTGCCGGTGTGAGCCACGTAGCTGCACGTTGGTTCACGGCGACAGCGAAAACCTTGCCACATGCCGCCACTGCGTCTTCGAGTTGCAGCGGCGCGGCATGGCCTGTCCCCTGTGCCGCAGGGAGATTCACTCTGTGGTGCACACATTCCTGGTCTGACAGAACACAAAGATAAAGATCCCCCATATAGCCTTAACAGACTGTAGGGGCAAGTGCTGTTAGCGAGCACCTATGAAGGCCGGAACGGTACACGAGGGGGTGGGTGGCCAGCACCACGCCCGACCGCCTTTGTCTCCCCAGTGGCAATGTTTACACACCGCACCAGGTACTCATTTGAGGCTGAGTCGACCTAGGGGAAGCCCGGGACCGGTTCAGAAAATCGTCACTGGTGTTGGCCGTGAGCGGGAATCAAACCCGGGTCGCCAGGTTCATAGCGCAGCGCGCTAACCGCTACAGAACACACACACAGACACACACACAGACACACAACAACCGCCAACTTGCTGGGCTTTTTGGTGTGTGTAAAAACACTCTTTGGTTGTTTCGGTAAAGAAAAAAAACATAGTTAATGATTTAAGTTGTTGTTGTCACGTCTGCAGCGATCCTGGCTCTCTTCGAGCCTCGCCTGACCGAGCGCCAGGAGGAGGAGCTGGCCGACGTCTGTCAAGTTTGGTTTTTCTCTATGGACGAGGGCAAATCCCGCGGTGGCATCTACAACGATGGCTACGACGACCAAGAAAACAAATACATCCCTGTGAGGCTCACAGAGACCCAGACATCCATAGATACACCCATTGAGACACCTATAGAGACCCATAGATAACACCCATAACGACCCACAACTACATCCCTGTGAGGCTCACAGAGACACCCACAGAGCCCATTCAGACACCCATAGAGATCCACAGAGACACTCATAGAGACTCACAGAGGCACCAATCGAGACCCACAGCTATATATCAGTGAGATGCACAGACACAGAGATACCCACAGAGACCCACAACTATATCCCTGTGAGACTCGCACAGACAGACACACAAACACAGGCACACACACAAAGGCACACAGACACACAGGCACTACTGCTACTACTAACTACTAACCACTACGACCACTGCTGCTCCTACCACTAAGCGTTAAATATTCCCATCGTGATTGTGACTCTGACTGGCTGTGGCGGCGCTGCTGCTGCTTCGGCTGCTTTTTAGATACCCCAGGATCAGCACCAATAGGGCTTCGAGGTGCAAGAGAAGATTGGCTAGAGAGGGCAGGGTGTGGTGCTGCAGTGCGTGGACCACAAGATGGGATTCCTGGTGGCTGTCAAGATGCTGGTACTGCACGGAAAGTGGGTTGGGGCAGGGGTGATGGGGTTGGTGGGGGGGTGGGTGGGTAGTGGTGATGTGGCGTGGTTGGAAATGGTGTGGGTGGTGGTGGTCTTAACACAGTGGGAGCAGTCGTAATAATTATACATGAATAAAATAATAATAGATCATAAATGGTAGTAAATACAACATGGTTACAAAATAATGAGTATAATAGTAAACAGCAATGATAATAACCTCCGTAAAACTCTCTAAATATAAACTGAAACTATCTCACTAAAATAATAACCCTCTTAAGACTACTATAAACTAGAGACAACCATAGAGATCCATAGACACCCTTAGACACTCATAGAGACCCACAGAGACCCAAATAATTCATAATAAAGGTGTTTGGGTTAGATCGCGTTTATTTATAAATGTGTCGCAACCCTCCACCACCCGACACGGCCAATCAGCAAAAAAGTGTCACGTTGACAAAAGCCAAACAATTCACTACTTCAGCCCACCGGTGTGTTGAAGAGTCAATCCACATTTACAGTTTGAGTACGACGTTTCGCTGGTAAATACATCCAGCATCATCAAGCAATTGATGATGCTGGATGTATTTACCATCATCAAGCAATTGATGATGCTGGATGTATTTACCAGCGAAACGTCGTACTCAAACTGTAAATGTGGATTGACTCTTCAACACACCGGTGGGCTGAAGTAGTGAATTGTTTGTCTTTTGTCAACGTGACACTTTTTTGCTGATTGGCCGTGTCGGGTGGTGGAGGGTTGCGACACATTTATAAATAAACGCGATCTAACCCAAAAACCTTTATTATGAATGATATTGGTCGCGAAAGCCTACGTGTTAAACTGACCCAAAGAATTGCTGTGTGCACGCAGCCCTACCAAGATGGAGATGCAGAGGATGGAGCTGAAGGTGATCACGGAGCTGCAGGGGGAGGGCAGTGCTGAGCTGCACGGCGTCATCCGCGTCCTGCACTCGTTCCACTTCCGCGGACACAACTGTCTCGTGCTGGAGCTGTTGAAGTACGCATCATCACCATTGTTATTATCGTCATCATTATCACCATCGTCATCATTATCACCATCGTCATCATTATCGTCATTATCACTATCGTCATTAAAATTGATTAACACGGAAGTGTTGTGTGTTCTTTCCTGAAATTTATGCATAAGAACTGTATTCTGTGCTGAGATCTGAACTTGGAGACCTGGCTGAACACACTAACACATACTCAGTAAATGTTAAAGCGAGAATAATTGTATTATACCCATCGATAATACGAAGTTAAACAACACAGCCGAGTTTAATGTGACATGCTCACAGTACCTGCATAACTGCATACGATTAATTGCATTATCCCGATTGATAAACGACCCTCGTCAACGAGGCGGGGCCTAATTATCATAACGGCTCGCAGTAGCATAATCACACATACACTAGCATAAATTAATACGATTATCTCTCGAATTAGCATAGTCTATGCACTTACATCAATTAGCATAATGTCGGATTATTATGCAAATTTCATTTAATTTTTATTATTTACATCAAATTTTCATAACCTACATATACAACAGAAAGCACCCTCACCCCAACCGAGACGCGCGTCGGAGAGCCCTCACGTCGTTGTTGTTGACTCCGTAGTACAGGTTTTGTTTGGGTTAGATCGCGTGAATATATAAATGTTGTGTGGTTAAACCCGCCACCACCCGACATTGCCATCACCACAGAGACCCATAGACATCGTCACCACACAGAGACCCACAGACTCACCACACCGGCAACCACAGACTCAGCCCCTTTACCGTATTCACCTGATTAAGAGAATCAGTTTTTTTATGTTCTTGTTACAACAAAGTTTGGTTTGCGTCCTATAATCCGGTAGGAGAGATTGGATTTATTTAACTCACCCGTTTTGGCGTGCGTCTTACTTTACCCACTAAGCCATTCATTGTTGTTGTGTTATATTTTAAATACAAAACGTTTACGTTTGTGGGACCTCTTTGGCCCAGAATTACAATTACAAAATAAGGGATACGGCGTTTACACCTTGTGGAAATAAAAAAAAACTTCATCAGCAAAAAGAAAAAAGAGGGAGACACAGGGAAGAGGGAGACGGGGGAAGGAGGAGGGACGCACGGGGACGAGGAAGGAGACCGGGGGAGGAGGGTCACACAGGGAGTTAGAGGGAGACAGAGGAGAAGGAGTCTTAGGAGGGGGAGGAGGAAGATGATGAGGTGGAGGAGGAAGACGAGGGGGAGGAAGAGAAGGAGGCGCTGCAGCTGCTGACCGTCTTGCCAGCGAATCTGGTCGCCGGCTTCATGGCTCACCTAGCGACACAGACGGAGTGGCTGCAGGTGCAGGAGCAGCTGCAGAAGGTGCAGAAGGTTCAGCAGCTGCAGGAGGTTCAGCCAACGCAGCTGGTGCAGGAGGTGGTCAACTGCCTGGGAGACCTGTCCCTCGCGCGGTTCAGAGACTCCGTTCTGGACTTGGTGAGCTACACGGAGGAGCGGGTGGAGCACCGAGAGCCCCGCCGGCTGCTCGTGGACGTGGCCTGGGAGGTCCTCCGCGATGGCTCCGCGAGCTGGGGCCGCGTGGTGGTCCTGGTGGTGGTCTGCTCGCTCCTCCCTCGCGAAGAGGCTGGTGGAATGCGTACGTCTGAGCAACGCGGAGGAGACGTCGGCCGTGACGGACGCGGTGGCCGCCCTGCTGGTGAACGCGTGCGGGAACTGGCTCGTCGAGCAGGGAGGCTGGGGGCGCTTCCTGCGAGCATTTGGGCTGGGGACGCCCACTGAGGAGAGGAATTGTGTCAGCACTCCACGATAAAAATTATTTTGGCAGAGTATTCAAAGAATGCTGCTGCTCACGGTACAGGTTGCTGCTTATGTATTTGACATGGGGGGTGTTTAGAGGCGGCCCAGTGGCCAAGAGGTCATAGCACGGAACTGGCACCACGGAGTACTTGGGTTTGAATACAGGCACCCGCAAGTGATTAAAACGGGTTCTCAAGTCTAGCGAGTAAATGATCTCAGCCTTGTCGTCATTGACAGCACAAAATAAACCATCACATTGCTGCAATGTGGTTCTGCACTTAATTTGGATAAATTTCAACGAAAAGAACATTGTTATGACCAACGTTACTCCTACTTAAAGGACAGGTGGGAGGGTGCTGCTCTTTACTGTGGACCAGAGGGCACTTGAAGGGTACTCAGAAGTAGCTCTGTGATATCAGCTTCAGTGAGCCATTCTCTAACACAAGGCTTGCAATGGTCTGCTAGAGACACGAATGAATAATTGGTTCCAGGGCAGGATGGCGACAGCCCAACCCGGGTTAAAATTTGGGAAAAATAAGAAAATGCAGGTTGATGAATAAAATACGTTGCAGTTTTATTACCACTGCAGTGGCTTTTCGGCATGGAGCACGGAGGTAGGGTAGATGTGAAGTTTCACGTCATTGTGTACCCCATGCTGTTTAACGACCCAGTAAAGACTCGGAGTGAATGTACATCCACTGTCGTTACTATCCACGTACAAATACAGAACACATACAGTGCATGGAATTGTCCATGTCTCTGACAAGCTCGGAGGAACACTCCTGAAGCCGGTGCCTCGGATGCTTCCACTGCTGCAGTCGGTCGGTGCCGAGGGCGACACATTCACTGTGGAGCAGGTGTTCCACTACGTGGAACAGTACATCAAGCGGAGGCGACTTTACGATGAAGAGAGGCAGTACCTGGTGAGGTGTGGCGGGGGACCCCCTGGGGGAGGTGTTTGGTGTGGAGGGATTCTCACTCAGAGATCTCAGACACTCAGTATTAGCTCTGCTCATGAAGATATTCTCCGTAGTGACAGCCGACAACAGGCGAGCAGGTGCCAGCGTCAACACCACCTCCACCACTGCCTCTCCTTCTTACACTCCAGCCGGTAGCGGTGGTGGTGTGGGTGGTGGTGATGGTGTGGGTGGTGGTGTTGTGGGTGGGTGCGTGGTGTGGGTGGTGGTGGTGGTGTGGTTGGTGGTGGTGGTGTGGGTGGTGGTGATGTAGGTAGTGGTGGCATGGGTGGTTGTGGCCTGGGTAGTGCTGCTGGTAGTGTGGTTGGTGGTGTTGGTGGTGCGGGTGGCGTTGGTGTGGGTGGTGGTGTGGGTGGTGGTGGTGTTGTGGGTGGTGGTGTTGTTGTGGGTGGTGCTGGTGGTGTGGGTGGTTTTGGTGCGGGTGTTGGTATAGGTGGTGGTGGCATGGGTGGTGGTGCTGGAAGTGTGGTTGGTGGTGTTGGTGGTGTGGGTGGTGTTGGTGTGGCTGATGGTGGTGGTCTTGTGGGTGGGTGCGTGGTGTTGTGGGTGGTGGTGGTGTTGTGGGTGGTGGTTGTGGTGTGGGTAGTGGTGGTGTTGTGGGTGGGTGCGTGGTGTGCCAGTGTGAGCCGCGTAGCTGCACGTTGGTTCACGGCGACGGCGGCCACCTTGCCACGTGCCGCCGCTGCATCTTCGAGTTGCAGCGGCGCGGCATGGCCTGTCCACTGTACCGCAGTGAGATTCACTCTGTGGTGCACACATTCTTGGCCTGATTGAATATACACACACACACAACAACCGCCATTCGCCACTAAGTGGCGGTGACATCATAACGACGCTTGTGCCAGGCTATGTGCACTTTTAAGCCAAGTGAAGTGTCGAACTCCCGCTGGCAGGAGGTCACGGGGCAGACCCAACAGGTGCCACGGGTCGACCGACTGAGACGAGTGGCTGATGCACCACCTGTGCCCCCTACTGTGCCAATTTACTGGGCTTATTGGTGTGTAAGAAACACTCTGGTTCTGTCGGTAAAGAAAAAAAACCCATAGTTGTTGTCAGGTGTGCAGTGATCCTGGCACTCTTCCTGCCTCGCCTGACCGAGCGACAGGAGGAGCTGGCCGACGTCTGTCAAGTTTGTTTTGTCTCTATGGACGAGGGCAAATCCCGCGGTTGCATCAACAACGATGGCTACGACAACCAAGAACACAAATATATCCCTGTGAGGCTCACAAAGACAGACACTCATAGACACACTCATTGAGACACCCATTGAGACACCCATAGATACACCCATAACGACCCACAACTACATCCCTGTGAGACTCACAGACACCCATAGAGATCTACAGATACCCATTGAGACTCAAAGAGGCACCAATAGAGACCCACAGCTACATCCCAGTGAGACGCACAGACACAGAGACACCCACAGAGACCCACAACTATATCCCTGTGAGACTCGCACATACAGACACACACACACTACTGCTACTACTAACCACTACTACCACTGCTGCTCCTACCACTAAGCGTTAAACATTCACATCGTGATTGTGACTGACTGGCTTGTGGCGGCGCTGCTGCCTCATCTGCTCCATTTTATATTGCCCAGGAGCAGCTCCAATACCACTTCGAGGTGCGAGAGAATAATTTGGCGAGGAAGGGCAGGGAGTAGTGCTGCGGTGTGTGGACCACAAGATGGGATTCCTGGTGGCTGTGAAGATGCTGGCACTGCCCATCAAGTGGGTTGTTGCGGGGGTGATGGGGATGGTGGTGTGGGTGGGTGGTGGTGTTTTGGTGTGGTTGGAAATGGTGTGGGTGGTGGTGGTCTTAACAAAGCGGCCGCAGTCGTAATAATTATAAATGAAGAAAATAATAGATAATGGAAGTAAATACATGGTTACAAAATAATGAGTAAAATAGTAAAAAATAATAATAATAACCTCCGTAAAACTACTATGACCCCCAAACACCCATAGAGATCCATAGACACACGTAGAAACCCACAGAGACCCACAGAGACCCACAGACTTGCTGTGTGCACGCAGCCCTACCAAGATGGAGATGCAGAGGATGGAGCTGAAGGTGATCACGGAGCTGCAGGGGAGGGCAGTGCTGAGCTGCACGGCGTCATCCGCGTCCTGCACTCGTTCCACTTCCGCGGACACAACTGCCTCGTGCTGCAGCTGTTGAAGTACGCATCATCACCATTGTTATTATCGTCATCATTATCGTCATTATCACTATCGTCATCATCACCATCGTCATCGTGATTATCACCATCGTCATTGTCATCATTATCGTCATTATCATCATCGTCATCATCATCTTCATTACCGTCATCATCGCTATCGTCGTCGTTGCTGCTGCTGCCGCCGCCGGGATTGCCTCTACGACTTGAGCAAGCGAGCGGTGATCTGGCGCATCAACGACGCCGCGTTGAGGTCATACACCAGTGGAATCGTCCGCTTCCTGGCCCAGACCAAGTCCCGCGGCATCGTCCACGCGGTCATCAAAGCCGGTGATAGCGGAGGGCACTCTGGGGGCGCGCACGCTCCCCACGACGCACTCGCGCTCGCTCCTGTTGTAGCGGTGGTGTGTAGTAAACATCGCCCAATGGGGGAGACAAAGGCGGCCGGCCGTGGTACTGGCCACCCACTCCCTCTGTGTGTGCCACATTGTCAGCTTGCATAGGCAGTGCTGCTACTAGCTACTTCTAACAGCACTTGGCCCTACAGCCTGCTAGCGGCTACACGAGGGGACCTTTGTAATTGTCGTTGTTCGTGGGTCGATCCACTGCTGGCTGACCGCTCACAGGGCAGCCTCTGAGCGTGACCTCCCCTTGCCTCCCCGTGTGCGTCCAGGACAACGTGATGCTCTCTCAGGCCGGCCACATGAGAGTCACCGATATTGGTTGCAGCTTCTATGTTTGTCAATCAATGTGAGTGGCCACCCACCCATCGACCGACCCACCCACCCACCGACCCACACACCGACCGACCAACCCACCCACCGACCCAAACCAACCCACCCACCCACACCGACCCACCCATCCACCCACTGACCCAAACCGACCCACCCACCCAAACCGACCCACCCACCCAAACCGACCCACACACCCACCCACCGACCCATGCCGCCCTGACTGCACGACACGTGATGCTGCTTGCGCGCAATGCCCGGCGACGGCACCACGGGCACGCGCTGCGCCACTCCGCCCGACACAGCGCCCGCGGCGCTCCGAACGGCGCCGGTGACGCGGTCCGGCAACCCGCACCGGCTCCCGGGACGCAGGGAGCTGCTGTCGCGACTGCGGCCCTGACTGCGCGGTAGGTCTCTCCAGATTTCATCTTGGGCAGGCATAGACGTTTATAAGGAGAGAAGAATTCTGGCCAAAGCGCTATTCTCCAAGATGAAGACTGTATTGGCTCAGGTGGTGGGCAGTGACCAGGCCCACACGGTCCCAGTGAGAACAATTCATGATGGCGTCTTCCTCGTCAGAGACCTCAGCACCCTCTTCGAGAGAAAGGGGGCTCCCACTCGCGCTTCTCTCCCTCGACCAAGAGAAGGCGTTTGACCACGGGTACCTAATGGGACCACCGAGGGCGTTTGGTTTTGGGACCAGCTTCCTGGGACTGAACCGCCTGCTCTACACTGAAGTCCAGTGTCTAATCAAAGTCAACGGTACGCTCACTGCCCCTGTCAGCTTCAGAAGAGGTATACGACAGGGTCGTCCCATGTCAGAGCAGCTGTATACCCTCGTTGTGGGGAAACATACTAATTAACTGATTACTAACGTAGTATATAATTACAATAATACACATTACACCTAATTACTAATCTACAACTTATTACTGATCATAACATTTGACTGATTACTAATCTATTATATAATTAAAATACCCCCCACTCCGCCTCAAATCACTGCACCTGAATGAGTTAAATGATGTCACCCTGCTGCTCTATTTAAGACCGCGAGTGAGTGAGGGCTTCACCATTCTGGCGAATTGCCCGATGATGCTGGATGTAATTACCAGCGAAACGTCATACTAAAAAATTGTAAATGTTGTGGATTCACTCTTCAACACACCAGTGGGCTAAAGTAGTGAACTATTTTGTCTTTTGTCAACATGACACTTTTTTACTGATTGGCCGTGTCGGGTGGTGGAGGGTTACGACACATTTATTAATAACGCGATCTAACCCAAACACGTTTATTATGAATAATATTGGTCGCGAAAGCCTACGTGTTAAACTGACTAACCTCTATGGGGAGGATACTTTTCTTAAAACCAGAAAGTTGGAGAAGCTCCGCATCAAGCGGATGGAATTGATATCTTCACTGACGTTCCTCAAAAGGTGCAGAGATTCGAAGTTAATACCAAACGCAGTTAAAATAACACATCACAAAGTCTGCTAAAGCTAACCAAATACTACACAAAGCTAGCAAATGATTATTAATAGAGAGAATACAGCACAACAGGAGTGAATTATCTTACATTTCAGAATCTCTAAGGCAGTTGCACTTAGATATAAGCAAGTAGATCAATGCATTATTGGAATATAATCGAGACCATAACACAACAATCGGCTGATAATGTGTTTAATCTAACCAAAACTAGCCAAATGAATAAATTATCTAGACTTCATAATAAACAAATACCCACTAAAAACGAACAATTTAAAAACAAACCCGTAATGAACTTGACTAACACTGTTTTAACCAGTGACATGATCTCTGTCCTTTCTAAAGGCCTTAACTTTGCCGTTACCCCACGCACAATTCCAGTGGATGAGATAATTGCTGAGGTAGAATCAGCAGTTAGACTCCTTCCACATAATGAGGCAGAGATGACTAGACACGAGGTTGAAAAAATAATTGAAAATAGCAAAGTACCAAAAATAAATATTAGCTCGAACGAAGCAAAAGCCTTAAGAGAGATTCATTTAAATAAAGATTTTAAAATCCTGGCAGCTGATGAAGGCCGCACTACTGTGGTGATGCCACGAGCCAATTATGATAATAAAATTAAAGATTTACTAGAGAAAAGTACCCACATTAAAGTTAAACGAGATCCTATTAATACTTTAGAACGTCAGACTACTGCAATAATTGCAAATTCATTAATCCCTAAGAATGAGCAATACCGAATAATTCCAAGGGCCTCAAAACCATCTAGACTGTATGGGCTACCAAAGATTCATGAAATCGGCATCCCATTACGACCCATAGTCAGTACAATTCGCTCTGCCACATATAAATTAGCAAAACATATAACTAAACAATTACATCCCTACATCGGGAGGACATCTTCATACATAAGAAATTCAGAACATCTTGTGAATGTGAATAAAGATATTAAACTTTACCCTAATGATATTCTGGTGAGTTTTGATGTGATTTCTCTATTCACTAAGGTTCCAGTGAACGAGTCACTTAAATTACTTGATACACTAGTAAAGAATACAGGTTTACCAAAATATATTCTGAAACTGGCTCATCATTGTTTAAATAACACTTACTTCTTTTGGAGGTGATTTATTTAAACAAAAGGAAGGAGCAGCAATGGGCTCTCCTTTATCTCCGGCTATAGCAAATATGCACATGGAAAACTCTGAAACAAGAGCACTTGTCTCGAGCACATTGAAACCATGTTTTTGGTTTAGATATGTGGATGACACTTTGGTTGCCTGGCCACATGGTAAAGATACACTTAATGATTTTCTAAATCATCTCAATGCACAAAACCCGGCCATCCAGTTCACCATGGAAATGGAGGTGAATAACACATTCCCGTTCCTAGATATTTTGCTTGGACATGGCCTAAATGGTAAAATAGCACACAGCGTTTACAGAAAGCGAACGCACACACTGATGCTATTTGAATGCAGAATCACATCATCACCCAGCTCAGACATCCTCTCTTATCAAGACGCTGATATATCAGGCTAAAGCAGTGTCAGATGGTGAAAGTCTCGTGAGAGAGATTAAACACGTTAAAGAAGCACTACGACAGAATGGCTACAATAATGCTCAAATTAACAGAGCATTGAATGCCAAATCACGATGGCAAAGCAACAATGCTGAAATCGATAAGATTGTTAAAACAATTAAAATACCATATATCTCGGGAGTAACTGACAAATTAGTACGTGTTTTGCAAAAGCAAAACATTACAGTAGGAGGGAGACACAGGGAGGTGGAGGGAGACAGGGGGAGGGAGTGGGACACGGGGAGGAGGAATGAGACACGGGCAGGAGGAGGAAGAAGATGAGGGGGAGGAAAAGGAGGTGCTGCAGCTGCTGACCGTCTTGACAGCGGATCTGATCGTCGGCTACATGGCTCACCTGGTGACACAGACGGAGTAGCTGCAGGTGCAGGAGCAGCTGCAGGTCCAGCAGCTGCAGAAGGTTTAGCCAGCACAGCTGGTGCAGGAGGTGGTCAACTGCCTGGGGGACCTGTTCCTCACACGGAGTGGGTGGAGCACCGAGGGCACCGCCGGCTGCTCATGGACGTGGCCTGGGAAGTCATCCGCGATGGCTCTGCGAGCTGGGGCCGCGTGGTGGTCCTGGTGGTGCTCTGCTCGCTCCTCCCTCGCGAAGAGGCTGGTGGACTGCGTACGTCTGAGCGACGCAGAGAAGTCGGCCGTGACGGACGTGGTGGCCGCCTTGTTGGTGAACGTGTGCGGGGCCTGGTTCGTCGAGCAGGGAGGCTGGGAGGGCTTCCTGCGAGCATTCGGGCTGGGGACGCCCACTTAGGAGAGGGGCCGTGGATGCGGTGCGTTAAATTGTGGGTACTCCTTCCTCTACTGAAACATCCGCCCAGTGTGGAAGAGTAGACCAAAACATCGCGTAAAGGGGTTCTCTAGAACTCGGTCTTGTAGAAATTCTTCCTATCACCAGAGATATGATAAAGCTATTGCGGAATTGTGCCACCACTCCACAATTCAAATTGTTTTGGCAGAGTATTCAAATAATGCTGCTGCTCACGATACAGGTTCCTGCTTATGTATTTGACATGGGGGGTGTTTGGAAGCGGCTCAGTGACCCAGAGGTTGTGGTGCCGCGGCAGCGGAGCCGCTCCATCGGGGCCGTGCCCACCGCCGTGACGCAGCCACCGGGGAGTGACGGCGCCGACGTGGCGCGCCCATCACACGAATGCACACACACCCCACGTAGAGCCGGGAGGGAAGGTCACCTGGCCAACAGGTTTTTATCCAGAAGCCCCTAATGAGATCAAGCTTCATGGTTTCCTGCAGCCGGGAAATTGGGCGACCTACCCCCGAGGCTGAAGAGCACCGCGGTGCTGTGACCTGGGATTGTAATGGCATGGTCATGGCAGGGGCTGTTTAGCCACCGCGAGTGGAACCACACACACACAAACACGAGTCAGTGGGCGGATAGCGGGAAGAACGGAAAGCGGACGTCCAATAAACCACTGCGGTGACGTCACCAGAGCGGTGATCCGAGGGCGGGAAAATCCAGACCTCTGATTGGACAGGGGGGCACGGGGTGCGGGAACATCACCGTTCCACAGTTTCTGCAGCATCAGATTGGGACTAAGGTGAGTGCGGGCTAATTGATCAGAGGGAAGAAAGCGGAGAGGCAGGCAGGATAAGTTCAGCCCAGGATCCCCGAGGGATAAGCTAAAGTCTGCTGACCCACACAATCACGAGTAGTTTAGCGGGTTACTCGCGGTGAATAAAATAGCTAGTAGGGGGATAAACTGTGTCGTGTGGTCTTTGTGAGTGTGAAGAGGAAGGCGGAGTGCTTAGTATTCGCGTGCCCGTGCGGCTGTTTACCGGAGTGCTTAGCGTTTGCGTACCTGGGCGACTGTTTACGGGAGTGCTTAGCGTTCGCGTGCCCGTGCGGCTGTTTACCGGAGTGCTTAGCGTTTGCGTACCTGGGCGACTGTTTACGGGAGTGCTTAGCGTTTGCGTACCTGGGCGACTGTTTACCGGAGTGCTTAGCGTTCGCGTACCTGGGCGACTGTTTACGGGAGTGCTTAGCGTTCGCGTGCCTGGGCGACTGTTTACGGGAGTGCTTATCGTTCGCGTACCTGGGCGACTGTTTACGGGAGTGCTTAGCATTCGCGTGCCCGTGCGGCTGTTTACGGGAGCGCTTAGCGTTCACGTACCTGGGCGATTGTTTACGGGAGTGCTTAGCGCTTGCGTACCTGTGCGACTGTTTACGGGAGTGCTTAGCGTTCGCATACCTGGGCGACTATTTACGGGAGTGTCTTGCGGTCGCGTGCATGCGCGGTTGTTTCTAGCGAAGCAGAGAGCTAAGCGCCTGGTGTGCGCGTACACGCGCGGCTGTTTAAACGGCCCTTTTAAATCAGAGCGGAGTGACTCCCTCCAATAAGCGGCGCGCGCACGGCAGACACCCCTGCCCTCTCACCCCCGAACCCAACTCCCTCGCGTGTGATTGGTGTATGGGGCTGGGCAGGTATCGGTGTTGGGTTTGTTATTGCCTAGGCGCGTAGAGCGTGTGTGTGAGGGAGTCATGTGTCAGCATACCGTACCCATTTGTTTACGTACTGAAATCACGCGTCGGCGCACCGTACCCATTTGTTTACGTATGTGAGTCACGCATCAGTGCGCCGTACCCATTTTTTTACGTACGGGACAGAGTCTTGCTTCGCGAGCGCGCTCACCGCAGCACGCCGCCACTGAACCCGCGTAGCGCGCCGCAAGAGTAAAGCGTACAAGCCCACTAATTGAGCCATGCCAACGCGGTCGGTAACAAAGTCAGGGGCCCCGGGGGGCGAGGAGTTGGAGGTCGCTAACCCGAACCCTACAGAACTGCCAGGTGGTAGTAGTACAAATGTAATGGGGGAGTCAGGGGGCAACGGCCCCGACAATTCAGTGATGGCGGGGGATGGCAGCCCCCACAGTTTGGCGTCAGAAGCGGTACGAACCCCCGCGTTACCCCACGCAAAAATATGGCATATATTTACCAGCCGGGGGGCTCCTTGGTGGAAGGCATTCGCCCGCAACGTCATAGGGGCTAAAGAGATTAATGGGTGGACGGACGCGCAGGCGTTACGCCAACTTATTATGAACCTGGATGGGCGGGCAGCCAATTTTGTGGAAGCCCTACCCACAAGCGCGCAGACACAGCTAGAGGAACTGATGCGCCGACTTGATCTGCGTTTCGGTACGCGTGATGAGGAGTAGGCAAAAGCAGCCTTAGAGGCACGCTACCGCCAACCCGGCGAGGACCTGCGTGATTATGCCGAGGATGTGCGCGAGCTAACAAAGATCGCACACCTGGGATACACGACAGAGATGATTGAGGAGCTTGCCGCTGAGAAGATCCAGCGATACTTGACTCGCACGTCGTGGTGGCAGCCAGACATGAGCTATACACGTCTCCCCTTTAACGCCCTTGTCGAGCGCGCGCGCAAATGTGAAGGAATTTCCAGCGAACGCGCACAGCTCCGGGGGCTGGGAAGAGAGCGCACCATCGCAAGCCTGTCGTTAGAGTAGGAAGAGGAGGAACAGGAGCTCGCCACGACGGTAAGGGGTCGGGAAAGGGAGCCCCCGGTAGCCCGCGAGACAACCCCGGGATGGGTAGCAGGGCTACAGACCGGCATGGGTGATATAGTCGGCCAGGTGACCCAAGTTGGTGGCCATATCACCAAACTATAGTCCACAGTGGAGACCATTCAGTCGGAAATGGGGGAAATGCGCTCCACGGTAGGGGGGCTAGCCGGGAGGGTGGCCCGACTAGAGGCAGAGTCTGGGCAGCGGCGTACGGGAGGGGAAAGAGGGAGCGTGCGGGGAAGCTCCTACGGGGCCACCGCCCTTCCCCGAGCGTGTTACCTGTGCGACCGCCGCGGGAACCTCGTGAGAGACTGTCCTCAAATCGCCCGCACTAGACAGGCGCCAGGGTTAAACGCCAACGCCCCCTAGAGAGTGGACCACCTAAGGGTGCAATCGACGAGGTCCCAAAACAAAACAACGATAGTAATAATGGTGAGCGAGTGACCCCCGCACAGATTCCGACCACAACACCCAAGGACGCGGTGAGGACAGGTGACTGGCTATGGGAGCTGGTGGCGGCGATCACGGGGGCCACATCACTGGTAGGACAGGTGAACGGGCAGCGCACCTGGATCCTACTCGACACGGGGGCAGTGGCTTCACTCGTGAGCGCCACACACTGCAGCGTGCTCGGGGTTGACGTGAGCCGCCTGCAGGCACACAGCGAGCAGAGCCGGGATGGGGTTGCTGGGAAGGATCTCCCTCGAGGTCCGTCTCGGACACCAGGTGTGTACACAGGAATTCTATGTCTCGAGTGTGTTGTGCCATGAGTGTATTGCGGGTACGGACCTCCTGGAGAAACTGGGGCTCAACGACTAGCCAGGCCAGCGATGCGCCACCGTGGAGGACAGCGGGGAGAGGATCCCGCTCCTGGGACAAGAACGGAATCGCCCTCACTTCACACCCATGGCCGCCACCCTGATATCGGCCGTCACCATCGGCCCGCTTGCCGAGATGCTGGTGCCCGTAGCAACACCCTCCGCCGACCCCACACACCGACCATCGGGCGAGGTAATGCTAACTCCTCACCCGGAGCTGGCGGACCCGTACGGAGTTGTGGGGTCAGCCACACTGGTAAACGCAGATGAGGGCCGACTGTTTATGCGGGTGTTTAACCCACACAGTACCCCGGAAATTCTACGACGACGCACCACGGTAGCCACCATACACCCCCTGCACGCGCGCCATTCTAACGACTCGGTGTTTGCACTCTGGGCGGAAGACCCTGGCTGCCCCGAGGACAACCAGGATCTGGCCTGGCGAGTCGGCCCGACCCCCCGAGCCGAGATCGTTCCCTTGCATGATGCGTTACATGTGCCTTGGGCAGATTTACCTAAGGGGGAGGCCAATCAACTGTGCGGATTGCTGCAGGAGCACGCCAACGTGTTTAGTGAGCACGATTCAGATATGGGCCGGACAGACCTTGTTAAGCACCAAATTAACACAGGTGCAGCCCGACCCATCAAACTCCCCGCATACCGAGTGGGCGCGCCTGATCGGACCCAGATCAAAGAGGCAGTCGCGGATATGCTACGTGATAACATAATCCAGCCCTCGGCGAGCCCCTGGTCTTCCCAGGTAGTGCTAGTGACGAAAAAGGATGGGTCGACCCGATTCTGTGTTGATTACCGAAAGTTGAACGCAGTCACCCTCGGCGACGCCTTCCCCATACCGTGCATCGACGACACCTCTGACAGCCTCGCAATAGCACAGTATTTTTCCACCCTCGATCTGGGGTCCGGGTACTGGCAGGTGGAGATGGCAGAGGAGGATCGGCCAAAAACCGCATTCACCACCCCAATTGGACTGTTCGAGTTTCGAGTGCTTCCGTTCGGACTCACTAACGCGCCCGCAACGTTCCAGCGATTGATGGAGTTGGTGATGCGGGGCTTGCAGTGGGAACAGTGCCTGATTTACCTGGACGAGGTGACAGTGTTCAGTAGATCTGTCGGAACACTGGTCCAGGCTGCGAGAGGTGTTCCAGCGATTGCGAGCAGCCCATCTCAAGCTCAAGCCGCGTAAGTCCTACATTGCGCAGTGCGAGGTGGCATACCTCGGACACCGAGTCAGCGAGGCGGGGTGTGCACCGATCCGGAGAAGGTACGCGCCGTAGTGGAATGGCCACGGCCAAGGAACCTGACGGAGATCATTCTTGGGGCTCGCCACCTATTATCGTCGATCTGTAAAGGGATTCAGCGAGATTGCATGCCCCCTCACCCAACTCACCTCCCCTAAGAACCCCTATCAGTGGACGGAGGCCTGCCAGACGGCCTTCACCACCCTCAAAGACCACCTCGCCCACACCCCCACTCTAGCTTTCCCCAATTTCACCACTAATTTTATTTTAGACACCGATGCCTGCAGCAGTGGGCTGAGCGCGGTGCTGTCGCAGGTGCAGGGTGGGACGGAGCGGGTCATCGCATATGCCAGTCGGACCCTGAGTGGGGCCGAGCTGAATTATTGCGTGACCCGTCAAGAACTGTATGCCGTGATCTTCGCGTGTAAACAGTTCCGACCGTATATGTATGGCAGGAAATGTCGGGTGCGCACCGACCATCATGCCCTGCATTTCCTCCTTACGTTCAAGGAACCACGGGGGCAGATGGCCCGATGGTTAGCGGAGTTGCATGAGTACAAATTGCAAATCGAGTACAGAGCTGGGCGTACACATGCAAACGCGGACGCCTTGTCGAGGCGACCCGCGGTGTGCGCCGAGACAAGGGCGGAGGAAGTCTGCCCGTGCTTCACGGGGGGACGCTGCCAGCAAACAGCGGACCACCGAGGGCGCGCCGAAACTAAAACCCCCCCTCGCGGGGGAGAGTGCAATATGTGCCACAGAAACCCCGGCAGGGGGAACCAGGGAACCGGGGGACCACCCGGCGGACGTGGAGCCCACGCCCCGGGGCCCAACGGGTCGCTTAATCCCACCCAATCGGATCCAGGAGAACATCGGCTGCGCCTTCCCAGGCCTGGACGACGAGTAGCTGAGACGGACCCAGCTGCGAGGATCCAGATCTGGCGGCGGTGGAAGCGGCCCTACGGGAGAAGAGGGACACCCTACCAGGACCCTGGCGTGGTTTGTACGCCCGGTTGTGCATGCAGAACGGGGTGGTACGGGAGCTCACCGAAGCCGGCCAGCCTGGGTGCATCTGTGTTCCCGCCCAGGTGCGACCCCAGCTGCTAAGACTAGTGCATGACCACCTGCTCGGGGGCCACGACGGGGAGACCCTGCATCGCCAATATCTCTGGCCCAAGTTAGCACAAGACGTGGCCGCCTGGGTGCAGGGCTGCCGCGCGTGTCAGTAATGCGGGCCCAAACCAGCGCGATACCAGGTCCCCCTGAGACCGTTCCGCGTCAGTCGGACGAATCAGCTGGTTGGGATCGACCTGCAGGGGCCATTCCCGCGATCCCACCGGGGCAACCGATATATTCTTGTAGCGGTGTTGTACTTCACACGCTATCCCATAGCGGTGGCCATCCCCGATAAGACAACCCTCATAGTGGCCCGAACATTCGTGGAACACTACGTACTTAAGCACGGGATCCCCGAACGAGTCATTACTGACCAGGGTAGTGAGTTCGACCCTATGCGGAGCTAGGGTCCGGGCCTACCTGCAAGGCGAGGCCGCACACCAGCGGCAGGAGCAGGGCGCCCGACCCCGGATGGAGCCCCCTTCTACTCGGCGGGCTCCAAGGTGTGGCTGCACACCCCTCGCGTCGGGGCCGGACAGATGGGGAAGCTAACCACCTACTGGCGGGGACCCTGGACCGTGGGGCGACAGATCTCCCCCTGGACGGTACTGATTCAAGGGGGGGAGAGAGGCCGGGAGATGGTGGTCAATGTCCGGCGAATAAAACCATGGAGGGCGGCCCCAGCGAGGGAGAACCCCGCCGTTCGAGGACCCCGATACCCCGGGGTCCCCACACCCCCCCCCCCCCCCATACCCGGGGGCCTTGCACAGTGTATGGGCCCCACGGAGCCCCGGGCCCCAGGGGGTCCCGACCCGAGCCAGGAGAGACGGGTACGATGGCCCCTGCACCCTACCGCTACCGAGTTTGTCTTCCAGCTCGCACGTACCCAGGACCGGTGAGAACCACTGGAGTGGAGGAGGAGACCGCCGCCGGAACCCCGAGAGGTGGAGCCACCACCGCCAAGGCCAGCCACGAGAGCCGGACGAGTCCCGCGGACCCCGCGGCGCTACCTTGTAGGGGCAACCCAGGCGAGGTGCTCCAGTCAACCCGGGACGAGGACTGACACCTCGGGGGGCTGTGTGGTGCTGCCACAGCTGAGCCACTCCGTCGGGGCCATACCCACCGCCGTGACGCCGCCACCGGTGCCTCGGATTTCCCGCCACTCTCCCGAGGCCGGTGCTCTCGCAGACGTCCGCTGTTTAGCCTCTACACAGTTGTGGTGCTGCCGCAGCGGAGCCTCTCCGTCGGGGCCGTGCCCACCGCCGTGACGCCGCCACTTGGGAGTGACGGCGCCGACGCGGCGCCCCCCTCGCACGAATGCACGCACACACCATGTAGAGGCGGGAGGGACGGTCACCTGGACATTGTTGCCGTCAATGATAAGTGTGATTTGTAGAGTGTCTTGTCTAACTGATCTAGTTCGGTGCGTATAAGTCTGATTTTCTCTGAGATAAGAGCTAAGCTAGTTTTGAAAAGAATTCGTTTCGCATTAGAAGAAGTTACAGCAGCAGAGGTCAGTGTAAATGCGATTGGAATTACCCCAGAGTCGCGGCATCTCTTCAGAAAGGTGAGAGACTCGATCAGCTGAGCCTTCTTATCCCGGAGTTTGTTGAAGGATCTTAAAGTGACGTGGAAACCCTCCCCGTAGAGGCGGTAAAATTTTCATTTAAAGCTTTCGTGACTGCAGTAATTCATATTCTTAGCTCTTTCGGTAAAGTCACGTTGAAGGGAAACAATAAAATAATAAATATATATAAAACAATAAAAATTCTCACGACGTTTCGAAAGGAATAGATGTAAGATGCATGGAACATCTGAAGGTTGTGCTAGTTTACTTGTTAGGAAGCCATGCTTGTAATTGTGCATGTTAAAAAAGATAGGTCCACCTGGATTGTGGATCAATTCATGTGATGTTTTAATCTCTTTTAGCTGTTTTATAAACATATTGGCCCTTAGGATTTCAATTTGCGCACATAAGAAAGAAATATTATGAAAGTATCTTTACATATTTTTTTTTAATTGTCGTAATTTAAATGCACTAACAAGACTAAAACCTTGAATCACATCCAAAAAAGGAATCTGTGCCTGTAATGCCCACAAATTATTAATAGACTTCAGGTATTGTATCCCTATTGTACAGATACATGGTTTCTGTCTTTGTTTTTTCATAGCCCCTCTTTCTTTTGTACTTGTAATATGTTGGATAAACATGTTGAGACAAAATTGCACAAATACATGTCAATCTGCTGTTCCTTTTCATAGTTCTTATCTTTTTGATGGTGCTCGGTTGACTTAACGTAAGTGAATTGTGGCACCATGAAGGCATGCTATTGGGTGGATTAGAAATATAAATGTTATGGCAACAGACATTCAATATAAGTATTTTATTTAGTAAATCCAAATCATTGAACCAGATATTTAGTAAGCTTATATCAATTTCACCCAGGCAATTAGTACATGTAAATCAATTTCAGCCAGATCATTAATAAATATTAATCAGATTCCTCCAAATATTTAGTAAATCTAAATTACCATTGCTCAGACATTTAGTAAATATAAATCACTTTTCCTTGTAAAATCTATTTGTATTTGCACTATTTTTCAGGCTAAATAACTCATCATTTGGCATGCTATTACTAAATCCAACACATTTTAACTGTTGCTTTTATTACCATGTACTTACTTTTATTCTTTATTTTTAATTTATTCAATATTTTTTTTTTCAAAATTGTAGTGCTTAAAATCTATTCAATTATATCACGTATCACTTCATTGCCAAAATAGTTTTAAGTAACAATGGGTCACTCATTATAGACACCCAGAGAGACCTACAGATTTGCACGGTTGGCTACGTACGGTGCGAAAGAGGTTCAACATACAGGTTGGTGCTGATGAATTCTGACTACCCAATAAGTTGTATTTGTATTCTTGGGTCTTTCGGTAAAGTCACCACGTAGATAGGTTCAGAGAAAGTAGCAAAAAATAACAAAAAACTACGACGTTTCGATTGCAACAAAAGCGGTCATCAAAGACTTTTAAAACGGCCTGCATCAGCACCTTTCCACCTCCTTGTTTCCTCCTGATGTCGAGGAATGAGTGGGTGGGTGAATGAGTGAGTGGATGAGTGGTTGGGTGAGTGAATGGGTGGGTGGTTGAGTTAATGAGTAGATGTGATGGTGAATGAGTAGATGGGTGTGTGAGTGAAAGGGTGGGTGAGTGAATGGGTGGGTGAGTGAATGAGTGGATAGGGTGGGTTAGTGAACAGAAGGGCAGTTGTGTGAATGAGTGGATGGGTTGGTGAATAAGTGAGTGGGTGGGTGAGTGAATGAGTGGGTGGGTGAGTGGTTGAGTTAGTGAATGAGTGGGTAGGTGAGTGAATGAATAGTTGGGTGAGTGAATGTGTGGGTGGGTGGGTGAGCGAATGAGTGGGGGGGGGGTGAATGAGTGGGTGGGTGAGTTAATGATTAATGGGTGAGTGAACGAGTTGGTGAGTGAGTGGATGAGTAGTGGGTGAGTGAAATAGTAGGTGGATAAGTTGATGAGTGTATGGGTGAGTGAATGAGTGAGTGGGTGGGTGAGTGAATGAGTGGGTGGGTGAGTTAATGAGTGGGTGAGTGAGTGAATGAGTTCGTGGGCGAGTGAATGAGTGGGTCTGTAAGTTGATGAGTGTATGGGTGAGTGAATGAGTGGGTGTGTACGTTGATGAGTGCATGGGCGAGTGAATGAGTGCGTGGGTGAGTGAATGAGGGGGTTGGTGAGTAAAGGAGTGGGTGCGTGAGTGATTGAATTGCAGTTTTGGGAAGGCGCCTGAAATCTAGGCGGGGGTTGGTGGATCACCACACACAAGATGAATGGATGAGTTGGTGAGTGACCCCACCCTACCTGGCCATTATATACTCATTCTACCGGGCAATTATGAACCCAACCTTTCATTATCACCAGCACCAATAATCATCACCAGCACCAGCACGAACCATTATCATCATAACCAGCACCAATAATCATCATCATGGCCAGCACCAATCATCATCATCATCCCCAGCACCAGGACCAATCATCATCATCACCATGACCAGCACGAACCATCATCATCATGACCAGCACAAATAATCATCATCACCAGCACCAATCATGATCATCTTCACCAGCACGAATCATCATCATCATCATAACCAGCACCAGCACTCATCATCATGCTCATCACCAGCACCAATCATCATCACCAGCAACAATCATCATCTTCATTACCAATCATCATCACCAGCACCAATCATCATCACCAGCATCACCAATAATCATCATTGTCATCACCAATCATCAGTCGTCATCACCAGCACCAATCATCATCATTATCACCAGCACGAATCAGCGTTATGACCAGCACCAGCAATAATCATCATCATCACCAGCAGCAATCATCATCACCAGCACCAATCATCATTATCATCAACAGCACCAATTATAAATCATCATCACCAACCACCCACCACCACCCAACACCACCCACCACCACTCACCTCCACCATCCACCACTCACCACCAACCACCACCACCACCCACTACCCACCAACCACTAGCCACCACCCACCACCACCCACCACCAACCACGAGCCACGACAACCCACTACCAACCACGCACCTCCACCACCACCCGCCACCCACCACCCACCACCACTAACCACCACCCACGACCACCCACCACCCACCACTACCCACCACCATCCACCACCACCTAGCACCACGCACCACCCAGCACCACCCACCACCACGCATCACCACCCACCACCCACCATCACCCACCATCACCCACCACCGATCTCCACCAACCACCCACCGCCCACCACCACCAAACCACCAACCACCCACATCCACCAACCACCCACCACCACCCACTACCACCTCCACCACCCACCAACCACCACAACCACCCACCAACCACTACCATCCACCAACCACCACCCACAAACCACCACCACCACCCTCCAACCACCTCCCTCACCCACCAACCACCACCACCACCACCCACCAACCACTACCATCCACCAACCACCACCCACAAACCACCACCCACAAACCACCACCCACCAACCACCATAACCACCACTACCCACAAACACCCACCAACTACCACCTACCACCAACCACCACCACCCACCACCACCACCCACCAACCACTACCATCCACCAACACCACCCACAAACCACCACCCACAAACCACCACCCACCAACCACCATAACCACCACTACCCACAAACACCCACCAACTACCACCTACCACCAACCACCACCATCCACCAAACACTACCACCACCACCACCCACCAACCACCACCACCCACCACCACCCATCCCCACCCACCAACCACCACCACCCACCACCACCCACCACCACCCATCCCCACCACCACCCACCCCCACCCACCACCCACAACCAATCACCACCAACCACCACCATCCACAACCAACGACCAACTCATCCAACCACAACCACCAGCAACTACAACCACCACCAACCACAACCACCACCTCCCCTCATCATCACATAATCATCATCCATCATCATCATCCATCATCATCGCCACCCAACATCATCGTCACACATCACCACCCATCATGACCAGCATCCTTCATCACAACCACCCATCACCTATCATCACCACCACCACAGACCCATCATCACCACCACCCATCATGATCAATCACCCAATATCACCAACCACCACTACCAACCACCACCACCACCCACAACCACTCACCCACAACCACCCACCCACCACCACCCTCCAACCACCACCACCCACCACCACCCCCAAGCAACCACAACCGCCACCCAAGAACCACCAATCACCACTAATCGCTAAATACCACAAATTACCAATCACCGTTAATCACCAATCACAACCAATAACCACCAACCGCCAAACACCAATCACCACCAATCACTGTTAATCACCAATCACCACCAAACAACACCAATCTCCAAACACCAATAACAAACATTCACCACGAATCACCAATCAAAAACAATCACCAATCACCACCACTCATCATGAATCACCAATCACCATCAATCACCACCAATCACCATGAATCACCAATCACCATCAATCACCACCAAACACCATCCATAACCACCAATCTCCAATCACCTTTCACCACCAATCACCAATCACCACCAATCACAAATCACCACCAATCACCAATCATCACCAATCACCACCAATCACAACAATCACCAATCACCACTAATCACCACCAATCTCCAATCACCACCAATCTCCAATCACCACCAATCTCCAATCACCACCAATCACCACCAATCATCATCATCACCCATCATCACCTCCCATCATGATCACCACCCTTCATCACTACCACCCTTCATCACTTCCAACTATCAAAACCACCACCAATCAACCATCATTATCACCATGACCAATCATCAGCACCACCCATCATCACTTTTACCTATCATAACCACCACCCATAAACCATGATCATCACCATGACTAATCATCACCACCACCCATTATCACGGACCACCATCATCATCATTGCCACCAACCACCCAACATCACCATCACCCATCATTATCCTCACCACAAATCAGCATCATCACCCATCATAATCACCACCCATCGTGATCACCACCTTACATCATTAACACCAATTATCAGCATGAACACCCACCATCATCACCAACCATCATTATCACCATCTATCACAATCATCACCACCGATCATCATCAACCACCTATCAACACCACCACCACCGACCATCATCAACACACATCATCACCCATCAACCATCATCATCAACAGCCATCAGCACCCATCATAATCACCACCCATCGTCATCTATAACCATCATCACCACCCACCATCATCAACCACCACCACCCATCATCATCACCCATCATCATCACCACCCACGGCCACCACCCGCACTGCACCACGTGGTGCGGCAGCTGTGCGCGTGGGGGCGGAGCCTCGCGGAAGTGACGTCATTTCTGGTACGTCATAGCCACGCCTCCACCGCCAGTCGAGAGGAATGCGCACGAGGGAGCAGCTGCAGACGACGTTGGAGAGCGAATCCTCAACGAGGTGAGCGTCCCTGTTGACTATGAGTGTTGTTTATCTTTATTTTACATTTTGACCGCAAATTAAAGCCTCATTATTGTTGATATGTTGGTATTTTTATTTTCTGCAATCAAATTAGGACTGCTAGATAGGTTACTTGGCATGCCCTGATATGTTGCTTTTACTGTCACTGTTTAGACATAAGCGAGTCAGCATTTTAAAATTAATAACTAACTTGTTTAAATCTCAGAGTATGAATAACATGTCTACAATTATTGTTTTCTGATTGCTGGCACAATTGTGCCCTACATTTTATGTATTGAATGTTATTCAACATTGGGGAGGAGTCTGCCTTCTTGTTCAGACCCCAGCTGCTGCCATAGTTGTCTCTAATCTGTGATGTCACAGCCACATGGGTGGTGTCTCTGACATCACGTGACCCACGACGTCATGCTCGGTTTATAACAAATAATTTAAGTAAGGTCATATGACCCTCATGACCTACAAGGCATAGGGGGGGGGGGGTGTTTATCAAGAATTCGATTAATGCAAATGGGCTGTACATTAACATGCATGTGTGGATTAAATATCATTAAGTTTGGCGATTATGTTTAATGTAATAGGCTGGTGGAATAAACATGTTTGTGTGGATCGATGAGTGAGTGATCAGAAGCACGTATGAGTGGCAAACAAGTGCGGGCGTTGGCTTGAAAGCAACAGGCATGGAAGTGATGGGATTGGTACAGTGAGTGGCCAAATATGTAATATTTTAGAGGATGAGTGATTCAAATTGTTGCTAAATCTTAGCGTTGTTCCAAACTCCACAGGCCATCCAACTTCACGCAGAATCTACTCTTTCCCAACAACATGGATAGCCATATCAAGTGGGCTGAGATTGTGGATGACTATGAGGGTAAGTCCCAGATACCTGCATCACGTGGCTTATATACAGAGAAGGAGGCTCCTTTAACAATTACTTTGAGAAGACATGGCTTGGTTGTGATGGGAAGACGTAATGATCGAGTGTTCCAGAAACGATGGGTTTATATCTGAATTTCAGCCATTTTTGTTTAAACTGGGGTCTCAAGCTTATGGAATTAATGGTCTCAGAATGCCCACAAAAACATGGCTTGCAAAGTTTTACTGCCATGTGATGAATATTTCTCAATAGCAGCTCCTGTTGTGTGGAAAGAGCTAATTACAGGGATCTTAAAATTCGTTCTGTGAAACTCCATGTTCTTCGTTCTCTAATTCATTACTCGTCCTTTGAATTACCTGTCTGCTCTTCGCAGGCCGGGAATCGTCGCGCCAGTCGACCACCTGGGGTGACATTATGGATAAAGTGGACCCTTTCCCAGGCCAAGGTTACAAGCATCGCTCCCCAAAGGTGTGTATGGGGTCTGTGGGGGTCAAATACACATTATCTACAAAACTGGCACACCATCTCTCCACATTACCTTTCTCACCACACCACCACCAATTAAATAGACCATCATATAGCCTTATCATGAATCTATAACATCACAAGACACCATCTCTCTGGAACATTCCTCTGCTTCACCTCTCTGTATATCAAAACCAGCTCCAGACACCATCAGCCAATCTCTCCACCATCCCACTCATGCATTGGTCATTTATTACCATTGAGGACGAAATGATATAAATCAGTCACATAATTACGTCTGCTAGTTCAGTTGATTGGAAGTAGCCATTCCAGTTGCCCACTATGGGCACTGCGTGAAATTTGTCGAGATTATGGGCTACGAGATCTTTATAATGTAACATTCTGTGGAAACTATTGCCAGTGATGATTGTTGCCAACAATTGCTATGAAATATTCCCAGTCGATCACAGACTTAAGTGCATGTATGGGGTGTGTGAGGATATATGAGGATGTAACATGTATTTTGATTATGTAGGGGTTGGGATTATTAAGGGTTAGGGCTACACGTACAATGTGATAAAAGTATTGATGGATAAGGTGTTATGTTATCAGGTGATTTTATATATTCAATCTTGATTTGAAATTTTCTTGACTGTGTATATTCATGCGAGTGTAAAAAGCGAGTTTGAATGAGTGAACGTGGATGTCTGCATCTGTACAAAGATGTGTGAGTATGCATTTGTGTTGGGTTTATGTGCACGTTTATGTTTGCATGCATGTGGGTATTAATTTTTGTTTGCATGTGCATGTCTGAATATTAATGTGGTGATCTTTGCTTGAACAGAGGATAATTGGGGAGTTAAAAGACTTCAGCGGGGTGAAGCGTCTTCAGGAGAAGGACCTTGGGACGCTGAAACGCCTCCTGGTAGAGGAGCGCCTCTTTGAGGTGCAGCGCCTGGCCAGGGAAAAGTGCCGCACAGTGGAGCATTGCTTCAGAGACCATCTCCTCAAGAAGCGACTCGTTATAGTGCAGTGCTTCGCGGAGGAGAAGCGACTTCGTGAGATGAAGCATCTTGAGGAGAAGCGTCTGGAGGAGGATGAGAAGTACCTTGAGGAGGAGCAGTGCCCCGTCAGGACCGCTGCCATCACCACCACTGCCAGCAACGCTGCAACCACCACCACCGCTGCCACCCCCGCCATCACTGCCACCACTGACACGACTGCCACCACCGCCACCGTCACCGTCACCGCCACCACCGCGGCAACCACCACCTCTGCCACCACCACAACTTACTCCACTGCCAGCGCCACCACCACTGCTGCCACCGCCACCACCGACACCTTTGACGCTACCGCAACCACCTCCACCAACTCCACCACGTCCACCGCCATCATCACCACCGACCGCCCTGCCGCTAACGCCACCACCACTGCCACCACCATGGCAACCACCACCTCTGCCGCTACCAACGCAACCAACACTACCACTACCGCCACCACCACCACCACCGCCACTGACATCACCAGCACTGCCACCTCAGCCAACACCACCACCACCGACACCACTGCCACCACTTCTGCCACCTCCGAGGACGAGGAGGTTGAGGAGGATGAGGAGAGAATTGAGAAAACAGAGAAGGGGGATACGATGGTGGTGGAGGATGAAGATGAAATGGAGGACGAGACAAAGGAGCAGGAGATGGAAGAGGTGCAGGTGGTGGAGGTGGTGATGCAGGGAAAGAAGAGGAAGCGAGGGGGCCTCGCTCGCGTTGCAAGAGCGATCACCTCACTCCTCCGCTGCGTGCTGCTTTGTGGTAGCATGTCAACCACTCAGTAGGGGTGATGGTGGTGGTCGTGGATTGGTGCCAACCATGACCACTATCACCATACTACCCACCCACCCTGTGATACATGCCACACCCACCCACCCCGTGATACATGAAACACACTTACCACACGGTTCCCCAGAGAAACGTTGCCAGTGGGACCACAGCTGTTGAAGTGGAGAACGATTGCTACCAAGACACCACGCACACCACACACACACGGGACTAGCCCAAAAGCATAGCCGGCCCCACTCTGGGCCCCTTCCATGCTGGTTTTTATCCAGGCAGTCCTCATGGGATGACCTTGCTATGGTTTCCAGGACATGGAAGGGGCAGAAAAGCCAGGGTGAGAGAGCTGGAGGGGTCTGGATCGGCCAATGGACGACACCTGCCACATGGCAAGCCCCAGGGCCACCCTGCAAAGAATACGGTTAAATACCATTGTTCTTATTGGTACTATAAACTCTTTGAAATAAACCCATGATGACAAAAAATATATTTGAATTGCTTGCAAGTGCTGCCTGAGTTGGTTAAATGTGCCTTGGCTCAGGTGTGCGGTTTTCCAGCTGTGTGTGGAGGTACAAGGACAAATATAGAATGATCGCCGTTTTGAGAGATGGTCCTTCTTTAGAGCACATACAAATGTCGGTGGGAAAAGATATTCAGGTGATTCGCCTCCTTCACAACACTGCCACTCTACTCCACTGCCCCACTGATCCACTGCTCCACTGCCCCACTGTCCCACTGTCCCACTGCTCAATTGATCCATTGCCCCTCTGCCCAACTGTCCCTTTGCTCCACTACTCCACTGCCCTACTACCCATTTGGCCCACTGCTCTTCTGCTCCGCTGTCCCACTGCCCATCTGCTCAATTGCCCTACTGCTCAACTACTCCAATGCTCCACTGCCCTTCTACTCCACTGCCCCTCTACCTCCCTGCTCCACTGCTCATCTGCTCCCCTTCTGTAACAGCAGTTGAAACAAACGTTTGAGTTTCTTAACCCCCCCTGCCTCTGTCCACCAATCAGTAGAAATGGGTAAGCCACAATCGAGCAGCAAGGTGCATGTGGTGTGTTAAAGTGTGGGTACTCCATCTTCTAAAATATCTGCTTAGTGTGGAAGAGTAGAACAAAACATCGTGTAAAGGGGCTCTCTAGAACTCGGTCTTGTAGAAATTATTCCTGCAACCAGAGGTATGATAAAGCAATTGCGAAATTGGGTCAACACTCCACAATTCAAATTGTTTTGGCAGAGTATTCAAAGAATGCTGCTGCTCACGATACAGGTTTGCTACTTATGTATTTAACATGGGGGGTGTTTAGAGGCGGCCCAGTGACCGAGAGGTCAGAGCACTGAAGTGGGACCACGGAGTAACTGGGTCTGAATCCAGGCACCCGCCTGTGATCAAAGTGGGTTGTCAAGTCTAGCGAGTTCATGATCTCAGCCTGGTCGTCAATGACTGCGAAACATAAACCATCACATGGCAGTAATGTGGTTCTCTACTTAATTTGCGTGAGGAGGCCCTCGTAAAACCATGTTTTTACAAGAAGGTCTGCATTGTGCACATAGAATCGCCCCTTGGATACGGAGAATCGGAGCGACCGCCCAGGTCCGCGGGCATTGGGGGGGCCCTGCGCTTCAATGTCACGGGGGTGTCAAATGTAATACTTGCGGTGGAATTTGAATGCGTCGGAGGCCCACATGCTGGGATTTTCCCCTGGCCTAGCACCCTTATGGACGGTCCTGTGTGTACATTGTTCAAAGTCTCGCACAGGCTTTTGCCAAACTCAATTATGGCAATAATAATAAAACGAATTACAGGACTGTGAAGGACATGGCATGTGAGCCCTGTAGCTCTCCCAAGTGCTTGTGGGTTGAACCGCGTGTTGTTCAGCAGGAATTCAGTGTTTTTGAAGAGAGGTGAGACAGTGAGACCCAGGTTAGTGTGGGTAGAGTGGTGAGTGTGACAGTAAGACAGACCCAAGTGAGTGAGTGTAGGAAGACAAATGAGTGAGAGAGTGAAACAGACTCTGGTGAGTGTGTGTGGGTAGAGGTGAGTGTGACATTGAGACAGACCAATGTAAGTGTCTGTGGAATGTGGTGTTAAAGTAAGACAAACCCAGGTGAGTGTGGTAGAGAGGTGAGTGTAACAGTGAGACAGACCCAGGTGGGTGAGTGTGACTAGTGATGTGAGTGTGACAGTGAGACAGACCTACGTCAGTGCGTGTGGATGAGGTGAGTATGACAGTGAGACAGACCCAGATGAGTGAGTGTACGAATAGAGGTGAGTGTGACAGTGAGACAGACCAAGGTGAGCCCGGTTGTCCTTGACAGCACAAAGAAGTAAGAACATTGTTACGACCAACGTTACAGGAGGGAGGATCCTGCTCTTTATTACGTGGATGAGAGGGCACTTGAAATGTACTCAGAAGTAGCTCCGTGATTACAGCTTCAGTGGGCCATTCTCTAACACAAGGCTTGCAATCTTCTGCTCGAGACACGAATGATTCGTTGTTTCCACGGCAGGATGGCAACATCCAACCGAGGTTAAGATTTGGGTAAAATTAGAAAATGCAGGTTTACTAATAAAATACGTTGCAGTTTGGTTACCAAAGCAGTGGGTTGTCGGCATGTAGCATGGAGGTAGGGTAGATGTGAAGTTTAACGTCATTGAGTAAAAACTCAGAGTGAGTGTACATCTACTGTCGTTATGATCCACGTCTAGCGATACACGCAGAGACACGAGGAGCAGGAGGTACTCTATTTATTATAGCCTTCACAGGGTACAAGGGGTCACTACACTTTCAGTCAAGAGAGCTAACAGACTGCCTGTCTGACACCGCCGAGAAAATGCAGATGGTGACGATGACTCCAGCAGTCCGACGAGATTCCACTCCAAGCAACAGCCCCAAACCTTTGCCCGGGGTCCCCTTTTATCCTCCTAGCGTGGCCTCGCTAGGAGGATAATGGAAATCAAATTATAACATTTTTGACATGTTTTTCTGGATGTTTTTGTTGTTATTCTGCCTCTCACTGTTCAAATAAACCTACCATTAAAATTATATTCTGTTCATTTCTTTGTCAGTGGGCAAATGTACAAAATCAGCAGGGGATCAAATAAGTTTTTCCCTCACTGTACTTGATATGTACAGGACCGGACAACATCACCTTAACAAATTCATATGCCACAGATTGCACATTAGATCAGAGCACAATTATTTGTTTTGTCATAGTTCTGAATGTCTCAACTGGGACCAAAAAAGTTAAACAAAGTTAATGTAATAAACAGTGCTTGTTAATATTTGTCTGTTGTTTAAAAGAAATAAGTTTCTGTTCCCAAAACTTATTTTCAATAAATTGTACCATAGATGTACACTTGAATAGTGTGCTGATCTTTAAAGGTGTATTGAATATTTTTTTACATACTGCGACTCATAATCCTGCTGTTATGGAGTGACTCATACAGCCAGCTATGGCTGAAAAGTTTGGTCGTACATGTTATGTATATATCGTTAATTGTTAAATTTGAATCACAGTTCCTATGATCACTGTTACATTGTTTTTATAGCTTTATTTTGGTGATTTTGAAAACGTTTTGGTTTAGCCATGTTTGTTTTTTGTAGTACAGAGTTAGCCTGATAACTTTAATCTAAATTGTCTTATGATTGTTATTATTCGACTTGCATCCCACCGGGATTTTTGCACACAGTGTTGATATACGGTGCTTTTCTGGAAGACTTTGCTGTCTTTTCCTGGATTTTTCTGTTGCGTGTAGTCGCTTTAAGATATTCCTTGATCATGTTTTTGTTTGTTGCGGTTGCACCCGAGTCAAGAGCAACATAGCTCACAGGGTTATACCAAATAAATGAATCTGAAAAACTTAAATGAATTTCTGCTTGCATGTCTGTATATTCATGTGATTATCTTTGCTTGAACAGAGGATAATTGGGGAGTTGAAGGATCTCAGCGGGGTGAAGCATCTCCAGGAGGAGAAGGACCATGCGACAGAGAAACGCCACATGGTAGAGGAGCACCTCTTTGAGGTGCAGCGCCTTGCCAGGGTGAAGCGCCGCACAGAGGAGAACTGCTTCAGAGACTATTTCCTCAAGAAGCGCCTCGTTAAAGTGAAGTGCTTCACGGAAGAGAAGCGTCTGGTGGAGGAGAAGTGTCTCGCCAACGTGAAGAGCGTCGAGGAGGAGAAGCGCCTCATGGAGGAAGAGCGGTGCCTCGCCAGGACTACTACCATCACCACCACCAACGCTGCCACCTCCGCCCCACCACCGCTGGCGCCACCGCCATTACCGCTGCCGCCACCGCCACCTCCGCTTCCACCATCACCACCATTGCCACCGCCACCACGGCCATCACCTCCAGCACCTCCGCTGCCACCACCGATGCCACCGACGCCACCTCGGAGGTTGAGGAGCATGAAGAGAGAATGGAGAAAACAGAAGAGGGGGAGAAGATGGTGGTGGAGGATTAAGAGGAGGTGGAGGAGGATGAGACAAAGGAGGAGATGGAGGTGGTGATGCAGGGAATGAAGAGGAAGCGAGAGGGCCTCGCTCGTGAGGCGAGAGCGGTCACCTCACTCCTCCGCCGCATGCTGCTTTGTGGTGGCATGTCCACCACTCAGTAGGGGTGATGGAGGTCGTGGATCGGTGCCTACCATGACCACTATCACGATACTATCCACCCACCCCGTGATACATGTCACACCCACACACACACCACATGGGTCCCCGGAGAGACCGCGCCACTGGAACCACAGCTGTGGAATGAAGCTGAGCAGCAGATGCCAGGACTACAGTGGAGAACGATTGCTACGAAGACACCGCACACCACACACAAACGGGACTAGCCCAAAAGCATAGCCGGTCCCACCCTGGGCCCCTTCCATGCTGGTTTTCATCCAGGCAGTCCTCATAGGATGACCTTGCCATGGTTTCCAGGACATGGAAGGGGCAGCTGACCCAGGGTGAGAGAGCTGGAGGGGTCTGGTATGGACAATGGACGACACCTGCCACGTGGCAAGCCCCAGGGCCACCCTGTAAAGAAAAAGGTTCAATACCATTCTGTTAAATTTCGATTTAAAGCTATCTTGGCTGCAAGGATTCATCTTCTTTGGTTCTTTCGGTAAAGTAGCGTAGAATGAGAATAAAATAATACATTGATCAAATAAAATAACACAATAAAATTCTCACGACGTTTCGGCCACAACACAAGCGGCCTTCATCAGGTGAAGGGACGAGACTGTCTGGAGGAAAGCGCTGGAGTGAACACAGCCAAGCTCAGACCGCGACCTTTAAGCTGTGTGAGAAGAAACAGAGCGCCTTGACAAACGAATTAGCATAAAATTTAGCATTGAAAGAGCTGAGTGATTAGCTTGTGACTGGTCACAGAAATGGCTATGTTAAAGTCAAAGCCTACACATCCACAGAGGCACCTAGTACAAATCAAACAGGATAATTTAGCATTGAAATTGCTGAGTGATTAGCTTGTGTCTGGTCACAGAAATGGCTATGTTAAAGTCAAAGCTTGCAAGCAGAAATATCCCTGTGAAACTCGCACAGACAGACACACACACACGCAGATGCGCACACAAACAGGCACACAGGCGCACACAGACACTACTGCTACTAACTACTACTCAGTACTACCACTGCTGCTACCACTAAGCGTAAAACATTCCCATCGTGATTGTGACTCTGACTGGCCGTTGCGGCGCTGCTGCTGCTGCTTCTTAGATACCCCAGGAGCAGCTCCAATGCCGCTTCGAGGTGCGAGAGAAGATTGGCGAGGGAGGGCAGGGAGTGGTGCTGCGGTGCGTGGACCACAATATGGGATTCCTGGTGGCTGTCAAGATGCTGGCACTGCCCATCCAGTAGGTTGGGGCAGGGGTGATGGGGTTGGTGGTGGTGGTGGTGTGGGTGGGTGCTGGTGGTCTTAACACAGCGGCCATGGTCATAATTATAAATGAATACAATAATAGATAATAAATGCAAGTAAATACAACATGGTTACAAAATAATGAGTATAATAGTAAACAACAATGATAATAACCTCTGCAAAACTATCTCTAACTATAAACTGAAACTATCTCACTAAAAAATTAACCGTCGTAAAACTACTATGAACTAGAGACCCACAGAGACCCACAGACTTGCTGTGTGCACACAGCCCTACCAAAATAGAGATGCAGAGGATGGAGTTGAAGGTGATCACGGAGCTGCAGGGGGAGGGCAGTGCTGAGCTGCACGGCGTCATCCGCGTCCTGCACTCGTTCCACTTCCGCATCATCACCATTGTTATTATTGTCATCATTATCATCATTATCACCATCGTCATCATTATCGTCATTATCACTATCGTCATTAAAATTGATTAACACAGAAGTGTTGTGTTCTTTCGTGACATTTATGCATAAGAACTGTATTCTGTGCTGAGATCTGAACTTGGAGACCTGGCTGAACACACTACCACATACTCAGTAAATGTTAAAGCGGGAATAATTGTATTATACTGATCGATAGTACAAAGTTAAACAACACAGCCGAGTTTAATCTGACATGCTCAAGTACCTGCATAACTGCATATGATTAATTGCATTATCCCGATTGAAAACCGACCCTCGTCAACGAGGCGGGGCCTAATTATCATAACGGCTCGCAGTAGCATAATCACACATACACTAGCATAAATTAATACGATTCTCTCTCGCATTCGCATAGTTTATGCGCATAAATTACAGCAAATTAACATTTTTTCGGATAATTATGCAAATTTCAAATTTGATTTAATTTTTATTATTTTCATCAAATTTTCATAACCTACATATACAACAGACCGCAACCTCACCCCAACCGTGACGCGTGTCGGAGAGCCCTCATGTCGTTGTTGTTGACTCCGTAGTACAGGTTTTGTTTGGGTTAGATCGCGTGAATATATAAATGTTGTGTTGTTATACCTCGCCACCACCCGACACGGCCATCACCACACAGAGACCCATAGACATCGTCACCACACAGAGACCCACAGACTCACCACACTGTCAACCACAGACTCAGCCCCTTTACCGTATTCACCTGATTAAGAGACTCAGTTTTTTTATGTTCTTGTTACAACAAAGTATGGTTTGCGTCCTATAATCCGGTAGTAGGATAGATCGGATTGATTTAACTCACCCGTTTTGGGGAGCGTCTTACTTTACCCACTAAGCTATTCATTGTTGTTATGTTTGTGTTATATTTTAAATACAAAATGTTTACATTTGTGGGACCTCTTTGGCCCAGAATTACAATTACAGAATAAGGGATATGGTGTTACCACCTCGTGGAAATAGAAAAACTTCATCAGCAAAAAAGGAAAAGGAGGAGGGAGACACAGGGAGGAGGGAGACGGGGGAAGGAGGGAAACACGGGGAGCAGGAAGGAGACCGGGGGAGGAGGGAGACACAGGGAGGTGGAAGGAGACAGGGGGAGGAGGAGGAGGAGGAGGGAAATGAGGGGGAGGAAGAGAAGGAGGTGCTGCAGCTGCTGACCTTCTTGACAGCGAATCTGATCGCCGGTTTCATGGCTCACCTAGCGACACAGACGGAGTGGCTGCAGTTGCAGGAGCAGCTGCAGAAGGTGCAGAAGGTTCAGCAGCTGCAGGAGGTTCAGCCAGCACAGCTGGTGCAGGAGGTGGTCAACTGCCTGGCAGACCTGTTCCTCGTGCGGTTCAGAGACTCCGTTCTGGACTTGGTGAGCCACACGGAGGAGCGGGTGGTGCACCGAGGGCTCCTCCGGCTGCTCGTGGACGTGGCCTGGGAGGTCCTCCGCGATGGCTCCGCGAGCTGGGGCCGCGTGGTGGTCCTGGTGGTGCTCTGCTCGCTCCTCCCTCGCGAAGAGGCTGGTGGACTGCGTACGTCTGAGCGACGCGGAGAAGACGGTGGCCGTGACGGACGCGGTGGCCGCCCTGCTGGTGAACGCGTGCGGGGCCTGGCTCGTTGAGCAGGGAGGCTGGGAGGGCTTCAGGCGAGAATTCGGGCTGGGGTCGCCCACCTAGGAGAGCGGCCGCGGATGCCGAGCTCCGACGATTGGCGACGGTGGAGACAAAAAGAGAGGAGAGAGCGAGAACGTCGCAGTTGGGAAAAGAAGAAACAATCCGTATGGAGGAGACGGCGCGACCTCACCCTCACCCCAACCGCGACGCGCGTCGGAGAGCCCTCATGTCGTTGTTGTTGACTCCGTAGTACAGGTCTTGTTTGGGTTAGATCTCGTGAATCTCATAATGTTGTGTTGTTAAACCCGCCACCACCCGACACGGCCATCATCACACAGAGACCCAGAGAGATCGTCACCACACAAAGACCCACAGACTCACCACACTGATACAACAAAGTTTGGTTTGCATCCTATAATCCGGTAATAGGAGAGATCGGATTTATTAAGCTCACCCGTTTTGGGGTGCGTCTTACTTTACCCACTAAGCCATTCATCATTGTTGTTATGTTTGTGTTATATTTTAAATACAACACGTTTACGTTTATGGGACCTCTTTGGCCCAGAATTAAAAAGACAGAATAAGGACACACTGCAAGCCTCGCAGAGTGCTCTGCTACTGTGGAAGAGGCGTGTGGTAGCATTCCACCTGCCACGGCCCCTGGGGGAGGTGTTGTATCTAGGCACCTTTTCCATCTTAATATTAACAAGTAATTTTTCAATACATATAGATACATATTTCTATTGTTTCTTTTAATTTTAATAATGAATAAAAACACCAAACCAGGCCTCAGCATGGCATGTGGGGGTCATATTTACCTTGACCCACTAACACGATTTTGACGTTCAGAGCCCTCCCAGGGTCAGAGGGAGCAGATAGAGAGCAGAGCGCAGTGGATTGCAAAGGGCTGACGTAAACACAAAGCCAGGGTCACTGGGAGGTTGCGTTAGCCTAGATCTAGTTAAGTCAAAAAAGCTAATTGGTGCTGCATTACTATTAAAGCAACTTAAAGTCGGAATTTAACGACAGGGTAGGCTAAAGTTATTGATCTTCACACCCACTTCAATTGAACCCTGCCACAAGCTATGTCAATGTAACCATCACCCGTCTATTAATTTAATATGAAATGTATTTCCATATTTTAATAATGTCTATACGACTTGACCCGAAGCCTATAACAATCAGGTTTTCCTAAGTCAACATAAATGCTCTAGCCTCCACCCATACGCAAATAATAAGCAGGGTTAAAGTAAGAGTAGAGAGGAAAAGAAATGCAAGCGCACAGCAAAACTGCAACGTAAGCAAAGGGCGATGTTAAACCCAGGGTCGGAGAGAAAGGGAAATCCCGGCCGTCTTTGTATCCCTGCAGCGCGGGGTAGGAGTGTGTATACGCTTGGGGAAACACGAGTCAAACACCACAACGAGAAGCTGACTCAGACCTTGGATTAATACAGAATCATAACTATGGAACTCTGATGAAATGAAATGTTAACTTAAAACTTTTTAACCATTTCTTTGTGCGTCGGTGAAAGTCGGAGGGAATATCACCCCTCCCTCCAGGTTGTGCACCCAGACAGAGAGGCGCCTTCGAGACAATTTATAACATTTGATTGTTTTACTTGTGGGTTTTATGGTAGGAGTATGACAACGGAATATACCGTGGGTGATCTACACAAGGACACACACTGACACATGTACGGACACACACACACGGACGCAGATACATACGGACAAATCCTTACACAGCAAAAATCGAAAGAAACCTCGCCTTGTGGGCAGGATCCGAGTGAAGGGATTTTTGGGCATAAAAAGAGGATCCTGAGCATTGAAACCTCAGTTCGACTTGGGGGGGGGGGTCGGCTCACCAGAGTTCGACCGGGGGGTCGACTCTCGGGAGACAGTTCGACTCGGAGGAGCAACTCGGAAGAGTTCGACCCGGGGGGGGTCGGCTCACCAGAGTTCGACCGGGGGGGGTCGACTCTCGGGAGACAGTTCGACTCGGAGGGGTCGGAACTCGGGGAGTTCTACCAGGGGGGTCGGAACTCGGGGAGTTCGAATCGGAGGAGGTCGGAACGCGGGGAGTTCGACCAGTGGGCCGGCTCAGGAGCAGTTCCAATCGGGAACGAGAGCAACAGGTCGCCAGCCGGCGAGCTGCAGAGCAGGGGGCGGCGAGCAGAAGCCAAAGTGGCCCCGTCGCTACCCACTGACGTTGGCAAGACTCGCAAGGTAGTGAGGCGTCACCTAGTGTGATTTCCAAGAGCTGAAAGACAGAGTATTACTGAAAGATTATTCTACATTGAGTCCAGCTGCAGAGCGACCGACGCACCAAGCAAGAGCTTCTGCAAACCAGAGCAAGAGCACGTGCGACTTGAGTCATCCAGCAGTGGAGAAAAACCTGCTTTCAGCAAACCAGCAACGAGCACGTTCGAGTTCTCCACCCAGAGAGAGGGAGCGTGCCGATGCAGCTCATCCAACAGCGGAGAGAAACTGCTGTCAGCGAACCAGCACGAGCGTGATCGCGCAGCTCATCCAGCAGTGGAGAGAGGTGTCCACTGAGCAGAACTGAGAGCGATCAAGCAACTCTCCCCCGTGGACAGAGGCTGGCTGCTGCGTGGAGGAGGGCGGCGATTCGTATGATGCACTCCCACACACCTCACCGCTCTAAAGGGAGCGAGGCTACTTCTCCTACAAGCGATGCCAACTTCAGCATATGGCAACGCAAATAATTAATTCCAAACACTGACTATTCAAAACAATTCATATCACTCAAACATACACAGGTCCTTAACCAGAAGCGAACACTCAAGTCCGTGAACCATCTGGCTGTGGAAGCATCGATCGTGTGATAACAGTCCGTCATTTATAAGTATATTCATAATTTCCCTCTTTAATATTTTGTTTTGGACTGTACTTCTAATCGCATAAGTTACCAAGCGATCTATCAATACGAATTAACCCTTGGCACCTTCGCCACGGAGCTACGCTCCCGGGGAGGAATCGTGCTAAACCGATTTTCTGATCATACATTCTTATTCACGAATTAATTAATTAATTAATCTCCCGTGAGATAACACGTTCCGCCGCATACCCTCACACTAAGCCATTTCGGTAATCTTATAGTCTGTCCGGTGGATCTGTTGTTACATTTATGCCTTTGGAAATAATAACTGTTTGATTGTCTTTTTATATGAATACCGTTGCATGTTAATCAGTCGCCTGTGATAATGTGCTGACCATTTCAAGCATAATGATCGTTCATATTATAATGTATAAGCTTTTGTGTAACATAGCATTTGCATGTTCTGACTCTCTCTCTCACTAACAGCAATCGCTTTATGCGGGGTCCATGTGTTATCAAAGTGAAATCGTACAGTCGTTGATGATACTGTCTTGATACCGTGTGGATACCGTGTTGAAGTTCCGAGATTGAGAGTCACATACATATTATAGTTAAGGTTTAATTAGAAAATAAATTGATTAATACAGAAGTGGTCGTGTGATTCTTTCCTGAAGTTTTTGCATAAGATCTGTATCCTGCGACGAGATATGAACTCGGGAACCTAAACTATAAACACACCAATCCACACTCATTAAACTAATGCGAACGATGTGAACATGGGACCTAAAATATGAACACTCGGGGAGTGTTAAAGCGAGAATCATTGTATTATGCTGATCAATAATACGAAGTTAGACAACGAGGCCGAATTGACACTAGCGTAACGGCACACGATTGATTGCGTTATCCTGATTGATAACCCCACCTCGTCAACGAGACGGGGCCTGATTATCATAAAGGCTATCATTAACACAACCACACCCACTCGTATAAATTAATACGATTACCTCTCTAATTAGCATAGTTACACGCATAAGTACACAAATTAGCATAATTTCGGATTAATTATGCAAATTTCGAATTTCATTTAATTTTAATTATTTTTCATCAATTTTCACACACCCACATATACAACAAATTGGGGGCTCGTATCCGGGATCTCTCGCAGACAGTTTATGCTTAAATTAAGGAACGAATCACTGTTGTATTAATCAAGGTATTGTGAACTAACATTGCCCTGTGACTGTAAACGGTGTAAACAAACAAAAAAACGCACTCTGAAGGAAAATACCAGAGTAGCAGTGGATAACAAAGACAGTGGGGGTAAGATTATTTGCTCGAGTTGAACCAACACATCCTGTGATACGAATGTTTTTATATGTACTCTGAAGTGGAATTCCAGAGTAACTCACGCCACACATAAGAGACTAGAGTTAAGATACACTCTTAGGTCTATTAACTACACTACGTAATAGAGATGGCACATGACCCGCAACGTTCTGAGGGTGACATCCCAACGCATAACACTGATACAGAATGGACCTCCGAAGAGGAGATAGAATCTATGGAAAAACAATATCGTGAATTTGTGTTAAAACGTACTGGACGGACTGCTAGACAGCAGACAGAGCAGAGAGACGTATGGGAGGGGAGACATATAGAAGATGTTAAGGCACATAGGAGGAAACTACTTAAGGATGTGATGAAATGTAGCAAAGCCAAACGTGACGTAAAAATTGCAGAAATAGCAAGGTTAGACTCGTATCTCCTCACACAGACATACAGAGAAAGATTATGGACTGGGGAAAAATTTGACAGGGAAAGGAAGGAGAAACTGTCCCTAATAGAGGAGGTTGAGCGTCTGCACGCCCTCGTGAGAGAAAAAGAGTCGGCGCTGAATGCACCAGCGAAACCCCCAGATGTTGATACACATAACACATACGGGAGTAACAGTTTACCACACTCCGAGCCACGCGGACGTAAACCAGAGACAGGTCACACAGGAGGTGTGGCTACCAATCAAAGTGGTTTTGACAGAGATTCCCCCTCGCGACTCGAGAGAGGGGAGGGAGAGATACGGATGAAAATAGGAAAACATAGGACTGACAACTTCGAGGGTAGAGAGGAAAAAAATATTAACACTAAGTCAGCAGGATATTCTGTACTGATCGAGCAAAAAAGGGCGGAGCTGGGGCAAGACGAGCGACATGACAGAGACAGCTCATTTGGTAGACACATTCCACGCAAGCACGACCGACGTGGAACCTATGGCAGAGATTACTTTCCAGAAAGACGCACATTACACAAGCATGAGCCATGGGATAAGCAGGAGTCACCGAGCAAAGTTGACTCACGTTACAGGTGCAAAAGGCACTACAAAAGTTATGTTAAGCAGCGCCACCGTGATGGTGACAGCTCGAGTGAGCACTCCTCAGGAACAGACGCCTCTGACGATGATCAACTGTCCGAATACTCATTCAGTAGTAAAACTCTGAAATTGATGGACAAGGCTCTCGTCAGAATTCCCTACTTTGATCCACACGATAGGAACAGAGACATACACGCTCACATCGCAACGGTAGAAGCAGAAGCAGTGATCAGGGGTTTGAGGAAAACGAATGAGAAAGCCAGTTTACTGAGACGAAGCTTGCACGAGCAGTCTATACCATGGGTAAAGTCGCTTTCATACAAGGTTCGGAACGATTTCAAAAAGCTGAGCCTGGCAGTGAGCCGGAAGTTTGGAGAATATTTAACATGGTCTGAGGGATTTAATGCTGCAAAATCTATGACCCAGTGCGCAGACGAGGATCCGCGAGATTACCTCCTACGGTTTAAAAGAGCGTACTACGCGGGTGATGTGGATCAGTATCACGAAGGTGACAAAAGGTTCAAAGTTATGTTTTTCGGGTCTTTGAGTCCAGAGATTACAGAAATTGTGGGAATGGTATTGAATCCAGAAACAGCCTCCTTACACCATATAGAGGATAAGGCGCACAGAGCTTGGCTGTACAGAGCTAAAGACAATAGTTCTACGACACCCAGAGAGAGGGATGATGTAACCAGCGTTTCAGAGGGAAATAAAAATCACGTGAGCAGAAACACAGCACCACCAGCGAGGCAATGGCCCGCAGGCTGGGAGCGATCGCAGTGTGCAGGGACGCATATTTGCGAGAATCGCGGTGTGTGTAGACCAAGAGCAGAATCATGCCGGGTCCCAATGCCACGACACACGAGGGATCAAACACAATCGGCCCACTTCCGATCGATTCCCCCACCAGTTTTACCAGGAGAGAGCAGAGGCATGAGGAATAGGGAGACAGGCGTGAGCTTGGCTGAGACACAAAAAATGACACGGGCACGTGATGAATCAATCACATTGGTTGAGAGGGAGCTTTCAGTGAGAGTGGTGTCCGTGGAGCTGCAGGGAAATTATGGACTCGTTAAAAAAATTAAGCAGGCTGCGGTTGACAAGGTAAACCAGGAGGGTCCCAATGATTGGGAAACAATAAATGCGTCGGGCACCAGTTCTGATAATGTGGTGGAGAGCGCAAGTGTTGCTCCCGTAATTGACACACCTATCGAGCAGGGAAACATAACTGCATTAAAGTGTGATCCTACAGGAGATGATAACCAACCGCAGGGAGGGGAAGGAAAACCTGATTGTCTGGTAAATATAAATGCCATCCCTTGTGTCGCGGAAGTGCGTGAGTGTACTGTGGAAGAGGCAGATGAATGCAGACATCAGCCTTTGGATGTTAAATTGTGCTCGGGCACACTAAGGAGGGATGGAGATCAGAGTGTTGAAGTGGAGGAGAAGAATATCCGTGACGGATCGGGAATTGTGTTGAAACACAGCATACTCAAAAGCACGGAATCGAATCGTGACCCAGAATCGAATCGTGGCACGGAATCGAATCGTAGCGCAGAAGGGAATCGTGGCCCAGAGTCAAATCGACTCCCAGAGGCAGCAGATGTGCACAGGGCTGCGGAGAATACAAATGACCCCAACAGTCGAGTACGGAAACTCGTGGTGTATGTTGATCCTGGTTACGCACAGCATAACTTCACGCCACACAATCTCACATGGAAAGGGAGTGATAAAATAAATTACCGATACGAACCAGTGAGCCATGTTCATTAGGCCAAAGCCATCACGACGATGAGCCGGGACGATGATGTGATGATGTTGCATGGAAGGGTCATCGGTAACTCTAAGATACCTGGCCATGAGAGATATGATACACTCGTGACTAAAAGAGTCAGTCAGGTTATCAATGACTTGGTACAAGGTGGCAGAGAGGTAACATGAGAAAGTCAGAGAGACACCGTGGTTCTCGTTAACCTGCACTCCGCCATGGTTAACTTAACAATCCAAGAATTGGGTTTCGCAATCCGAGATCTGTACGAAGAAGAGAATACTCGACAGCAAATTCAATAGTTGATCCAAAGACTTGTTGCATTGCACCAGCGGCAGCATCAGTGATCTTCTCCAAGGACAATTTCCTTCATATCTGGTAACTCCAACACTAAAAAAAAATGTGATACCATTAGCATCCCTGGAAACAATCAGTACAACACAGGTACAAATTGACTTTAAAATGGGTACAGCCACACCCATACATGGGGACTCCCAGACCGGACAGGTGGGATTTTTGTTAAATTTCCCACTGGTCAAACCCGAAAATGTATTTCGATTGCGGACAGTATTGAACGTGGGTACATGGAATAACGACATCTCCTATAACATGTAGCCAGTTAAACAATTTCCCCTTATTTTACCTTCCTTTTAGTATTTCTTTTCTTATTTCAAATGTAATCATAAGTTGTGACGTGCGCGCGTTGTAAGGAAAAATTACTTGAGTAATATTGATGATTCATGATGGAAAAGTACATAGATTCTTTGTTTTAAAAATGACCCGTGGCCAATTGACCACCGATCATTTTTAAAAGGGCGGAATGTTGTATCTAGGCACCTTTTCCATCTTAATATTAACAAGTAATTTTTCAATACATATAGATACATATTTCTATTGTTTCTTTTAATTTTAATAATGAATAAAAACACCAAACCAGGCCTCAGCATGGCATGTGGGGGTCATATTTACCTTGACCCACTAACACGATTTTGACGTTCAGAGCCCTCCCAGGGTCAGAGGGAGCAGATAGAGAGCAGAGCGCAGTGGATTGCAAAGGGCTGACGTAAACACAAAGCCAGGGTCACTGGGAGGTTGCGTTAGCCTAGATCTAGTTAAGTCAAAAAAAGCTAATTGGTTCTGCATTACTATTAAAGTAACTTAAAGTCGGAATTTAACGACAGGGTAGGCTAAAGTTATTGATCTTCACACCCACTTCAATTGAACCCTGCCACAAGCTACGTCAATGTAACCATCACCCGTCTATTAATTTAATATGAAATGTATTTCCATATTTTAATAATGTCTATACGACTTGACCCGAAGCCTATAACAATCAGGTTTTCCTAAGTCAACATAAATGCTCTAGCCTCCACCCATACGCAAATAATATGCAGGGTTAAAGTAAGAGTAGAGAGGAAAAGAAATGCAAGCGCACAGCAAAACTGCAACGTAAGCAAAGGGTGATGTTAAACCCAGGGTCGGAGAGAAAGACAAATCCCGACCGTCTTTGTATCCCTGCAGCGCGGGGTAGGAGTGTGTATACGCTTGGGGAAACACGAGTCAAACACCACAACGAGAAGCTGACTCAGACCTTGGATTAATACAGAATCATAACTATGGAACTCTGATGAAATGAAATGTTAACTTAAAACTTTTTAACCATTTCTTTGTGCGTCGGTGAAAGTCGGAGGGAATATCGCCCCTCCCTCAGGTTGTGCACCCAGACAGAGAGGCGCCTTCGAGACAATTTATAACATTTGATTGTTTTAATTGTGGGTTTTATGGTAGGAGTATGACAACGGAATATACCGTGGGTGATCCACACAAGGACACACACTGACACATGTACGGACACACACACGGACGCAGATACATACGGACAAACCCTGACACAGCAAAAATCGAAAGAAACCTCGCCTTGTGGGCAGGATTTTTGGGCATAAAAAGAGGATCCTGAGCATTGAAACCTCAGTTCGACTGGGGGGGGGGGGGGGGGGGGTGGTCGGCTCACCAGAGTTCGACCGGGGGGTCGACTCTCGGGAGACAGTTCGCCTCGGAGGAGCAACTCGGAAGAGTTCGACCCGGGGGGGGTCGGCTCACCAGAGTTCGACCGGGGGGGGGTCGACTCTCGGGAGACAGTTCGACTCGGAGGGGTCGGAACTCGGGGAGTTCTACCAGGGGGATCGGAACTCGGGGAGTTCGAATCGGAGGAGGTCGGAACGCGGGGAGTTCGACCAGTGGGCCGGCTCAGGAGCAGTTCCAATCGGGAACGAGAGCAACAGGTCGCCAGCCGGCGAGCTGCAGAGCAGGAGGCGGCGAGCAGAAGCCAAAGTGGCCCCGTCGCTACCCACTGACGTTGGCAAGACTCGCAAGGTAGTGAGGCGTCACCTAGTGTGATTTCCAAGAGCTGAAAGACAGAGTATTGCTGAAAGATTATTCTACATTGAGTCCAGCTGCAGAGCGACCGACGCACCAAGCAAGAGCTTCTGCAAACCAGAGCAAGAGCACGTGCGACTTGAGTCATCCAGCAGTGGAGAAAAACCTGCTTTCAGCAAACCAGCAACGAGCACGTTCGAGTTCTCCACCCAGAGAGAGGGAGCGTGCCGATGCAACTCATCCAACAGCGGAGAGAAACTGCTGTCAGCGAACCAGCACGAGCGTGATCGCGCAGCTCATCCAGCAGTGGAGAGAGGTGTCCACTGAGCAGAACTGAGAGCGATCAAGCAACTCTCCCCCGTGGACAGAGGCTGGCTGCTGCGTGGAGGAGGGCGGCGATTCGTATGATGCACTCCCACACACCTCACCGCTCTAAAGGGAGCGAGGCTACTTCTCCTACAAGCGATGCCAACTTCAGCATATGGCAACGCAAATAATTAATTCCAAACACTGACTATTCAAAACAATTCATATCACTCAAACATACACAGGTCCTTAACCAGAAGCGAACACTCAAGTTCGTGAACCATCTGGCTGTGGAAGCATCGATCGTGTGATAACAGTCCGTCATTTATAAGTATATTCATAATTTCCCTCTTTAATATTTTGTTTTGGACTGTACTTCTAATCGCATAAGTTACCAACCGATCCATCAATACGAATTAACCCTTGGCACCTTCGCCACGGAGCTACGCTCCCGGGGAGGAATCGTGCTAAACCGATTTTCTGATCATACATTCTTATTCACGAATTAATTAATTAATCTCCCGTGAGATAACACATTCCGCCGCATACCCTCACACTAAGCCATTTCGATAATCTTATAGTCTGTCCGGTGGATCTGTTGTTACATTCATGCCTTTGGAAATAATAACTGTTTGATTGTCTTTTTTATATGAATACCCTTGCATGTTAATCAGTCGCCTGTGATAATGTGCTGACTATTTCAAGCATAATGATCGTTCATATTATAATGTATAAGCTTTTGTGTAACATAGCATTTGCATATTCTGACTCTCTCTCTCACTAACAGCAATCGCTTTATGCGGGGTCCATGTGTTATCAAAGTGAAATCGTACAGTCGTTGATGATACTGTCTTGATACCTTGTGGATACCGTTTTGAAGTTCCGAGATTGAGAGTCACATACATATTATAGTTAAGGTTTAATTAGAAAATAAATTGATTAATACAGAAGTGGTCGTGTGATTCTTTCCTGAAGTTTTTGCATAAGATCTGTATCCTGCGACGAGATATGAACTCGGGAACCTAAACTATAAACACACCAATCCACACTCATTAAACTAAAACGAACGATGTGAACATGGGACCTAAAATATGAACACTCGGGGAGTGTTAAAGCGAGAATCATTGTATTATGCTGATCAATAATACGAAGTTAGACAACGAGGCCGAATTGACACTAGCGTAACGGCACACGATTGATTGCGTTATCCTGATTGATAACCCAACCTCGTCAACGAGGCGGGGCCTGATTATCATAAAGCTATCATTAACACAGCCACACCCACTCGTATAAATTAATACGATTACCTCTCTAATTAGCATAGTTACACGCATAAGTACACAAATTAGCATAATTTCGGATTAATTATGCAAATTTCGAATTTCATTTAATTTTAATTATTTTTCATCAATTTTCACACACCCACATATACAACAGAGGCCACATGGAGCCAACCATGGGCACCCGACTCTTGGCCCCCACATGCAGGGCATGGAAGCAAGAAGGGGGACTCGGATTATGACCTCCGTGTGGGTAGCGAAACCAGCCAGGTCTCAAAGAGGTCATCTTCGCGGGCACCATCTTCTGCCAGGAAGACCTGTGGAGATTCTTCGAAGAGACCCACAGGAAACCAAACAAAGTGATGGAGGCCTTGTCAGGATGGCGAGCCAGACGCCATAGAAGTCTCCCTCAGACGCATCCTAGGGGAGCTCCAGCAGGAAGGACAACAATCGAGAGACCTGGAGAGGTCCAGGGTAAGGAGCCGTCTCAGCAAGGTGACTGATTGGAACAGGCGGGCCACTCGCTCACAATGACACTGCGCATCGCCTCCCTGAACATGAATGGGTGCCGAGAGGCGCTGAGAAGATACTACGCAGCGTCCCTTGCAAAGCAGCATAATGTCTCTGTGCTGTTCGTGCAGGAGACCCATCTCGACATGGACGATGAGGTTGCCTGGAGGACGGAGTGGAAAATGGGAGCCTTTTTTCAGCCACTTCAGCAACACCTCCTCAGGAGTAGCAACCGTGCTGTCACCAAACTTCACTCCTGACACCGTCAGCCAGGTGGAGGTGATCAAGGGGAGGGTCCTGGACGTCCGGGCGCAGGTCGGCAACACCGCCATCCACCTCGTCAACGTGTACGCTCCCACCACTGACAGTGAGAGGCCCGGGTTCCTGCAACTTCTGCGGAACCACCTCGGTGGCATTCCAGAGGACGAGTTTGTGGTCATGGGAGGTGACTACAACTGCACGCTGGATGCTCTCGACCGTACAGGGAAGGGTCACTGCAACGCCAAGCTCTGGGGAGAGCTCCAAGCCCTTCTGGACCCCTCCGATCTGGTGGACGTGTGGCAGCTTCACCACCCGAGGCGGCGAAGCTTCACCTACACGAGGACAAGGGGCAATGAACCAGCTACCCAGTCCAGGATCGACCGCTTCTATATCTCCAGAAGTCTTGTCTCGAGCATTCTGCCTGCTGACATCAGGGCTGCACCACTAACAGACCACAGCCTGATCCTGCTGGACCTTAGGCTGCGTGGAACACCAAGTGCTGCGGCCTACTGGCACTTCAACAACGCCCTGCTGGAGGACAGTACGTTCACCGACCTCTTTAGGAAATTCTGGGCAGGCATAGACGTTTTATCAGGAGAGAAGAGGTCACTATAAAATTCCCAGGTTATTGATATTATGTCCTCACTCTTTGTTTTATGAGTGGAGGAGGAGGAAGAAGAAGGTGAGGGGGAGGAAGAAAAAGGAGGCGCTGCAGCTGTTGACTGTCTTGACAGCGAATCTGATCGCGAGCTTCATGGCTCACCTAGCGAAACAGACAGAGTAGCTGCAGGTGCAGGAGCAGCTGCAGGTCCAGCAGCTGCAGAAGGTTCAGCCAGCACAGCTGGTGCAGGAGGTGGTCAACTGCCTGGGGACCTGTTCCTCGCGCGGTTCAGAGACTCTGTTCTGGTGAGCCACGCGGAGGAGCGCGTGGAGCACCGAGGGCCCCGCCGGCTGCTCGTGGACGTGGCCTGGGAGGTCCTCCGTGACGTCTTCGCGAGCTGGGGCCGCGTGGTGGTCCTGGTGGTGCTCTGCTCGCTCCTCCCTCGCGAAGAGGCTGGTGGACTGCGTACGTCTGAGTGACGCGGAGAAGACGGCGGCAGTGACGGACGTGGTGGCCGCCCTGCTGGTGAACGCGTGCTGGGCCTGGTTCGTCGAGCAGGGAGGCTGGGAGGGCTTCCTGCGAGAATTCGGGCTGGGGACGCCCACCTAGGAGAGGGGCCGCGGATGCCGAGCTCCGACGGTTGGCGACGGTGGAGACAAAAAGAGAGGAGAGAGCGAGAACATCGCAGTTGGGAAAGGAAGAAACAATCCGTACGGAGGAGACGGCGCGACCGCACCCTCACCCCAACCGAGACGCGCGTCGGAGAACCCTCATGTCATTGTTGTTGAATCCGTAGTACAGGCTTTGTTTGGGTTAGATCGCGTGAATATATTAATTTTGTGTCGTTAAACCCGCCACCACCCGACATGGCCATCACCACACAGAGACCCACAGACTCACCACACAGAGACCCACAGACTCACCACACTGACACCCACAGACTCAGCCCCTTTACCGTATTCACCTGATTAAGAGACTCAGTTTTTTCTATGTTCTTGTTACAACAAAGTTTGGTTTGCGTCCTATAATCCGGTAATAGGAAAGATCAGATTTATTTAACTCACCGGTTTTGGGGTGCGTCTTACTTTACCCACTAAGCCATTCATTGCTGTTGTTTGTGTTATATTTTAAATACAACACGTTTACGTTTATGGGACCTCTTTGGCCCAGAATTCAAAAGACAGACTAAGGACACCCTGCAAGCCTCGCAGAGTGCCCTGCTAATGTGGAAGAGGCGTGCGGTAGCATTCCACCTGCCACGGCCCCTGGGGGAGGCCACATGGAGCCAACCATGGGCCCCCGACTCTTGGCCCCCACATGCAGGGCATGGAAGCAAGAAGGGGGACTCGGATGATGACCTCCGTGTGGGTAGCGAAACCAACCAGGTCTCAAAGAGGTCATCTTCGCGGGCACCCATCTTCTGCCAGGAAGACCTGTGGAGATTCTTCAAAGAGAACCCCAGGAAACCAAACAAGGTGATGGAGGCCTTGACAAGATGGCGAGCCAGACGCCATAGAGGTCTCCCTCTGACGCATCCTCACAGAGCTCCAGCAGGAAGGAAAACAATCGAGAGACCTGGAGACGTCCAGGGTAAGGAGCCTCCTCAGCAAGGTGACTCATTGGAACAGGCGGGCGACTCACTCACAATGACGTTGCGCAACGCCTCCCTGAACATGAATGGGTGCAGAGGGGCGCTGAGAATATACTACGTAGGATACCTTGCAAAGCAGCATAAGGTCTCCGTGCTGTTCGTGCAGGAGACCCATCTCGCCATGGACAATGACGTTGCCTGGAGGACGGAGTGGAGAGCGAAGCCCTTCATCAGCCACTTCAGCAACACCTCCTCAGGAGTAGCAACCGTGCTGTCACCAAACTTTTCCCCCGACACCGTCAGCCAGGTGGAGGTGATCAAGGGGAGGATCCTGGACCTCACGGTGCAGGTCGGCGTCACCGCCATCCACCTCGTCAACGTGTACGCTCCCACCACTGACAGTGAGAGACCCGGGTTCCTGCAACTTCTGCGGAACCACCTCGGTGGCATTCCAGGGGACGAGTTTGTGGTCACGGGAGGTGACTACAACTGCACGCTGGATGCTCTCGACCACACAGGGAAGGGGCACTGCAACGCCAATCTCCGGGGAGAGCTCCAAGCCCTTCTGGACGCCTCCGATCTGGTGGACGTGTGGCGGCTGCACCACCCTAGGCGGCGAAGCTTCACCTTCACGCGGACACGGGGCAATGAACCAGCTACACAGTCCAGGATCGACCGTTTCTACATCTCCAGAAGTCTTGTCTCGAGCATTCTGACTGCTGACATCAGGGGCTGCATCACTAACAGACCACAGCCTGATCCTGCTGGACCTCAGGCTGCGTGGAACACCAAGTGGTGAGGCCTACTGGCACTTCAACAACGCCCTGCTGGAGGACAGTACTTTCACCGAGCTCTTTAGGAAATTCTGGGCAGGCATAGACGTTTTATCAGGAAAGAAGAGGTCACTATAAAATTCCCGGGTTATTGATATTATGTCCTCACTCTTTGTTTTGAAAGTGGAGGAGGAGGGGGAGGAGGAGGAGGAGGAGGGGGAGGAGGAAAACGAGGGGGAGGAGGAAGGTGAGGAAAAGAAGGAGGCGCTGCAGCTGTTGAGCGTCTTGATAGCGAATCTGATCGCCGGCTACATGGCTCACATGGCGACACAGACGGAGTAGATGTAGGTGCAGGAGTAGCTGCAGGTGCAGGAGCAGCTGCAGCTCCAGTAGCTGCAGAAGGTTCAGCCAGCACAGCTGGCGCAGGAGGTGGTCAACTGCCTGGGAGACCTGTTCCTCGCGCGGTTCAGAAACTCCGTTCTGGTGAGCCACGCGGAGGAGCGGGTGGAGCACCGAGGGCCCCGCCGGCTGCTCGTGGACGTGGCCTGGGAAGTCCTCCACGACGGCTCTGCGAGCCGGAGCCGCGTGGTGGTCCTGGTGGTGCTCTGCTCGCTCCTCCCTCGCAAAGAGGCTGGTCGACTGCATACGTCTGCGCGACGCGGAGAAGACGGCGGCCGTGATGGACGCGGTGGACGCCCTGCTGGTGAACGCGTGCGGGGCCTGGCTCGTCGAGCAGGGAGGCTAGGAGGGCTTCCTGCGAGCATTCGGGCTGGGGACGCCCACTTAGGAGAGGGGCTGCGGATGCGGTGTGTTAAAGTGTAGGTACTACTTCCTCTTCATCTGCCCAGTGTGGAAGAGTAGACCAAAACATCGAGTAAATGGGTTCTCTAGAACTCCGTCTTGTAGAAATTCTTCCTGTCACCAGAGGTATGAGAAAGCAATTGCGGAATTGTGCCACCACTCCACAATAAACATTTTTTGACAGAGTATTCAAAGAATGCTGCTGCCCACGATACAGGTTGCTGCTTATGTATTTGACATGGGGGGTGTTTGGAGGCGGCTAAGTGACCCAGAGGTCATAGCACTGACCAGGCACCACGGAGTACTTGGGTTTGAATCCACACCGCCTGTGATCAAAGCAGGTTCTCAATTCTAGCGAGCTAATGATCTCAGCCCAGTCGTCATTGACAGCACAAAATAAACCATTACATGGCTGAAATGTGGTTCTGCACTTAATTTGGATAAATTTCATCGAAAAGAACGTTGTTATGACCAACGTTACTCCTACTTAAAGGACAGGTGGGAGGGTGCTGCTCTTTACTGTGGACCAGAGGGCGTTTGAAGGGTAATTAGAAGTAGCTCTGTGATATCAGCTTCAGTGAGCCATTCTCTAACACAAGGCCTGCAATGGTCTGCTAGAGACACGAATTAATAATTGGTTCCAGGGCAGGATGGCGACAGCCCAACCCAGGTTAAAATTTGGGAAAAATAAGAAAATGCAGGTTGATGAATAAAATGCGTTGCAGTTTTATTACCACTGCAGTGGCTTTTCGGCATGGAGCACAGAGGTAGGGTAGATGTAAAGTTTCACGTCATTGTGTACCCCATGCTGTTTAACGACACAGTAAAGACTCGGAGTGAATGCACATCCACTCTCGTTACTATCCACGTACAAATACAGAACACATACAGTGCATGGAATTGTCCATGTCTCTGACAAGCTCGCAGGAACATTCTCCTGAAGCCGGTGCCTCGGATGATTCCTCTGCTGCATTCGGTCGGTGCCTAGGGCGACACATTCACGGTGGTACAGGTGTTCCACTACGTGGAACAGTACATCAAGCGGAGGCGACTTTACGATGAAGAGAGGCAGTACCTGGTGAGGTGTGGCAGGGACCCCCTGGAGGAGGTGTTTTGTCTGGAGGGATTCTCACTCAGAGATCTCAGACACTCGGTGGCAGCGCTGCTCATTAAGTTATTCTCCGTAGTGACGGCCGACAACAGGCGAGCCGGTGCCAGCGTCAACACCACCTCCACCACTGCCTCTCCTTCTTACACTCCAGCCGGTAGCGGTGGTGGATGGTGATGGTGTGGGTGGTGTGGTTGGTGGTGGTGTAGGTAGTGGTGGCATGGGTGGTGGTTGCTGGTGGTGTTGTGGGTGGTGTTGTGGGTGGTGGTGGTGTTGTGGGTGGGTGCGTGGTGTGCCGGTGTGAGCCACGTAGCTGCACGTTGGTTCACGGCGACAGCGAAAACCTTGCCACATGCCGCCACTGCGTCTTCGAGTTGCAGCGGCGCGGCATGGCCTGTCCCCTGTGCCGCAGGGAGATTCACTCTGTGGTGCACACATTCCTGGTCTGACAGAACACAAAGATAAAGATCCCCCATATAGCCTTAACAGACTGTAGGGGCAAGTGCTGTTAGCGAGCACCTATGAAGGCCGGAACGGTACACGAGGGGGTGGGTGGCCAGCACCACGCCCGACCGCCTTTGTCTCCCCAGTGGCAATGTTTACACACCGCACCAGGTACTCATTTGAGGCTGAGTCGACCTAGGGGAAGCCCGGGACCGGTTCAGAAAATCGTCACTGGTGTTGGCCGTGAGCGGGAATCAAACCCGGGTCGCCAGGTTCATAGCGCAGCGCGCTAACCGCTACAGAACACACACACAGACACACACACAGACACACAACAACCGCCAACTTGCTGGGCTTTTTGGTGTGTGTAAAAACACTCTTTGGTTGTTTCGGTAAAGAAAAAAAACATAGTTAATGATTTAAGTTGTTGTTGTCACGTCTGCAGCGATCCTGGCTCTCTTCGAGCCTCGCCTGACCGAGCGCCAGGAGGAGGAGCTGGCCGACGTCTGTCAAGTTTGGTTTTTCTCTATGGACGAGGGCAAATCCCGCGGTGGCATCTACAACGATGGCTACGACGACCAAGAAAACAAATACATCCCTGTGAGGCTCACAGAGACCCAGACATCCATAGATACACCCATTGAGACACCTATAGAGACCCATAGATAACACCCATAACGACCCACAACTACATCCCTGTGAGGCTCACAGAGACACCCACAGAGCCCATTCAGACACCCATAGAGATCCACAGAGACACTCATAGAGACTCACAGAGGCACCAATCGAGACCCACAGCTATATATCAGTGAGATGCACAGACACAGAGATACCCACAGAGACCCACAACTATATCCCTGTGAGACTCGCACAGACAGACACACAAACACAGGCACACACACAAAGGCACACAGACACACAGGCACTACTGCTACTACTAACTACTAACCACTACGACCACTGCTGCTCCTACCACTAAGCGTTAAATATTCCCATCGTGATTGTGACTCTGACTGGCTGTGGCGGCGCTGCTGCTGCTTCGGCTGCTTTTTAGATACCCCAGGATCAGCACCAATAGGGCTTCGAGGTGCAAGAGAAGATTGGCTAGAGAGGGCAGGGTGTGGTGCTGCAGTGCGTGGACCACAAGATGGGATTCCTGGTGGCTGTCAAGATGCTGGTACTGCACGGAAAGTGGGTTGGGGCAGGGGTGATGGGGTTGGTGGGGGGGTGGGTGGGTAGTGGTGATGTGGCGTGGTTGGAAATGGTGTGGGTGGTGGTGGTCTTAACACAGTGGGAGCAGTCGTAATAATTATACATGAATAAAATAATAATAGATCATAAATGGTAGTAAATACAACATGGTTACAAAATAATGAGTATAATAGTAAACAGCAATGATAATAACCTCCGTAAAACTCTCTAAATATAAACTGAAACTATCTCACTAAAATAATAACCCTCTTAAGACTACTATAAACTAGAGACAACCATAGAGATCCATAGACACCCTTAGACACTCATAGAGACCCACAGAGACCCAAATAATTCATAATAAAGGTGTTTGGGTTAGATCGCGTTTATTTATAAATGTGTCGCAACCCTCCACCACCCGACACGGCCAATCAGCAAAAAAGTGTCACGTTGACAAAAGACAAACAATTCACTACTTCAGCCCACCGGTGTGTTGAAGAGTCAATCCACATTTACAGTTTGAGTACGACGTTTCGCTGGTAAATACATCCAGCATCATCAAGCAATTGATGATGCTGGATGTATTTACCATCATCAAGCAATTGATGATGCTGGATGTATTTACCAGCGAAACGTCGTACTCAAACTGTAAATGTGGATTGACTCTTCAACACACCGGTGGGCTGAAGTAGTGAATTGTTTGTCTTTTGTCAACGTGACACTTTTTTGCTGATTGGCCGTGTCGGGTGGTGGAGGGTTGCGACACATTTATAAATAAACGCGATCTAACCCAAAAACCTTTATTATGAATGATATTGGTCGCGAAAGCCTACGTGTTAAACTGACCCAAAGAATTGCTGTGTGCACGCAGCCCTACCAAGATGGAGATGCAGAGGATGGAGCTGAAGGTGATCACGGAGCTGCAGGGGGAGGGCAGTGCTGAGCTGCACGGCGTCATCCGCGTCCTGCACTCGTTCCACTTCCGCGGACACAACTGTCTCGTGCTGGAGCTGTTGAAGTACGCATCATCACCATTGTTATTATCGTCATCATTATCACCATCGTCATCATTATCACCATCGTCATCATTATCGTCATTATCACTATCGTCATTAAAATTGATTAACACGGAAGTGTTGTGTGTTCTTTCCTGAAATTTATGCATAAGAACTGTATTCTGTGCTGAGATCTGAACTTGGAGACCTGGCTGAACACACTAACACATACTCAGTAAATGTTAAAGCGAGAATAATTGTATTATACCCATCGATAATACGAAGTTAAACAACACAGCCGAGTTTAATGTGACATGCTCACAGTACCTGCATAACTGCATACGATTAATTGCATTATCCCGATTGATAAACGACCCTCGTCAACGAGGCGGGGCCTAATTATCATAACGGCTCGCAGTAGCATAATCACACATACACTAGCATAAATTAATACGATTATCTCTCGAATTAGCATAGTCTATGCACTTACATCAATTAGCATAATGTCGGATTATTATGCAAATTTCATTTAATTTTTATTATTTACATCAAATTTTCATAACCTACATATACAACAGAAAGCACCCTCACCCCAACCGAGACGCGCGTCGGAGAGCCCTCACGTCGTTGTTGTTGACTCCGTAGTACAGGTTTTGTTTGGGTTAGATCGCGTGAATATATAAATGTTGTGTGGTTAAACCCGCCACCACCCGACATTGCCATCACCACAGAGACCCATAGACATCGTCACCACACAGAGACCCACAGACTCACCACACCGGCAACCACAGACTCTGCCCCTTTACCGTATTCACCTGATTAAGAGAATCAGTTTTTTTATGTTCTTGTTACAACAAAGTTTGGTTTGCGTCCTATAATCCGGTAGGAGAGATTGGATTTATTTAACTCACCCGTTTTGGCGTGCGTCTTACTTTACCCACTAAGCCATTCATTGTTGTTGTGTTATATTTTAAATACAAAACGTTTACGTTTGTGGGACCTCTTTGGCCCAGAATTACAATTACAAAATAAGGGATACGGCGTTTACACCTTGTGGAAATAAAAAAAAAAACTTCATCAGCAAAAAGAAAAAAGAGGGAGACACAGGGAAGAGGGAGACGGGGGAAGGAGGAGGGACGCACGGGGACGAGGAAGGAGACCGGGGGAGGAGGGTCACACAGGGAGTTAGAGGGAGACAGAGGAGAAGGAGTCTAAGGAGGGGGAGGAGGAAGATGATGAGGTGGAGGAGGAAGACGAGGGGGAGGAAGAGAAGGAGGCGCTGCAGCTGCTGACCGTCTTGCCAGCGAATCTGGTCGCCGGCTTCATGGCTCACCTAGCGACACAGACGGAGTGGCTGCAGTTGCAGGAGCAGCTGCAGAAGGTGCAGAAGGTTCAGCAGCTGCAGGAGGTTCAGCCAACGCAGCTGGTGCAGGAGGTGGTCAACTGCCTGGGAGACCTGTCCCTCGCGCGGTTCAGAGACTCCGTTCTGGACTTGGTGAGCTACACGGAGGAGCGGGTGGAGCACCGAGGGCCCCGCCGGCTGCTCGTGGACGTGGCCTGGGAGGTCCTCCGCGATGGCTCCGCGAGCTGGGGCCGCGTGGTGGTCCTGGTGGTGGTGCTGTGCTGTGTTAAATAAGATATTTGCATGACTGCTTTTGTTTTATTTTGTGAATAGCAAAAAGCATTCAACCCCATAATACATGTTGTTTCATTGGTCGCTCGTCCATTTCATATCCCATAGCTTAACCACTCATATCTTTGGATTCCACTCGATGAGGCGAGCAGTACGAGTACCACCTTGATGGGTCTGCGACGTTGCCTTCCAAAGTTATTACAAAAAAAAACACAAACATCCCAGAATCCTCTCGGTTTGGGGTCAAAATGTTGTCGCTCATTAAATCCCATAAGAAACGTCGCATCGAATAAATGTGATTGAATTCTCCCCGTCTGGACGAGGGGGATTGAATGGTGTAACTGATTTTGCTGTGCTGTGTTAAAACAGATATTTGCATGACTGCTTTTGTTTTATTTTGTGAATAGCAAAAAGCATTCAACCCCATAATACATGTTGTTTTATTGGTCGCTCGTCCATTTCAGATCCCATAGCTTAACCACTCATATCTTTGGATTCCACTCGATGAGGCGAGCAGTACGAGTACCACCTTGATGGGTCTGCGACGTTTCCTTCCAGAGTTATTACAAAAAAACCACAAACATCCCAGAAGCCTCTCGATTTGGGGTCAAAATGTTGTCGCTCATTAAATCCCATAAGAAACGTCGCATCGAATAAATGTGATTGAATTCTCCCCGTCTGGACGAGCGGGAGTGAATGGTGCAACTGATTTTGCTGTGCTGTGTTAAATAAGATATTTGCATGACTGCTTTTGTTTTATTTTGTGAATAGCAAAAAGCATTCAACCCCATAATACATGTTGTTTTATTGGTCGCTCGTCCATTTCATATCCCATAGCTTAAACACTCATATCTTTGGATTCCTCTCGATGAGGCGAGCAGTAGTAGTACCATCTTCATGGGTCTGCGACGTTTCCTTCCAGAGTTATTACAAAAAAAACCACAAACATCCCAGAATCCTCTCGGTTTAGGGTCAAAATGTTGTCGCTCATTAAATCCCATAAGAAACGTCGCATCGAATAAATGTCATTGAATTCTCCCCGTCTGGACGAGCGGGATTGAATGGTGCAACTGATTTTTCTGTGCCGTGTTAAATAAGATATTTGCATGACTGCTTTTATTTTATTTTGTGAATAGCAAAAAGCATTCAACCCCATAATACATGTTGTTTCATTGGTCGCTCGTCCATTTCATATCCCATAGCTTAACCACTCATATCTTTGGATTCCACTCGATGAGGCGAGCAGTACGAGTACCACCTTCATTGGTCTGCGACGTTTCCTTCCAGAGTTATTACAAAAAAACCACAAACATCCCAGATTCCTCTCGGTTTGGGGTCAAAATGTTGTCGCTCATTAAATCCCATAAGAAACGTCGCATCGAATAAATGTGATTGAATTCTCCCCGTCTGGACGAGGGGGATTGAATGGTGTAACTGATTTTGATGTGCTGTGTTAAAACAGATATTTGCATGACTGCTTTTGTTTTATTTTGTGAATAGCAAAAAGCATTCAACCCCATAATACATGTTGTTTTATTGGTCGCTCGTCCATTTCATATCCCATAGCTTAACCACTCATATCTTTGGATTCCACTCGATGAGGCGAGCAGTACGAGTACCACCTTGATGGGTCTGCGACGTTGCTTTCCAGAGTTATTACAAAAAAACCACAAACATCCCAGAATCCTCTCGATTTGGGGTCAAAATGTTGTAGCTCATTAAATCCCATTAAAGAAACGTCGCATCGAAAAAATGTGATTGAATTCTCCCCGTCTGGACGAGGGGGATTGAATGGTGCAACTGATTTTGCTGTGCTGTGTTAAATAAGATATTTGCATGACTGCTTTTGTTTTATTTTGTGAATAGCAAAAAGCATTCAACCCCATAATACATGTTGTTTTATTGGTCGCTCGTCCATTTCATATCCCATAGCTTAACCACTCATATCTTTGGATTCCTCTCGATGAGGCGAGCAGTACGAGTACCACCTTGATAGTTCTGCGACGTTTCCTTCCAGAGTTATTACAAAAAAACCACAAACATCCCAGAATCCTCTCGATTTGGGGTCAAAATGTTGTCGCTCAATAAATCCGATAAGAAACGTCGTATCGAATAAATGTGATTGAATTCTCCCCGTCTGGACGAGCGGGATTGAATGGTGCAACTGATTTTGCTGTGCTGTGTTAAATAAGATATTTGCATGACTGCTTTTGTTTTATTTTGTGAATAGCAAAAAGCATTCAACCCCATAATACATGTTGTTTTATTGGTCGCTCGTCCATTTCATATCCCTTAGTTTAACCACTCATATCTTTGGATTCCACTCGATGAGGCGAGCATTACGAGTACCACCTTGATGGGTCTGCTACGTTTCCTTCCAGAATTGTTACCAAAAAACCGCAAACATCCCAGAATCCTCTCGGTTTGGGGTCAAAATGTTGTCGCTCATTAAATCCCATTAAAGAAACGTCGCATCGAATAAATGTGATTGAATTCTCCCCGTCTGGACGAGCGGGATTGAATTGTGCAACTGATTTTGCTGTGCTGTGTTAAATAAGATATTTGCTTTACTGCTTTTGTTTTATTTTGTGAATAGCAAAAAGCATTCAACCCCATAATACATGTTGTTTTATTGGTCGATCGTCCATTTCATATCCCATAGCTTAACCACTCATATCTTTGGATTCCACTCGATGAGGCGAGCAGTACGAGTACCACCTTGATGGGTCTGCGACGTTGCCTTCCAGAGTTATTACAAAAAAAACACAAACATCCCAGAATCCTCTCGGTTTGGGGTCAAAATGTTGTCGCTCATTAAATACCATAAGAAACGTCGCATCGAATAAATGTGATTGAATTCTCCCCGTCTGGACGAGGGGGATTGAATGGTGTAACTGATTTTGCTGTGCTGTGTTAAAACAGATATTTGCATGACTGCTTTTGTTTTATTTTGTGAATAGCAAAAAGCATTCAACCCCATAATACATGTTGTTTTATTGGTCGCTCGTCCATTTCATATCCCATAGCTTAACCACTCATATCTTTGGATTCCACTCGATGAGGCGAGCAGTACGAGTACCACCTTGATGGGTCTGCGACGTTGCTTTCCAGAGTTATTACAAAAAAACCACAAACATCCCAGAATCCTCTCGATTTGGGGTCAAAATGTTGTAGCTCATTAAATCCCATTAAAGAAACGTCGCATCGAAAAAATGTGATTGAATTCTCCCCGTCTGGACGAGGGGGATTGAATGGTGCAACTGATTTTGCTGTGCTGTGTTAAATAAGATATTTGCATGACTGCTTTTGTTTTATTTTGTGAATAGCAAAAAGCATTCAACCCCATAATACATGTTGTTTTATTGGTCGCTCGTCCATTTCATATCCCATAGCTTAACCACTCATATCTTTGGATTCCTCTCGATGAGGCGAGCAGTACGAGTACCACCTTGATAGTTCTGCGACGTTTCCTTCCAGAGTTATTACAAAAAAACCACAAACATCCCAGAATCCTCTCGATTTGGGGTCAAAATGTTGTCGCTCAATAAATCCGATAAGAAACGTCGCATCGAATAAATGTGATTGAATTCTCCCCGTCTGGACGAGCGGGATTGAATGGTGCAACTGATTTTGCTGTGCTGTGTTAAATAAGATATTTGCATGACTGCTTTTGTTTTATTTTGTGAATAGCAAAAAGCATTCAACCCCATAATACATGTTGTTTTATTGGTCGCTCGTCCATTTCATATCCCTTAGTTTAACCACTCATATCTTTGGATTCCACTCGATGAGGCGAGCATTACGAGTACCACCTTGATGGGTCTGCTACGTTTCCTTCCAGAATTGTTACCAAAAAACCGCAAACATCCCAGAATCCTCTCGGTTTGGGGTCAAAATGTTGTCGCTCATTAAATCCCATTAAAGAAACGTCGCATCGAATAAATGTGATTGAATTCTCCCCGTCTGGACGAGCGGGATTGAATTGTGCAACTGATTTTGCTGTGCTGTGTTAAATAAGATATTTGCTTTACTGCTTTTGTTTTATTTTGTGAATAGCAAAAAGCATTCAACCCCATAATACATGTTGTTTTATTGGTCGATCGTCCATTTCATATCCCATAGCTTAACCACTCATATCTTTGGATTCCACTCGATGAGGCGAGCAGTACGAGTACCACCTTGATGGGTCTGCGACGTTGCCTTCCAGAGTTATTACAAAAAAAACACAAACATCCCAGAATCCTCTCGGTTTGGGGTCAAAATGTTGTCGCTCATTAAATACCATAAGAAACGTCGCATCGAATAAATGTGATTGAATTCTCCCCGTCTGGACGAGGGGGATTGAATGGTGTAACTGATTTTGCTGTGCTGTGTTAAAACAGATATTTGCATGACTGCTTTTGTTTTATTTTGTGAATAGTAAAAAGCATTCAACCCCATAATACATGTTGTTTTATTGGTCGCTCGTCCATTTCATATCCCATAGCTTAACCACTCATATCTTTGGATTCCACTCGATAAGGCGAGCAGTACGAGTACCACCTTGATGGGTCTGCGACGTTGCCTTCCAGAGTTATTACAAAAAAACCACAAACATCCCAGAATCCTCTCGGTTTGGGGTCAAAATGTTGTCGCTCATTAAATCCCATAAGAAACGTCGCATCGAATAAATGTGATTGAATTCTCCCCGTCTGGACGAGGGGGATTGAATGGTGTAACTGATTTTGCTGTGCTGTGTTAAAACAGATATTTGCATGACTGCTTTTGTTTATTTTGTGAATAGCAAAAAGCATTCAACCCCATAATACATGTTGTTTTATTGGTCGCTCGTCCATTTCATATCCCATAGCTTAACCACTCATATCTATGGATTCCTCTCGATGAGGCGAGCAGTACGAGTACCACCTTGATGGTTCTGCGACGTTTCCTTCCAGAGTTATTACAAAAAAACCACAAACATCCCAGAATCCTCTCGATTTGGGGTCAAAATGTTGTAGCTCATTAAATCCCATTAAAGAAACGTCGCATCGAAAAAATGTGATTGAATTCTCCCCGTCTGGACGAGGGGGATTGAATGGTGCAACTGATTTTGCTGTGCTGTGTTAAATAAGATATTTGCATGACTGCTTTTGTTTTATTTTGTGAATAGCAAAAAGCATTCAACCCCATAATACATGTTGTTTTATTGGTCGCTCGTCCATTTCATATCCCATAGCTTAACCACTCATATCTTTGGATTCCTCTCGATGAGGCGAGCAGTACGAGTACCACCTTGATAGTTCTGCGACGTTTCCTTCCAGAGTTATTACAAAAAAACCACAAACATCCCAGAATCCTCTCGATTTGGGGTCAAAATGTTGTCGCTCAATAAATCCGATAAGAAACGTCGCATCGAATAAATGTGATTGAATTCTCCCCGTCTGGACGAGCGGGATTGAATGGTGCAACTGATTTTGCTGTGCTGTGTTAAATAAGATATTTGCATGACTGCTTTTGTTTTATTTTGTGAATAGCAAAAAGCATTCAACCCCATAATACATGTTGTTTTATTGGTCGCTCGTCCATTTCATATCCCTTAGTTTAACCACTCATATCTTTGGATTCCACTCGATGAGGCGAGCATTACGAGTACCACCTTGATGGGTCTGCTACGTTTCCTTCCAGAATTGTTACCAAAAAACCGCAAACATCCCAGAATCCTCTCGGTTTGGGGTCAAAATGTTGTCGCTCATTAAATCCCATTAAAGAAACGTCGCATCGAATAAATGTGATTGAATTCTCCCCGTCTGGACGAGCGGGATTGAATTGTGCAACTGATTTTGCTGTGCTGTGTTAAATAAGATATTTGCTTTACTGCTTTTGTTTTATTTTGTGAATAGCAAAAAGCATTCAACCCCATAATACATGTTGTTTTATTGGTCGATCGTCCATTTCATATCCCATAGCTTAACCACTCATATCTTTGGATTCCACTCGATGAGGCGAGCAGTACGAGTACCACCTTGATGGGTCTGCGACGTTGCCTTCCAGAGTTATTACAAAAAAAAACACAAACATCCCAGAATCCTCTCGGTTTGGGGTCAAAATGTTGTCGCTCATTAAATACCATAAGAAACGTCGCATCGAATAAATGTGATTGAATTCTCCCCGTCTGGACGAGGGGGATTGAATGGTGTAACTGATTTTGCTGTGCTGTGTTAAAACAGATATTTGCATGACTGCTTTTGTTTTATTTTGTGAATAGCAAAAAGCATTCAACCCCATAATACATGTTGTTTTATTGGTCGCTCGTCCATTTCATATCCCATAGCTTAACCACTCATATCTTTGGATTCCACTCGATAAGGCGAGCAGTACGAGTACCACCTTGATGGGTCTGCGACGTTGCCTTCCAGAGTTATTACAAAAAAACCACAAACATCCCAGAATCCTCTCGGTTTGGGGTCAAAATGTTGTCGCTCATTAAATCCCATAAGAAACGTCGCATCGAATAAATGTGATTGAATTCTCCCCGTCTGGACGAGGGGGATTGAATGGTGTAACTGATTTTGCTGTGCTGTGTTAAAACAGATATTTGCATGACTGCTTTTGTTTATTTTGTGAATAGCAAAAAGCATTCAACCCCATAATACATGTTGTTTTATTGGTCGCTCGTCCATTTCATATCCCATAGCTTAATCACTCATATCTTTGGATTCCACTCGATGAGTCGAGCAGTACGACTACCACCTTGATGGGTCTGCGACGTTTCCTTCCAGAGTTATTACCAAAAAACCACAAACATCCCAGAATCCTCTCGGTTTGGGGTCAAAATGTTGTCGCTCATTAAATCCCATTAAAGAAACGTCGCATCGAATAAATGTGATTGAATTCTCCCCGTCTGGACGAGCGGGATTGAATGGTGCAACTGATTTTTCTGTGCTGTGTTAAATAAGATATTTGCTTTACTGCTTTTGTTTTATTTTGTGAATAGCAAAAAGCATTCAACCCCATAATACATGTTGTTTTATTGGTTGCTCGTCCATTTCATGTCCCATAGCTTAACCACTCATATCTTTGGATTCGTCTCGATGAGGCGAGTAGTACGAGTACCACCTTGATTGGTCTGCGACGTTTCCTTCCAGAGTTATTACAAAAAAACCACAAACATCCCAGAAGCCTCTCGATTTGGGGTCAAAATGTTGTCGCTCATTAAATCCCATAAGAAACGTCGCATCGAATAAATGTGATTGAATTCTCCCCGTCTGGACGAGCGGGATTGAATGGTGCAACTGATTTTGCTGTGCTGTGTTAAATAAGATATTTGCATGACTGCTTTTGTTTTATTTTGTGAATAGCAAAAAGCATTCAACCCCATAATACATGTTGTTTTATTGGTCGCTCGTCCATTTCATATCCCATAGCTTAAACACTCATATCTTTGGATTCCTCTCGATGAGGCGAGCAGTACGAGTACCACCTTGATGGGTCTGCGACGTTGCCTTCCAGAGTTATTACAAAAAAACACAAACATCCCAGAATCCTCTCGGTTTGGGGTCAAAATGTTGTCGCTCATTAAATACCATAAGAAACGTCGCATCGAATAAATGTGATTGAATTCTCCCCGTCTGGACGAGGGGGATTGAATGGTGTAACTGATTTTGCTGTGCTGTGTTAAAACAGATATTTGCATGACTGCTTTTGTTTTATTTTGTGAATAGCAAAAAGCATTCAACCCCATAATACATGTTGTTTTATTGGTCGCTCGTCCATTTCATATCCCATAGCTTAACCACTCATATCTTTGGATTCCACTCGATGAGGCGAGCAGTACGAGTACCACCTTGATGGGTCTGCGACGTTGCCTTCCAGAGTTATTACAAAAAAACCACAAACATCCCAGAATCCTCTCGGTTTGGGGTCAAAATATTGTCGCTCATTAAATCCCATAAGAAACGTCGCATCGAATAAATGTGATTGAATTCTCCCCGTCTGGACGAGGGGGATTGAATGGTGTAACTGATTTTGCTGTGCTGTGTTAAAACAGATATTTGCATGACTGCTTTTGTTTATTTTGTGAATAGCAAAGAGCATTCAACCCCATAATACATGTTGTTTTATTGGTCGCTCGTCCATTTCATATCCAATAGCTTAACCACTCATATCTTTGGATTCCACTCGATGAGGCGAGCAGTACGACTACCACCTTGATGGGTCTGCGACGTTTCCTTCCAGAGTTATTACCAAAAAACCACAAACATCCCAGAATCCTCTCGGTTTGGGGTCAAAATGTTGTCGCTCATTAAATCCCATTAAAGAAACGTCGCATCGAATAAATGTGATTGAATTCTCCCCGTCTGGACGAGCGGGATTGAATGGTGCAACTGATTTTGCTGTGCTGTGTTAAATAAGATATTTGCTTTACTGCTTTTGTTTTATTTTGTGAATAGCAAAAAGCATTCAACCCCATAATACATGTTGTTTTATTCGTCGCTCGTCCATTTCATGTCCCATAGCTTAACCACTCATATCTTTGGATTCGTCTCGATGAGGCGAGCAGTACGAGTACCACCTTGATGGGTCTGCGACGTTTCCTTCCAGAGTTATTACAAAAAAACCACAAACATCCCAGAATCCTCTCGATTTGGGGTCAAAATGTTGTCGCTCATTAAATCCCATAAGAAACGTCGCATCGAATAAATGTGATTGAATTCTCCCCGTCTGGACGAGCGGGATTGAATGGTGCAACTGATTTTGCTGTGCTGTGTTAAATAAGATATTTGCTTTACTGCTTTTGTTTTATTTTGTGAATAGCAAAAAGCATTCAACCCCATAATACATGTTGTTTTATTGGTCGCTCGTCCATTTCATATCCCATAGCTTAAACAGTCATATCTTTGGATTCCTCTCGATGAGGCGAGCAGTAAGAGTACCACCTTGATGGGTCTGCGACGTTGCCTTCCAGAGTTATTACAAAAAAAACACAAACATCCCAGAATCCTCTCGGTTTGGGGTCAAAATGTTGTCGCTCATTAAATACCATAAGAAACGTCGCATCGAATAAATGTGATTGAATTCTCCCCGTCTGGACGAGGGGGATTGAATGGTGTAACTGATTTTGCTGTGCTGTGTTAAAACAGATATTTGCATGACTGCTTTTGTTTTATTTTGTGAATAGCAAAAAGCATTCAACCCCATAATACATGTTGTTTTATTGGTCGCTCGTCCATTTCATATCCCATAGCTTAACCACTCATATCTTTGGATTCCACTCGATGAGGCGAGCAGTACGAGTACCACCTTGATGGGTCTGCGACGTTGCCCTCCAGAGTTATTACAAAAAAAACACAAACATCCCAGAATCCTCTCGGTTTGGGGTCAAACTGTTGTCGCTCATTAAATCCCATAAGAAACGTCGCATCGAATAAATGTGATTGAATTCTCCCCGTCTGGACGAGGGGGATTGAATGGTGTAACTGATTTTGCTGTGCTGTGTTAAAACAGATATTTGCATGACTGCTTTTGTTTATTTTGTGAATAGCAAAAAGCATTCAACCCCATAATACATGTTGTTTTATTGGTCGCTCGTCCATTTCATATCCCATAGCTTAACCACTCATATCTTTGGATTCCACTCGATGAGGCGAGCAGTACGACTACCACCTTGATGGGTCTGCGACGTTTCCTTCCAGAGTTATTACCAAAAAACCACAAACATCCCAGAATCCTCTCGGTTTGGGGTCAAAATGTTGTCGCTCATTAAATCCCATTAAAGAAACGTCGCATCGAATAAATGTGATTGAATTCTCCCCGTCTGGACGAGCGGGATTGAATGGTGCAACTGATTTTGCTGTGCTGTGTTAAATAAGATATTTGCTTTACTGCTTTTGTTTTATTTTGTGAATAGCAAAAAGCATTCAACCCCATAATACATGTTGTTTTATTGGTCGCTCGTCCATTTCATGTCCCATAGCTTAACCACTCATATCTTTGGATTCGTCTCGATGAGGCGAGCAGTACGAGTACCACCTTGATGGGTCTGCGACGTTTCCTTCTAGAGTAATTACAAAAAAACCACAAACATCCCAGAAGCCTCTCGATTTGGGGTCAAAATGTTGTCGCTCATTAAATCCCATAAGAAACGTCGCATCGAATAAATGTGATTGAATTCTCCCCGTCTGGACGAGCGGGATTGAATGGTGCAACTGATTTTGCTGTGCTGTGTTAAATAAGATATTTGCATGACTGCTTTTGTTTTATTTTGTGAATAGCAAAAAGCATTCAACCCCATAATACATGTTGTTTTATTGGTCGCTCGTCCATTTCATATCCCATAGCTTAAACACTCATATCTTTGGATTCCTCTCGATGACGCGAGCAGTAGTAGTACCATCTTCATGGGTCTGCGACGTTTCCTTCCAGAGTTATTACAAAAAAAACCACAAACATCCCAGAATCCTCTCGGTTTGGTGTCAAAATGTTGTCGCTCATTAAATCCCATAAGAAACGTCGCATCGAATAAATGTCATTGAATTCTCCCCGTCTGGACGAGGGGGATTGAATGGTGTAACTGATTTTGATGTGCTGTGTTAAAACAGATATTTGCATGACTGCATTTGTTTTATTTTGTGAATAGCAAAAAGCATTCAACCCCATAATACATGTTGTTTTATTGGTCGCTCGTCCATTTCATATCCCATAGCTTAACCACTCATATCTTTGTATTCCACTCGATGAGGCGAGCAGTACGAGTACCACCTTGATGGGTCTGCGACGTTGCTTTCCAGAGTTATTACAAAAAAACCACAAACATCCCAGAATCCTCTCGGTTTGGGGTCAAAATGTTGTCGCTCATTAAATCCCATAATAAACGTCGCATCGAATAAATGTGATTGAATTCTCCCCGTCTGGACGAGGGGGATTGAATGGTGTAACTGATTTTGCTGTGCTGTGTTAAAACAGATATTTGCATGACTGCTTTTGTTTTATTTTGTGAATAGCAAAAAGCATTCAACCCCATAATACATGTTGTTTAATTGGTCGCCCGTCCATTTCATATCCCCTAGCTTAACCACTCATATCTTTGGATTCCTCTCGATGAGGCGAGCAGTACGAGTACCACCTTGATGGGTCTGCGACGTTTACTTCCAGAGTTATTACAAAAAAACCACAAACATCCCAGAATCCTCTCGATTTGGGGTCAAAATGTTGTCGCTCAATAAATCCCATAAGAAACGTCGCATCGAATAAATGTGATTGAATTCTCCCCGTCTGGACGAGCGGGATTGAATGGTGCTACTGATTTTGCTGTGCTGTGTTAAATAAGATATTTGCATGACTGCTTTTGTTTTATTTTGTGAATAGCAAAAAGCATTCAACCCCATAATACATGTTGTTTTATTGGTCGCTCGTCCATTTCATATCCCTTAGCTTAACCACTCATATCTTTGGATTCCACTCGATGAGGCGAGCAGTAAGAGTACCACCTTGATGGGTCTGCGACGTTTCCTTCCAGAGTTATTACAAAAAAACCACAAACATCCCAGAATCCTCTCGGTTTGGGGTCAAAATGTTGTCGCTCATTAAATCCCATAAGAAACGTCGCATCGAATAAATGTGATTGAATTCTCCCCGTCTGGACGAGGGGGATTGAATGGTGTAACTGATTTTCATGTGCTGTGTTAAAACAGATATTTGCATGACTGCTTTTGTTTTATTTTGTGAATAGCAAAAAGCATTCAACCCCATAATACATGTTGTTTTATTGGTCGCTCGTCCATTTCATATCCCATAGCTTAACCACTCATATCTTTGGATTCCACTCGATGAGGCGAGCAGTACGAGTACCACCTTGATGGGTCTGCTACGTTTGCTTCCAGAATTGTTACCAAAAAACCGCAAACATCCCAGAATCCTCTCGGTTTGGGGTCAAAATGTTGTCGCTCATTAAATCCCATTAAAGAAACGTCGCATCGAATAAATGTGATTGAATTCTCCCCGTCTGGACGAGCGGGATTGAATTGTGCAACTGATTTTGCTGTGCTGTGTTAAATAAGATATTTGCTTTACTGCTTTTGTTTTATTTTGTGAATAGCAAAAAGCATTCAACCCCATAATACATGTTGTTTTATTGGTCGCTCGTCCATTTCATATCCCTTAGCTTAACCACTCATATCTTTGGATTCCACTCGATGAGGCGAGCAGTAAGAGTACCACCTTGATGGGTCTGCGACGTTTCCTTCCAGAGCTATTACAAAAAAACCACAAACATCCCAGAATCCTCTCGGTTTGGGGTCAAAATGTTGTCGCTCATTAAATCCCATAAGAAACGTCGCATCGAATAAATGTGATTGAATTCTCCCCGTCTGGACGAGGGGGATTGAATGGTGTAACTGATTTTGATGTGCTGTGTTAAAACAGATATTTGCATGACTGCTTTTGTTTTATTTTGTGAATAGCAAAAAGCATTCAACCCCATAATACATGTTGTTTTATTGGTCGCTCGTCCATTTCATATCCCATAGCTTAACCACTCATATCTTTGGATTCCACTCGATGAGGCGAGCAGTACGAGTACCACCTTGATGGGTCTGCTACGTTTGCTTCCAGAATTGTTACCAAAAAACCGCAAACATCCCAGAATCCTCTCGGTTTGGGGTCAAAATGTTGTCGCTCATTAAATCCCATTAAAGAAACGTCGCATCGAATAAATGTGATTGAATTCTCCCCGTCTGGACGAGCGGGATTGAATTGTGCAACTGATTTTGCTGTGCTGTGTTAAATAAGATATTTGCTTTACTGCTTTTGTTTTATTTTGTGAATAGCAAAAAGCATTCAACCCCATAATACATGTTGTTTTATTGGTCGCTCGTCCATTTCATATCCCATAGCTTAACCACTCATATCTTTGGATTCCTCTCGATGAGGCGAGCAGTACGAGTACCACCTTGATGGGTCTGCGACGTTTACTTCCAGAGTTATTACACAAAAACCACAAACATCCCAGAATCCTCTCGATTTGGGGTCAAAATGTTGTCGCTCAATAAATCCCATAAGAAACGTCGCATCGAATAAATGTGATTGAATTCTCCCCATCTGGACGAGCGGGATTGAATGGTGCAACTGATTTTGCTGTGCTGTGTTAAATAAGATATTTGCATGACTGCTTTTGTTTTATTTTGTGAATAGCAAAAAGCATTCAACCCCATAATACATGTTGTTTTATTGGTCGCTCGTCCATTTCATATCCCATAGCTTAACCACTCATATCTTTGGATTCCACTCGATGAGGCGAGCAGTACGAGTACCACCTTGATGGGTCTGCGACGTTTCCTTCCAGAGTTATTACAAAAAAACCACAAACATCCCAGAAGCCTCTCGATTTGGGGTCAAAATGTTGTCGCTCATTAAATCCCATAAGAAACGTCGCATCGAATAAATGTGATTGAATTCTCCCCGTCTGGACGAGCGGGATTGAATGGTGCAACTGATTTTGCTGTGCTGTGTTAAATAAGATATTTGCATGACTGCTTTTGTTTTATTTTGTGAATAGCAAAAAGCATTCAACCCCATAATACATGTTGTTTTATTGGTCGCTCGTCCATTTCATATCCCATAGCTTAACCACTCATATCTTTGGATTCCACTCGATGAGGCGAGCAGTACGAGTACCACCTTGATGGGTCTGCGACGTTGCCTTCCAGAGTTATTACAAAAAAAACACAAACATCCCAGAATCCTCTCGGTTTGGGGTCAAAATGTTGTCGCTCATTAAATCCCATAAGAAACGTCGCATCGAATAAATGTGATTGAATTCTCCCCGTCTGGACGAGGGGGATTGAATGGTGTAACTGATTCTGCTGTGCTGTGTTAAAACAGATATTTGCATGACTGCTTTTGTTTTATTTTGTGAATAGCAAAAAGCATTCAACCCCATAATACATGTTGTTTTATTGGTCGCTCGTCCATTTCATATCCCATAGCTTAACCACTCATATCTTTGGATTCCACTCGATGAGGCGAGCAGTACGAGTACCACCTTCATGGGTCTGCGACGTTTCCTTCCAGAGTTATTACAAAAAAACCACAAACATCCCAGAAGCCTCTCGATTTGGGGTCAAAATGTTGTCGCTCATTAAATCCCATAAGAAACGTCGCATCGAATAAATGTGATTGAATTCTCCCCGTCTGGACGAGCAGGATTGAATGGTGCAACTGATTTTGCTGTGCTGTGTTAAATAAGATATTTGCATGACTGCTTTTGTTTTATTTTATGAATAGCAAAAAGCATTCAACCCCATAATACATGTTGTTTTATTGGTCGCTCGTCCATTTCATATCCCATAGCTTAACCACTCATATCTTTGGATTCCACTCGATGAGGCGAGCAGTACGAGTACCACCTTGATGGGTCTGCTACGTTTGCTTCCAGAATTGTTACCAAAAAACCGCAAACATCCCAGAATCCTCTCGGTTTGGGGTCAAAATGTTGTCGCTCATTAAATCCCATTAAAGAAACGTCGCATCGAATAAATGTGATTGAATTCTCCCCGTCTGGACGAGCGGGATTGAATTGTGCAACTGATTTTGCTGTGCTGTGTTAAATAAGATATTTGCTTTACTGCTTTTGTTTTATTTTGTGAATAGCAAAAAGCATTCAACCCCATAATACATGTTGTTTTATTGTTCGCTCGTCCATTTCATATCCCATAGCTTAACCACTCATATCTTTGGATTCCTCTCGATGAGGCGAGCAGTACGAGTACCACCTTGATGGGTCTGCGACGTTTACTTCCAGAGTTATTACAAAAAAACCACAAACATCCCAGAATCCTCTCGATTTGGGGTCAAAATGTTGTCGCTCAATAAATCCCATAAGAAACGTCGCATCGAATAAATGTGATTGAATTCTCCCCATCTGGACGAGCGGGATTGAATGGTGCAACTGATTTTGCTGTGATGTGTTAAATAAGATATTTGCATGACTGGTTTTGTTTTATTTTGTGAATAGCAAAAAGCATTCAACCCCATAATACATGTTGTTTTATTGGTCGCTCGTCCATTTCATATCCCATAGCTTAACCACTTATATCTTTGGATTCTACTCGATGAGGCGAGCAGTACGAGTACCACCTTGATGGGTCTGCTACGTTTGCTTCCAGAGTTATTACAAAAAAACCACAAACATCCCAGAAGTCTCTCGATTTGGGGTCAAAATGTTGTCGCTCATTAAATCCCATTAAAGAAACGTCGCATCGAATAAATGTGATTGAATTCTCCCCGTCTGGACGAGCGGGATTGAATGGTGCAACTGATTTTGCTGTGCTGTGTTAAATAAGATATTTGCATGACTGCTTTTGTTTTATTTTGTGAATAGCAAAAAGCATTCAACCCCATAATACATGTTGTTTTATTGGTCGTTCGTCCATTTCATATCCCATAGCTTAACCACTCATATCTTTGGATTCCACTCGATGAGGCGAGCAGTACGAGTACCACCTTGATGGGTCTGCGACGTTGCCTTCCAGAGTTATTACAAAAAAACCACAAACATCCCAGAATCCTCTCGGTTTGGGGTCAAAATGTTGTCGCTCATTAAATCCCATAAGAAACGTCGCATCGAATAAATGTGATTGAATTCTCCCCGTCTGGACGAGCGGGATTGAATGGTGCAACTGATTTTGCTGTGCTGTGTTAAATAAGATATTTGCATGACTGCTTTTGTTTTATTTTATGAATAGCAAAAAGCATTCAACCCCATAATACATGTTGTTTTATTGGTCGCTCGTCCATTTCATATCCCATAGCTTAACCACTCATATCTTTGGATTCCACTCGATGAGGCGAGCAGTACGAGTACCACCTTGATGGGTCTGCTACGTTTGCTTCCAGAATTGTTACCAAAAAACCGCAAACATCCCAGAATCCTCTCGGTTTGGGGTCAAAATGTTGTCGCTCATTAAATCCCATAAGAAACGTCGCATCGAATAAATGTGATTGAATTCTCCCCGTCTGGACGAGCGGGATTGAATGGTGCAACTGATTTTGCTGTGCTGTGTTAAATAAGATATTTGCATGACTGCTTTTGTTTTATTTTATGAATAGCAAAAAGCATTCAACCCCATAATACATGTTGTTTTATTGGTCGCTCGTCCATTTCATATCCCATAGCTTAACCACTCATATCTTTGGATTCCACTCGATTAGGCGAGCAGTACGAGTACCACCTTGATGGGTCTGCTACGTTTGCTTCCAGAATTGTTACAAAAAAACCGCAAACATCCCAGAATCCTCTCGGTTTGGGGTCAAAATGTTGTCGCTCATTAAATCCCATTAAAGAAACGTCGCATCGAATAAATGTGATTGAATTCTCCCCGTCTGGACGAGCGGGATTGAATTGTGCAACTGATTTTGCTGTGCTATGTTAAATAAGATATTTGCTTTACTGCTTTTGTTTTATTTTGTGAATAGCAAAAAGCATTCAACCCCATAATACATGTTGTTTTATTGGTCGCTCGTCCATTTCATATCCCATAGCTTAACCACTCATATCTTTGGATTCCACTCGATGAGGCGAGCAGTACGAGTACCACCTTGATGGGTCTGCGACGTTGCCTTCCAGAGTTATTACAAAAAAACCACAAACATCCCAGAATCCTCTCGGTTTGGGGTCAAAATGTTGTCGCTCAATAAATCCCATTAAAGAAACGTCGCATCGAATAAATGTGATTGAATTCTCCCCGTCTGGACGAGCGGGATTGAATTGTGCAACTGATTTTGCTGTGCTGTGTTAAATAAGATATTTGCTTTACTGCTTTTGTTTTATTTTGTGAATAGCAAAAAGCATTCAACCCCATAATACATGTTGTTTTATTGGTCGCTCGTCCATTTCATATCCCATAGATTAACCACTCATATCTTTGGATTCCTCTCGATGAGACGAGTAGTACGAGTACCACGTTGATGGGTCTGCGACGTTTCCTTCCAGAGTTATTACAAAAAAACCACAAACATCCCAGAAGCCTCTCGATTTGGGGTCAAAATGTTGTCGCTCATTAAATCCCATAAGAAACGTCGCATCGAATAAATGTGATTGAATTCTCCCCGTCCGGACGAGCGGGATTGAATGGTGCAACTGATTTTGCTGTGCTGTGTTAAATAAGATATTTGCATGACTGCTTTTGTTTTATTTTGTGAATAGCAAAAAGCATTCAACCCCATAATACATGTTGTTTTATTGGTCGCTCGTCCATTTCATATCCCATAGCTTAACCACTCATATCTTTGGATTCCACTCGATGAGGCGAGCAGTACGAGTACCACCTTCATGGGTCTGCGACGTTTCCTTCCAGAGTTATTACAAAAAAACCACAAACATCCCAGAAGCCTCTCGATTTGGGGTCAAAATGTTGTCGCTCATTAAATCCCATAAGAAACGTCGCATCGAATAAATGTGATTGAATTCTCCCCGTCTGGACGAGCAGGATTGAATGGTGCAACTGATTTTGCTGTGCTGTGTTAAATAAGATATTTGCATGACTGCTTTTGTTTTATTTTATGAATAGCAAAAAGCATTCAACCCCATAATACATGTTGTTTTATTGGTCGCTCGTCCATTTCATATCCCATAGCTTAACCACTCATATCTTTGGATTCCACTCGATGAGGCGAGCAGTACGAGTACCACCTTGATGGGTCTGCTACGTTTGCTTCCAGAATTGTTACCAAAAAACCGCAAACATCCCAGAATCCTCTCGGTTTGGGGTCAAAATGTTGTCGCTCATTAAATCCCATTAAAGAAACGTCGCATCGAATAAATGTGATTGAATTCTCCCCGTCTGGACGAGCGGGATTGAATTGTGCAACTGATTTTGCTGTGCTGTGTTAAATAAGATATTTGCTTTACTGCTTTTGTTTTATTTTGTGAATAGCAAAAAGCATTCAACCCCATAATACATGTTGTTTTATTGGTCGCTCGTCCATTTCATATCCCATAGCTTAACCACTCATATCTTTGGATTCCTCTCGATGAGGCGAGCAGTACGAGTACCACCTTGATGGGTCTGCGACGTTTACTTCCAGAGTTATTACAAAAAAACCACAAACATCCCAGAATCCTCTCGATTTGGGGTCAAAATGTTGTCGCTCAATAAATCCCATAAGAAACGTCGCATCGAATAAATGTGATTGAATTCTCCCCATCTGGACGAGCGGGATTGAATGGTGCAACTGATTTTGCTGTGATGTGTTAAATAAGATATTTGCATGACTGGTTTTGTTTTATTTTGTGAATAGCAAAAAGCATTCAACCCCATAATACATGTTGTTTTATTGGTCGCTCGTCCATTTCATATCCCATAGCTTAACCACTTATATCTTTGGATTCTACTCGATGAGGCGAGCAGTACGAGTACCACCTTGATGGGTCTGCTACGTTTGCTTCCAGAGTTATTACAAAAAAACCACAAACATCCCAGAAGTCTCTCGATTTGGGGTCAAAATGTTGTCGCTCATTAAATCCCATTAAAGAAACGTCGCATCGAATAAATGTGATTGAATTCTCCCCGTCTGGACGAGGGGGATTGAATGGTGCAACTGATTTTGCTGTGCTGTGTTAAATAAGATATTTGCATGACTGCTTTTGTTTTATTTTATGAATAGCAAAAAGCATTCAACCCCATAATACATGTTGTTTTATTGGTCGCTCGTCCATTTCATATCCCATAGCTTAACCACTCATATCTTTGGATTCCACTCGATGAGGCGAGCAGTACGAGTACCACCTTGATGGGTCTGCTACGTTTGCTTCCAGAATTGTTACCAAAAAACCGCAAACATCCCAGAATCCTCTCGGTTTGGGGTCAAAATGTTGTCGCTCATTAAATCCCATAAGAAACGTCGCATCGAATAAATGTGATTGAATTCTCCCCGTCTGGACGAGCGGGATTGAATGGTGCAACTGATTTTGCTGTGCTGTGTTAAATAAGATATTTGCATGACTGCTTTTGTTTTATTTTATGAATAGCAAAAAGCATTCAACCCCATAATACATGTTGTTTTATTGGTCGCTCGTCCATTTCATATCCCATAGCTTAACCACTCATATCTTTGGATTCCACTCGATTAGGCGAGCAGTACGAGTACCACCTTGATGGGTCTGCTACGTTTGCTTCCAGAATTGTTACCAAAAAACCGCAAACATCCCAGAATCCTCTCGGTTTGGGGTCAAAATGTTGTCGCTCATTAAATCCCATTAAAGAAACGTCGCATCGAATAAATGTGATTGAATTCTCCCCGTCTGGACGAGCGGGATTGAATTGTGCAACTGATTTTGCTGTGCTATGTTAAATAAGATATTTGCTTTACTGCTTTTGTTTTATTTTGTGAATAGCAAAAAGCATTCAACCCCATAATACATGTTGTTTTATTGGTCGCTCGTCCATTTCATATCCCATAGCTTAACCACTCATATCTTTGGATTCCTCTCGATGAGGCGAGCAGTACGAGTACCACCTTGATGGGTCTTCGACGTTTCCTTCCAGAGTTATTACAAAAAAACCACAAACATCCCAGAAGCCTCTCGATTTGGGGTCAAAATGTTGTCGCTCATTAAATCCCATAAGAAACGTCGCATCGAATAAATGTGATTGAATTCTCCCCGTCTGGACGAGCGGGATTGAATGGTGCAACTGATTTTGCTGTGCTGTGTTAAATAAGATATTTGCATGACTGCTTTTGTTTTATTTTGTGAATAGCAAAAAGCATTCAACCCCATAATACATGTTGTTTTATTGGTCGCTCGTCCATTTCATATCCCATAGCTTAACCACTCATATCTTTGGATTCCACTCGATGAGGCGAGCAGTACGAGTACCACCTTGATGGGTCTGCGACGTTGCCTTCCAGAGTTATTACAAAAAAACCACAAACATCCCAGAATCCTCTCGGTTTGGGGTCAAAATGTTGTCGCTCAATAAATCCCATTAAAGAAACGTCGCATCGAATAAATGTGATTGAATTCTCCCCGTCTGGACGAGCGGGATTGAATTGTGCAACTGATTTTGCTGTGCTGTGTTAAATAAGATATTTGCTTTACTGCTTTTGTTTTATTTTGTGAATAGCAAAAAGCATTCAACCCCATAATACATGTTGTTTTATTGGTCGCTCGTCCATTTCATATCCCATAGATTAACCACTCATATCTTTGGATTCCTCTCGATGAGGCGAGCAGTACGAGTACCACCTTGATGGGTCTGCGACGTTTACTTCCAGAGTTATTACAAAAAAACCACAAACATCCCAGAATCCTCTCGATTTGGGGTCAAAATGTTGTCGCTCAATAAATCCCATAAGAAACGTCGCATCGAATAAATGTGATTGAATTCTCCCCATCTGGACGAGCGGGATTGAATGGTGCAACTGATTTTGCTGTGATGTGTTAAATAAGATATTTGCATGACTGGTTTTGTTTTATTTTGTGAATAGCAAAAAGCATTCAACCCCATAATACATGTTGTTTTATTGGTCGCTCGTCCATTTCATATCCCATAGCTTAACCACTTATATCTTTGGATTCTACTCGATGAGGCGAGCAGTACGAGTACCACCTTGATGGGTCTGCTACGTTTGCTTCCAGAGTTATTACAAAAAAACCACAAACATCCCAGAAGTCTCTCGATTTGGGGTCAAAATGTTGTCGCTCATTAAATCCCATTAAAGAAACGTCGCATCGAATAAATGTGATTGAATTCTCCCCGTCTGGACGAGGGGGATTGAATGGTGCAACTGATTTTGCTGTGCTGTGTTAAATAAGATATTTGCATGACTGCTTTTGTTTTATTTTATGAATAGCAAAAAGCATTCAACCCCATAATACATGTTGTTTTATTGGTCGCTCGTCCATTTCATATCCCATAGCTTAACCACTCATATCTTTGGATTCCACTCGATGAGGCGAGCAGTACGAGTACCACCTTGATGGGTCTGCTACGTTTGCTTCCAGAATTGTTACCAAAAAACCGCAAACATCCCAGAATCCTCTCGGTTTGGGGTCAAAATGTTGTCGCTCATTAAATCCCATAAGAAACGTCGCATCGAATAAATGTGATTGAATTCTCCCCGTCTGGACGAGCGGGATTGAATGGTGCAACTGATTTTGCTGTGCTGTGTTAAATAAGATATTTGCATGACTGCTTTTGTTTTATTTTATGAATAGCAAAAAGCATTCAACCCCATAATACATGTTGTTTTATTGGTCGCTCGTCCATTTCATATCCCATAGCTTAACCACTCATATCTTTGGATTCCACTCGATTAGGCGAGCAGTACGAGTACCACCTTGATGGGTCTGCTACGTTTGCTTCCAGAATTGTTACCAAAAAACCGCAAACATCCCAGAATCCTCTCGGTTTGGGGTCAAAATGTTGTCGCTCATTAAATCCCATTAAAGAAACGTCGCATCGAATAAATGTGATTGAATTCTCCCCGTCTGGACGAGCGGGATTGAATTGTGCAACTGATTTTGCTGTGCTATGTTAAATAAGATATTTGCTTTACTGCTTTTGTTTTATTTTGTGAATAGCAAAAAGCATTCAACCCCATAATACATGTTGTTTTATTGGTCGCTCGTCCATTTCATATCCCATAGCTTAACCACTCATATCTTTGGATTCCTCTCGATGAGGCGAGCAGTACGAGTACCACCTTGATGGGTCTTCGACGTTTCCTTCCAGAGTTATTACAAAAAAACCACAAACATCCCAGAAGCCTCTCGATTTGGGGTCAAAATGTTGTCGCTCATTAAATCCCATAAGAAACGTCGCATCGAATAAATGTGATTGAATTCTCCCCGTCTGGACGAGCGGGATTGAATGGTGCAACTGATTTTGCTGTGCTGTGTTAAATAAGATATTTGCATGACTGCTTTTGTTTTATTTTGTGAATAGCAAAAAGCATTCAACCCCATAATACATGTTGTTTTATTGGTCGCTCGTCCATTTCATATCCCATAGCTTAACCACTCATATCTTTGGATTCCACTCGATGAGGCGAGCAGTACGAGTACCACCTTGATGGGTCTGCGACGTTGCCTTCCAGAGTTATTACAAAAAAACCACAAACATCCCAGAATCCTCTCGGTTTGGGGTCAAAATGTTGTCGCTCAATAAATCCCATTAAAGAAACGTCGCATCGAATAAATGTGATTGAATTCTCCCCGTCTGGACGAGCGGGATTGAATTGTGCAACTGATTTTGCTGTGCTGTGTTAAATAAGATATTTGCTTTACTGCTTTTGTTTTATTTTGTGAATAGCAAAAAGCATTCAACCCCATAATACATGTTGTTTTATTGGTCGCTCGTCCATTTCATATCCCATAGATTAACCACTCATATCTTTGGATTCCTCTCGATGAGGCGAGCAGTACGAGTACCACGTTGATGGGTCTGCGACGTTTCCTTCCAGAGTTATTACAAAAAAAAACACAAACATCCCAGAAGCCTCTCGATTTGGGGTCAAAATGTTGTCGCTCATTAAATCCCATAAGAAACGTCGCATCGAATAAATGTGATTGAATTCTCCCCGTCCGGACGAGCGGGATTGAATGGTGCAACTGATTTTGCTGTGCTGTGTTAAATAAGATATTTGCATGACTGCTTTTGTTTTATTTTGTGAATAGCAAAAAGCATTCAACCCCATAATACATGTTGTTTTATTGGTCGCTCGTCCATTTCATATCCCATAGCTTAACCACTCATATCTTTGGATTCCACTCGATGAGGCGAGCAGTACGAGTACCACCTTGATGGGTCTGCGACGTTGCCTTCCAGAGTTATTACAAAAAAACCACAAACATCCCAGAATCCTCTCGGTTTGGGGTCAAAATGTTGTCGCTCATTAAATCCCATTAAAGAAACGTCGCATCGAATAAATGTGATTGAATTCTCCCCGTCTGGACGAGGGGGATTGAATGGTGTAACTGATTTTGCTGTGCTGTGTTAAAACAGATATTTGAATGACTGCTTTTGTTTTATTTTGTGAATAGCAAAAAGCATTCAACCCCATAATACATGTTGTTTTATTGGTCGCTCGTCCATTTCATATCCCATAGCTTAACCACTCATATCTTTGGATTCCACTCGATGAGGCGAGCAGTACGAGTACCACCTTGATGGGTCTGCGACGTTTCCTTCCAGAGTTATTACAAAAAAAACACAAACATCCCAGAAGCCTCTCGATTTGGGGTCAAAATGTTGTCGCTCATTAAATCCCATAAGAAACGTCGCATCGAATAAATGTGATTGAATTCTCCCCGTCTGGACGAGCGGGATTGAATGGTGCAACTGATTTTGCTGTGCTGTGTTAAATAAGATATTTGCATGACTGCTTTTGTTTTATTTTGTGAATAGCAAAAAGCATTCAACCCCATAATACATGTTGTTTTATTGGTCGCTCGTCCATTTCATATCCCATAGCTTAACCACTCATATCTTTGGATTCCACTCGATGAGGCGAGCAGTACGAGTACCACCTTGATGGGTCTGCGACGTTTCCTTCCAGAGTTATTACAAAAAAACCACAAACATCCCAGAAGCCTCTCGATTTGGGGTCAAAATGTTGTCGCTCATTAAATCCCATAAGAAACGTCGCATCGAATAAATGTGATTGAATTCTCCCCGTCTGGACGAGCAGGATTGAATGGTGCAACTGATTTTGCTGTGCTGTGTTAAATAAGATATTTGCATGACTGCTTTTGTTTTATTTTATGAATAGCAAAAAGCATTCAACCCCATAATACATGTTGTTTTATTGGTCGCTCGTCCATTTCATATCCGATAGCTTAACCACTCATATCTTTGGATTCCACTCGATGAGGCGAGCAGTACGAGTACCACCTTGATGGGTCTGCTACGTTTGCTTCCAGAATTTTTACCAAAAAACCGCAAACATCCCAGAATCCTCTCGGTTTGGGGTCAAAATGTTGTCGCTCATTAAATCCCATTAAAGAAACGTCGCATCGAATAAATGTGATTGAATTCTCCCCGTCTGGACGAGCGGGATTGAATTGTGCAACTGATTTTGCTGTGCTGTGTTAAATAAGATATTTGCTTTACTGCTTTTGTTTTATTTTGTGAATAGCAAAAAGCATTCAACCCCATAATACATGTTGTTTTATTGGTCGCTCGTCCATTTCATATCCCATAGCTTAACCACTCATATCTTTGGATTCCACTCGATGAGGCGAGCAGTACGAGTACCACCTTGATGGGTCTGCGACGTTTCCTTCCAGAGTTATTACAAAAAAACCACAAACATCCCAGAAGCCTCTCGATTTGGGGTCAAAATGTTGTCGCTCATTAAATCCCATAAGAAACGTCGCATCGAATAAATGTGATTGAATTCTCCCCGTCTGGACGAGCAGGATTGAATGGTGCAACTGATTTTGCTGTGCTGTGTTAAATAAGATATTTGCATGACTGCTTTTGTTTTATTTTATGAATAGCAAAAAGCATTCAACCCCATAATACATGTTGTTTTATTGGTCGCTCGTCCATTTCATATCCCATAGCTTAACCACTCATATCTTTGGATTCCACTCGATGAGGCGAGCAGTACGAGTACCACCTTGATGGGTCTGCTACGTTTGCTTCCAGAATTTTTACCAAAAAACCGCAAATATCCCAGAATCCTCTCGGTTTGGGGTCAAAATGTTGTCGCTCATTAAATCCCATTAAAGAAACGTCGCATCGAATAAATGTGATTGAATTCTCCCCGTCTGGACGAGCGGGATTGAATTGTGCAACTGATTTTGCTGTGCTGTGTTAAATAAGATATTTGCTTTATTGCTTTTGTTTTATTTTGTGAATAGCAAAAAGCATTCAACCCCATAATACATGTTGTTTTATTGGTCGCTCGTCCATTTCATATCCCATAGCTTAACCACTCATATCTTTGGATTCCTCTCGATGAGGCGAGCAGTACGAGTACCACCTTGATGGGTCTGCGACGTTTACTTCCAGAGTTATTACAAAAAAACCACAAACATCCCAGAATCCTCTCGATTTGGGGTCAAAATGTTGTCGCTCAATAAATCCCATAAGAAACGTCGCATCGAATAAATGTGATTGAATTCTCCCCATCTGGACGAGCGGGATTGAATGGTGCAACTGATTTTGCTGTGATGTGTTAAATAAGATATTTGAATGACTGGTTTTGTTTTATTTTGTGAATAGCAAAAAGCATTCAACCCCATAATACATGTTGTTTTATTGGTCGCTCGTCCATTTCATATCCCATAGCTTAACCACTTATATCTTTGGATTCTACTCGATGAGGCGAGCAGTACGAGTACCACCTTGATGGGTCTGCTACGTTTGCTTCCAGAGTTATTACAAAAAAACCACAAACATCCCAGAAGTCTCTCGATTTGGGGTCAAAATGTTGTCGCTCATTAAATCCCATTAAAGAAACGTCGCATCGAATAAATGTGATTGAATTCTCCCCGTCTGGACGAGCGGGATTGAATGGTGCAACTGATTTTGCTGTGCTGTGTTAAATAAGATATTTGCATGACTGCTTTTGTTTTATTTTGTGAATAGCAAAAAGCATTCAACCCCATAATACATGTTGTTTTATTGGTCGCTCGTCCATTTCATATCCCATAGCTTAAGCACTCATATCTTTGGATTCCACTCGATGAGGCGAGCAGTACGAGTACCACCTTGATGGGTCTGCGACGTTGCCTTCCAGAGTTATTACAAAAAAACCACAAACATCCCAGAATCCTCTCGGTTTGGGGTCAAAATGTTGTCGCTCATTAAATCCCATAAGAAACGTCGCATCGAATAAATGTGATTGAATTCTCCCCGTCTGGACGAGCGGGATTGAATGGTGCAACTGATTTTGCTGTGCTGTGTTAAATAAGATATTTGCATGACTGCTTTTGTTTTATTTTATGAATAGCAAAAAGCATTCAACCCCATAATACATGTTGTTTTATTGGTCGCTCGTCCATTTCATATCCCATAGCTTAACCACTCATATCTTTGGATTACACTCGATGAGGCGAGCAGTACGAGTACCACCTTGATGGGTCTGCTACGTTTGCTTCCAGAATTGTTACCAAAAAACCGCAAACATCCCAGAATCCTCTCGGTTTGGGGTCAAAATGTTGTCGCTCATTAAATCCCATAAGAAACGTCGCATCGAATAAATGTGATTGAATTCTCCCCGTCTGGACGAGCGGGATTGAATGGTGCAACTGATTTTGCTGTGCTGTGTTAAATAAGATATTTGCATGACTGCTTTTGTTTTATTTTATGAATAGCAAAAAGCATTCAACCCCATAATACATGTTGTTTTATTGGTCGCTCGTCCATTTCATATCCCATAGCTTAACCACTCATATCTTTGGATTCCACTCGATTAGGCGAGCAGTACGAGTACCACCTTGATGGGTCTGCTACGTTTGCTTCCAGAATTGTTACCAAAAAACCGCAAACATCCCAGAATCCTCTCGGTTTGGGGTCAAAATGTTGTCGCTCATTAAATCCCATTAAAGAAACGTCGCATCGAATAAATGTGATTGAATTATCCCCGTCTGGACGAGCGGGATTGAATTGTGCAACTGATTTTGCTGTGCTGTGTTAAATAAGATATTTGCTTTACTGCTTTTGTTTTATTTTGTGAATAGCAAAAAGCATTCAACCCCATAATACATGTTGTTTTATTGGTCGCTCGTCCATTTCATATCCCATAGCTTAACCACTCATATCTTTGGATTCCTCTCGATGAGGCGAGCAGTACGAGTACCACCTTGATGGGTCTGCGACGTTTCCTTCCAGAGTTATTACAAAAAAACCACAAACATCCCAGAAGCCTCTCGATTTGGGGTCAAAATGTTGTCGCTCATTAAATCCCATAAGAAACGTCGCATCGAATAAATGTGATTGAATTCTCCCCGTCTGGACGAGCGGGATTGAATGGTGCAACTGATTTTGCTGTGCTGTGTTAAATAAGATATTTGCATGACTGCTTTTGTTTTATTTTGTGAATAGCAAAAAGCATTCAACCCCATAATACATGTTGTTTTATTGGTCGCTCGTCCATTTCATATCCCATAGCTTAACCACTCATATCTTTGGATTCCACTCGATGAGGCGAGCAGTACGAGTACCACCTTGATGGGTCTGCGACGTTGCCTTCCAGAGTTATTACAAAAAAACCACAAACATCCCAGAATCCTCTCGGTTTGGGGTCAAAATGTTGTCGCTCAATAAATCCCATTAAAGAAACGTCGCATCGAATAAATGTGATTGAATTCTCCCCGTCTGGACGAGCGGGATTGAATTGTGCAACTGATTTTGCTGTGCTGTGTTAAATAAGATATTTGCTTTACTGCTTTTGTTTTATTTTGTGAATAGCAAAAAGCATTCAACCCCATAATACATGTTGTTTTATTGGTCGCTCGTCCATTTCATATCCCATAGCTTAACGACTCATATCTTTGGATTCCTCTCGATGAGGCGAGCAGTACGAGTACCACCTTGATGGGTCTGCGACGTTTCCTTCCAGAGTTATTACAAAAAAACCACAAACATCCCAGAAGCCTCTCGATTTGGGGTCAAAATGTTGTCGCTCATTAAATCCCATAAGAAACGTCGCATCGAATAAATGTGATTGAATTCTCCCCGTCCGGACGAGCGGGATTGAATGGTGCAACTGATTTTGCTGTGCTGTGTTAAATAAGATATTTGCATGACTGCTTTTGTTTTATTTTGTGAATAGCAAAAAGCATTCAACCCCATAATACATGTTGTTTTATTGGTCGCTCGTCCATTTCATATCCCATAGCTTAAACACTCATATCTTTGGATTCCTCTCGATGAGGCGAGTAGTAGTAGTACCATCTTCATGGGTCTGCGACGTTTCCTTCCAGAGTTATTACAAAAAAAAACACAAACATCCCAGAATCCTCTCGGTTTGGGGTCAAAATGTTGTCGCTCATTAAATCCCATAAGAAACGTCGCATCGAATAAATGTGATTGAATTCTCCCCGTCTGGACGAGGGGGATTGAATGGTGTAACTGATTTTGATGTGCTGTGTTAAAACAGATATTTGCATGACTGCTTTTGTTTTATTTTGTGAATAGCAAAAAGCATTCAACCCCATAATACATGTTGTTTTATTGGTCGCTCGTCCATTTCATATCCCATAGCTTAACCACTCATATCTTTGGATTCCTCTCGATGAGGCGAGCAGTACGAGTACCACCTTGATGGGTCTGCGACGTTTCCTTCCAGAGTTATTACAAAAAAACCACAAACATCCCAGAAGCCTCTCGATTTGGGGTCAAAATGTTGTCGCTCATTAAATCCCATAAGAAACGTCGCATCGAATAAATGTGATTGAATTCTCCCCGTCTGGACGAGCGGGATTGAATGGTGCAACTGATTTTGCTGTGCTGTGTTAAATAAGATATTTGCATGACTGCTTTTGTTTTATTTTGTGAATAGCAAAAAGCATTCAACCCCATAATACATGTTGTTTTATTGGTCGCTCGTCCATTTCATATCCCATAGCTTAACCACTCATATCTTTGGATTCCACTCGATGAGGCGAGCAGTACGAGTACCACCTTGATGGGTCTGCGACGTTGCCTTCCAGAGTTATTACAAAAAAACCACAAACATCCCAGAATCCTCTCGGTTTGGGGTCAAAATGTTGTCGCTCAATAAATCCCATTAAAGAAACGTCGCATCGAATAAATGTGATTGAATTCTCCCCGTCTGGACGAGCGGGATTGAATTGTGCAACTGATTTTGCTGTGCTGTGTTAAATAAGATATTTGCTTTACTGCTTTTGTTTTATTTTGTGAATAGCAAAAAGCATTCAACCCCATAATACATGTTGTTTTATTGGTCGCTCGTCCATTTCATATCCCATAGCTTAACGACTCATATCTTTGGATTCCTCTCGATGAGGCGAGCAGTACGAGTACCACCTTGATGGGTCTGCGACGTTTCCTTCCAGAGTTATTACAAAAAAACCACAAACATCCCAGAAGCCTCTCGATTTGGGGTCAAAATGTTGTCGCTCATTAAATCCCATAAGAAACGTCGCATCGAATAAATGTGATTGAATTCTCCCCGTCCGGACGAGCGGGATTGAATGGTGCAACTGATTTTGCTGTGCTGTGTTAAATAAGATATTTGCATGACTGCTTTTGTTTTATTTTGTGAATAGCAAAAAGCATTCAACCCCATAATACATGTTGTTTTATTGGTCGCTCGTCCATTTCATATGCCATAGCTTAACCACTCATATCTTTGGATTCCACTCGATGAGGCGAGCAGTACGAGTACCACCTTGATGGGTCTGCGACGTTGCCTTCCAGAGTTATTACAAAAAAACCACAAACATCCCAGAATCCTCTCGGTTTGGGGTCAAAATGTTGTCGCTCATTAAATCCCATAAGAAACGTCGCATCGAATAAATGTGATTGAATTCTCCCCGTCTGGACGAGCGGGATTGAATGGTGCAACTGATTTTGCTGTGCTGTGTTAAATAAGATATTTGCATGACTGCTTTTGTTTTATTTTGTGAATAGCAAAAAGCATTCAACCCCATAATACATGTTGTTTTATTGGTCGCTCGTCCATTTCATATCCCATAGCTTAACCACTCATATCTTTGGATTCCACTCGATGAGGCGAGCAGTACGAGTACCACCTTGATGGGTCTGCGACGTTGCCTTCCAGAGTTATTACAAAAAAACCACAAACATCCCAGAATCCTCTCGGTTTGGGGTCAAAATGTTGTCGCTCAATAAATCCCATTAAAGAAACGTCGCATCGAATAAATGTGATTGAATTCTCCCCGTCTGGACGAGCGGGATTGAATTGTGCAACTGATTTTGCTGTGCTGTGTTAAATAAGATATTTGCTTTACTGCTTTTGTTTTATTTTGTGAATAGCAAAAAGCATTCAACCCCATAATACATGTTGTTTTATTGGTCGCTCGTCCATTTCATATCCCATAGCTTAACGACTCATATCTTTGGATTCCTCTCGATGAGGCGAGCAGTACGAGTACCACCTTGATGGGTCTGCGACGTTTCCTTCCAGAGTTATTACAAAAAAACCACAAACATCCCAGAAGCCTCTCGATTTGGGGTCAAAATGTTGTCGCTCATTAAATCCCATAAGAAACGTCGCATCGAATAAATGTGATTGAATTCTCCCCGTCCGGACGAGCGGGATTGAATGGTGCAACTGATTTTGCTGTGCTGTGTTAAATAAGATATTTGCATGACTGCTTTTGTTTTATTTTGTGAATAGCAAAAAGCATTCAACCCCATAATACATGTTGTTTTATTGGTCGCTCGTCCATTTCATATGCCATAGCTTAACCACTCATATCTTTGGATTCCACTCGATGAGGCGAGCAGTACGAGTACCACCTTGATGGGTCTGCGACGTTGCCTTCCAGAGTTATTACAAAAAAACCACAAACATCCCAGAATCCTCTCGGTTTGGGGTCAAAATGTTGTCGCTCATTAAATCCCATTAAAGAAACGTCGCATCGAATAAATGTGATTGAATTCTCCCCGTCTGGACGAGGGGGATTGAATGGTGTAACTGATTTTGCTGTGCTGTGTTAAAACAGATATTTGCATGACTGCTTTTGTTTTATTTTGTGAATAGCAAAAAGCATTCAACCCCATAATACATGTTGTTTTATTGGTCGCTCGTCCATTTCATATCCCATAGCTTAACCACTCATATCTTTGGATTCCACTCGATGAGGCGAGCAGTACGAGTACCACCTTGATGGGTCTGCGACGTTGCTTTCCAGAGTTATTACAAAAAAACCACAAACATCCCAGAATCCTCTCGGTTTGGGGTCAAAATGTTGTCGCTCATTAAATCCCATAATAAACGTCGCATCGAATAAATGTGATTGAATTCTCCCCGTCTGGACGAGGGGGATTGAATGGTGTAACTGATTTTGCTGTGCTGTGTTAAAACAGATATTTGCATGACTGCTTTTGTTTTATTTTGTGAATAGCAAAAAGCATTCAACCCCATAATACATGTTGTTTTATTGGTCGCTCGTCCATTTCATATCCCATAGCTTAACCACTTATATCTTTGGATTCTACTCGATGAGGCGAGCAGTACGAGTACCACCTTGATGGGTCTGCTACGTTTGCTTCCAGAGTTATTACAAAAAAACCACAAACATCCCAGAAGACTCTCGATTTGGGGTCAAAATGTTGTCGCTCATTAAATCCCATAAGAAACGTCGCATCTAATAAATGTGATTGAATTCTCCCCGTCTGGACGAGCGGGATTGAATGGTGCAACTGATTTTGCTGTGCTGTGTTAAATAAGATATTTGCATGACTGCTTTTGTTTTATTTTGTGAATAGCAAAAAGCATTCAACCCCATAATACATGTTGTTTTATTGGTCGCTCGTCCATTTCATATCCCATAGCTTAAACACTCATATCTTTGGATTCCTCTCGATGAGGCGAGTAGTAGTAGTACCATCTTCATGGGTCTGCGACGTTTCCTTCCAGAGTTATTACAAAAAAAACACAAACATCCCAGAATCCTCTCGGTTTGGGGTCAAAATGTTGTCGCTCATTAAATCCCATAAGAAACGTCGCATCGAATAAATGTGATTGAATTCTCCCCGTCTGGACGAGGGGGATTGAATGGTGTAACTGATTTTGATGTGCTGTGTTAAAACAGATATTTGCATGACTGCTTTTGTTTTATTTTGTGAATAGCAAAAAGCATTCAACCCCATAATACATGTTGTTTTATTGGTCGCTCGTCCATTTCATATCCCATAGCTTAACCACTCATATCTTTGGATTCCACTCGATGAGGCGAGCAGTACGAGTACCACCTTGATGGGTCTGCGACGTTGCTTTCCAGAGTTATTACAAAAAAACCACAAACATCCCAGAATCCTCTCGGTTTGGGGTCAAAATGTTGTCGCTCATTAAATCCCATAATAAACGTCGCATCGAATAAATGTGATTGAATTCTCCCCGTCTGGACGAGGGGGATTGAATGGTGTAACTGATTTTGCTGTGCTGTGTTAAAACAGATATTTGCATGACTGCTTATGTTTTATTTTGTGAATAGCAAAAAGCATTCAACCCCATAATACATGTTGTTTTATTGGTCGCTCGTCCATTTCATATCCCATAGCTTAACCACTTATATCTTTGGATTCTACTCGATGAGGCGAGCAGTACGAGTACCACCTTGATGGGTCTGCTACGTTTGCTTCCAGAGTTATTACAAAAAAACCACAAACATCTCAGAAGTCTCTCGATTTGGGGTCAAAATGTTGTCGCTCATTAAATCCCATTAAAGAAACGTCGCATCGAATAAATGTGATTGAATTCTCCCCGTCTGGACGAGCGGGATTGAATGGTGCAACTGATTTTGCTGTGCTGTGTTAAATAAGATATTTGCATGACTGCTTTTGTTTTATTTTGTGAATAGCAAAAAGCATTCAACCCCATAATACATGTTGTTTTATTGGTCGCTCGTCCATTTCATATCCCATAGCTTAACCACTCATATCTTTGGATTCCACTCGATGAGGCGAGCAGTACGAGTACCACCTTGATGGGTCTGCGACGTTGCCTTCCAGAGTTATTACAAAAAAAACACAAACATCCCAGAATCCTCTCGGTTTGGGGTCAAAATGTTGTCGCTCATTAAATCCCATAAGAAACGTCGCATCGAATAAATGTGATTGAATTCTCCCCGTCTGGACGAGCGGGATTGAATGGTGCAACTGATTTTGCTGTGCTGTGTTAAATAAGATATTTGCATGACTGCTTTTGTTTTATTTTATGAATAGCAAAAAGCATTCAACCCCATAATACATGTTGTTTTATTGGTCGCTCGTCCATTTCATATCCCATAGCTTAACCACTCATATCTTTGGATTCCACTCGATGAGGCGAGCAGTACGAGTACCACCTTGATGGGTCTGCTACGTTTGCTTCCAGAATTGTTACCAAAAAACCGCAAACATCCCAGAATCCTCTCGGTTTGGGGTCAAAATGTTGTCGCTCATTAAATCCAATAAGAAACGTTGCATCGAATAAATGTGATTGAATTCTCCCCGTCTGGACGAGCGGGATTGAATGGTGCAACTGATTTTGCTGTGCTGTTTTAAATAAGATATTTGCATGACGGCTTTTGTTTTATTTTATGAATAGCAAAAAGCATTCAACCCCATAATACATGTTGTTTTATTGGTCGCTCGTCCATTTCATATCCCATAGCTTAACCACTCATATCTTTGGATTCCACTCGATTAGGCGAGCAGTACGAGTACCACCTTGATGGGTCTGCTACGTTTGCTTCCAGAATTGTTACCAAAAAACCGCAAACATCCCAGAATCCTCTCGGTTTGGGGTCAAAATGTTGTCGCTCATTAAATCCCATTAAAGAAACGTCGCATCGAATAAATGTGATTGAATTCCCCCCGTCTGGACGAGCGGGATTGAATTGTGCAACTGATTTTGCTGTGCTGTGTTAAATAAGATATTTGCTTTACTGCTTTTGTTTTATTTTGTGAATAGCAAAAAGCATTCAACCCCATAATACATGTTGTTTTATTGGTCGCTCGTCCATTTCATATCCCATAGCTTAACCACTCATATCTTTGGATTCCTCTCGATGAGGCGAGCAGTACGAGTACCACCTTGATGGGTCTGCGACGTTTCCTTCCAGAGTTATTACAAAGAAACCACAAACATCCCAGAAGCCTCTCGATTTGGGGTCAAAATGTTGTCGCTCATTAAATCCCATAAGAAACGTCGCATCGAATAAATGTGATTGAATTCTCCCCGTCTGGACGAGCGGGATTGAATGGTGCAACTGATTTTGCTGTGCTGTGTTAAATAAGATATTTGCATGACTGCTTTTGTTTTATTTTGTGAATAGCAAAAAGCATTCAACCCCATAATACATGTTGTTTTATTGGTCGCTCGTCCATTTCATATCCCATAGCTTAACCACTCATATCTTTGGATTCCACTCGATGAGGCGAGCAGTACGAGTACCACCTTGATGGGTCTGCGACGTTGCCTTCCAGAGTTATTACAAAAAAACCACAAACATCCCAGAATCCTCTCGGTTTGGGGTCAAAATGTTGTCGCTCATTAAATCCCATAAGAAACGTCGCATCGAATAAATGTGATTGAATTCTCCCCGTCTGGACGAGCGGGATTGAATGGTGCAACTGATTTTGCTGTGCTGTGTTAAATAAGATATTTGCATGACTGCTTTTGTTTTATTTTGTGAATAGCAAAAAGCATTCAACCCCATAATACATGTTGTTTTATTGGTCGCTCGTCCATTTCATATCCCATAGCTTAACCACTCATATCTTTGGATTCCACTCGATGAGGCGAGCAGTACGAGTACCACCTTGATGGGTCTGCGACGTTGCCTTCCAGAGTTATTACAAAAAACCACAAACATCCCAGAATCCTCTCGGTTTGGGGTCAAAATGTTGTCGCTCATTAAATCCCATTAAAGAAACGTCGCATCGAATAAATGTGATTGAATTCTCCCCGTCTGGACGAGGGGGATTGAATGGTGTAACTGATTTTGCTGTGCTGTGTTAAAACAGATATTTGCATGACTGCTTTTGTTTTATTTTGTGAATAGCAAAAAGCATTCAACCCCATAATACATGTTGTTTTATTGGTCGCTCGTCCATTTCATATCCCATAGCTTAACCACTCATATCTTTGGATTCCACTCGATGAGGCGAGCAGTACGAGTACCACCTTGATGGGTCTGCGACGTTTCCTTCCAGAGTTATTACAAAAAAAACACAAACATCCCAGAAGCCTCTCGATTTGGGGTCAAAATGTTGTCGCTCATTAAATCCCATAAGAAACGTCGCATCGAATAAATGTGATTGAATTCTCCCCGTCTGGACGAGCGGGATTGAATGGTGCAACTGATTTTGCTGTGCTGTGTTAAATAAGATATTTGCATGACTGCTTTTGTTTTATTTTGTGAATAGCAAAAAGCATTCAACCCCATAATACATGTTGTTTTATTGGTCGCTCGTCCATTTCATATCCCATAGCTTAACCACTCATATCTTTGGATTCCACTCGATGAGGCGAGCAGTACGAGTACCACCTTGATGGGTCTGCGACGTTTCCTTCCAGAGTTATTACAAAAAAACCACAAACATCCCAGAAGACTCTCGATTTGGGGTCAAAATGTTGTCGCTCATTAAATCCCATAAGAAACGTCGCATCTAATAAATGTGATTGAATTCTCCCCGTCTGGACGAGCGGGATTGAATGGTGCAACTGATTTTGCTGTGCTGTGTTAAATAAGATATTTGCATGACTGCTTTTGTTTTATTTTGTGAATAGCAAAAAGCATTCAACCCCATAATACATGTTGTTTTATTGGTCGCTCGTCCATTTCATATCCCATAGCTTAAACACTCATATCTTTGGATTCCTCTCGATGAGGCGAGTAGTAGTAGTACCATCTTCATGGGTCTGCGACGTTTCCTTCCAGAGTTATTACAAAAAAAAACACAAACATCCCAGAATCCTCTCGGTTTGGGGTCAAAATGTTGTCGCTCATTAAATCCCATAAGAAACGTCGCATCGAATAAATGTGATTGAATTCTCCCCGTCTGGACGAGGGGGATTGAATGGTGTAACTGATTTTGATGTGCTGTGTTAAAACAGATATTTGCATGACTGCTTTTGTTTTATTTTGTGAATAGCAAAAAGCATTCAACCCCATAATACATGTTGTTTTATTGGTCGCTCGTCCATTTCATATCCCATAGCTTAACCACTCATATCTTTGGATTCCACTCGATGAGGCGAGCAGTACGAGTACCACCTTGATGGGTCTGCGACGTTGCCTTCCAGAGTTATTACAAAAAAACCACAAACATCCCAGAATCCTCTCGGTTTGGGGTCAAAATGTTGTCGCTAATTAAATCCCATTAAAGAAACGTCGCATCGAATAAATGTGATTGAATTCTCCCCGTCTGGACGAGGGGGATTGAATGGTGTAACTGATTTTGCTGTGCTGTGTTAAAACAGATATTTGCATGACTGCTTTTGTTTTATTTTGTGAATAGCAAAAAGCATTCAACCCCATAATACATGTTGTTTTATTGGTCGCTCGTCCATTTCATATCCCATAGCTTAACCACTCATATGTTTGGATTCCACTCGATGAGGCGAGCAGTACGAGTACCACCTTGATGGGTCTGCGACGTTTCCTTCCAGAGTTATTACAAAAAAAACACAAACATCCCAGAAGCCTCTCGATTTGGGGTCAAAATGTTGTCGCTCATTAAATCCCATAAGAAACGTCGCATCGAATAAATGTGATTGAATTCTCCCCATCTGGACGAGCGGGATTGAATGGTGCAACTGATTTTGCTGTGCTGTGTTAAATAAGATATTTGCATGACTGCTTTTGTTTTATTTTGTGAATAGCAAAAAGCATTCAACCCCATAATACATGTTGTTTTATTGGTCGCTCGTCCATTTCATATCCCATAGCTTAACCACTCATATCTTTGGATTCCACTCGATGAGGCGAGCAGTACGAGTACCACCTTGATGGGTCTGCGACGTGTCCTTCCAGAGTTATTACAAAAAAACCACAAACATCCCAGAAGACTCTCGATTTGGGGTCAAAATGTTGTCGCTCATTAAATCCCATAAGAAACGTCGCATCTAATAAATGTGATTGAATTCTCCCCGTCTGGACGAGGGGGATTGAATGGTGTAACTGATTTTGATGTGCTGTGTTAAAACAGATATTTGCATGACTGCTTTTGTTTTATTTTGTGAATAGCAAAAAGCATTCAACCCCATAATACATGTTGTTTTATTGGTCGCTCGTCCATTTCATATCCCATAGCTTAAACACTCATATCTTTGGATTCCTCTCGATGAGGCGAGTAGTAGTAGTACCATCTTCATGGGTCTGCGACGTTTCCTTCCAGAGTTATTACAAAAAAAAACACAAACATCCCAGAATCCTCTCGGTTTGGGGTCAAAATGTTGTCGCTCATTAAATCCCATAAGAAACGTCGCATCGAATAAATGTGATTGAATTCTCCCCGTCTGGACGAGGGGGATTGAATGGTGTAACTGATTTTGATGTGCTGTGTTAAAACAGATATTTGCATGACTGCTTTTGTTTTATTTTGTGAATAGCAAAAAGCATTCAACCCCATAATACATGTTGTTTTATTGGTCGCTCGTCCATTTCATATCCCATAGCTTAACCACTCATATCTTAGGATTCCACTCGATGAGTCGAGCAGTACGAGTACCACCTTGATGGGTCTGCGACGTTGCTTTCCAGAGTTATTACAAAAAAACCACAAACATCCCAGAATCCTCTCGGTTTGGGGTCAAAATGTTGTCGCTCATTAAATCCCATAATAAACGTCGCATCGAATAAATGTGATTGAATTCTCCCCGTCTGGACGAGGGGGATTGAATGGTGTAACTGATTTTGCTGTGCTGTGTTAAAACAGATATTTGCATGACTGCTTTTGTTTTATTTTGTGAATAGCAAAAAGCATTCAACCCCATAATACATGTTGTTTTATTGGTCGCTCGTCCATTTCATATCCCATAGCTTAACCACTTATATCTTTGGATTCTACTCGATGAGGCGAGCAGTACGAGTACCACCTTGATGGGTCTGCTACGTTTGCTTCCAGAGTTATTACAAAAAAACCACAAACATCTCAGAAGTCTCTCGATTTGGGGTCAAAATGTTGTCGCTCATTAAATCCCATTAAAGAAACGTCGCATCGAATAAATGTGATTGAATTCTCCCCGTCTGGACGAGCGGGATTGAATGGTGCAACTGATTTTGCTGTGCTGTGTTAAATAAGATATTTGCATGACTGCTTTTGTTTTATTTTGTGAATAGCAAAAAGCATTCAACCCCATAATACATGTTGTTTTATTGGTCGCTCGTCCATTTCATATCCCATAGCTTAACCACTCATATCTTTGGATTCCACTCGATGAGGCGAGCAGTACGAGTACCACCTTGATGGGTCTGCGACGTTGCCTTCCAGAGTTATTACAAAAAAACCACAAACATCCCAGAAGACTCTCGATTTGGGGTCAAAATGTTGTCGCTCATTAAATCCCATAAGAAACGTCGCATCTAATAAATGTGATTGAATTCTCCCCGTCTGGACGAGCGGGATTGAATGGTGCAACTGATTTTGCTGTGCTGTGTTAAATAAGATATTTGCATGACTGCTTTTGTTTTATTTTGTGAATAGCAAAAAGCATTCAACCCCATAATACATGTTGTTTTATTGGTCGCTCGTCCATTTCATATCCCATAGCTTAAACACTCATATCTTTGGATTCCTCTCGATGAGGCGAGTAGTAGTAGTACCATCTTCATGGGTCTGCGACGTTTCCTTCCAGAGTTATTACAAAAAAAAACACAAACATCCCAGAATCCTCTCGGTTTGGGGTCAAAATGTTGTCGCTCATTAAATCCCATAAGAAACGTCGCATCGAATAAATGTGATTGAATTCTCCCCGTCTGGACGAGGGGGATTGAATGGTGTAACTGATTTTGATGTGCTGTGTTAAAACAGATATTTGCATGACTGCTTTTGTTTTATTTTGTGAATAGCAAAAAGCATTCAACCCCATAATACATGTTGTTTTATTGGTCGCTCGTCCATTTCATATCCCATAGCTTAACCACTCATATCTTTGGATTCCACTCGATGAGGCGAGCAGTACGAGTACCACCTTGATGGGTCTGCGACGTTGCCTTCCAGAGTTATTACAAAAAAACCACAAACATCCCAGAATCCTCTCGGTTTGGGGTCAAAATGTTGTCGCTAATTAAATCCCATTAAAGAAACGTCGCATCGAATAAATGTGATTGAATTCTCCCCGTCTGGACGAGGGGGATTGAATGGTGTAACTGATTTTGCTGTGCTGTGTTAAAACAGATATTTGCATGACTGCTTTTGTTTTATTTTGTGAATAGCAAAAAGCATTCAACCCCATAATACATGTTGTTTTATTGGTCGCTCGTCCATTTCATATCCCATAGCTTAACCACTCATATCTTTGGATTCCACTCGATGAGGCGAGCAGTACGAGTACCACCTTGATGGGTCTGCGACGTTTCCTTCCAGAGTTATTACAAAAAAAACACAAACATCCCAGAAGCCTCTCGATTTGGGGTCAAAATGTTGTCGCTCATTAAATCCCATAAGAAACGTCGCATCGAATAAATGTGATTGAATTCTCCCCATCTGGACGAGCGGGATTGAATGGTGCAACTGATTTTGCTGTGCTGTGTTAAATAAGATATTTGCATGACTGCTTTTGTTTTATTTTGTGAATAGCAAAAAGCATTCAACCCCATAATACATGTTGTTTTATTGGTCGCTCGTCCATTTCATATCCCATAGCTTAACCACTCATATCTTTGGATTCCACTCGATGAGGCGAGCAGTACGAGTACCACCTTGATGGGTCTGCGACGTGTCCTTCCAGAGTTATTACAAAAAAACCACAAACATCCCAGAAGACTCTCGATTTGGGGTCAAAATGTTGTCGCTCATTAAATCCCATAAGAAACGTCGCATCTAATAAATGTGATTGAATTCTCCCCGTCTGGACGAGGGGGATTGAATGGTGTAACTGATTTTGATGTGCTGTGTTAAAACAGATATTTGCATGACTGCTTTTGTTTTATTTTGTGAATAGCAAAAAGCATTCAACCCCATAATACATGTTGTTTTATTGGTCGCTCGTCCATTTCATATCCCATAGCTTAAACACTCATATCTTTGGATTCCTCTCGATGAGGCGAGTAGTAGTAGTACCATCTTCATGGGTCTGCGACGTTTCCTTCCAGAGTTATTACAAAAAAAAACACAAACATCCCAGAATCCTCTCGGTTTGGGGTCAAAATGTTGTCGCTCATTAAATCCCATAAGAAACGTCGCATCGAATAAATGTGATTGAATTCTCCCCGTCTGGACGAGGGGGATTGAATGGTGTAACTGATTTTGATGTGCTGTGTTAAAACAGATATTTGCATGACTGCTTTTGTTTTATTTTGTGAATAGCAAAAAGCATTCAACCCCATAATACATGTTGTTTTATTGGTCGCTCGTCCATTTCATATCCCATAGCTTAACCACTCATATCTTAGGATTCCACTCGATGAGTCGAGCAGTACGAGTACCACCTTGATGGGTCTGCGACGTTGCTTTCCAGAGTTATTACAAAAAAACCACAAACATCCCAGAATCCTCTCGGTTTGGGGTCAAAATGTTGTCGCTCATTAAATCCCATAATAAACGTCGCATCGAATAAATGTGATTGAATTCTCCCCGTCTGGACGAGGGGGATTGAATGGTGTAACTGATTTTGCTGTGCTGTGTTAAAACAGATATTTGCATGACTGCTTTTGTTTTATTTTGTGAATAGCAAAAAGCATTCAACCCCATAATACATGTTGTTTTATTGGTCGCTCGTCCATTTCATATCCCATAGCTTAACCACTTATATCTTTGGATTCTACTCGATGAGGCGAGCAGTACGAGTACCACCTTGATGGGTCTGCTACGTTTGCTTCCAGAGTTATTACAAAAAAACCACAAACATCTCAGAAGTCTCTCGATTTGGGGTCAAAATGTTGTCGCTCATTAAATCCCATTAAAGAAACGTCGCATCGAATAAATGTGATTGAATTCTCCCCGTCTGGACGAGCGGGATTGAATGGTGCAACTGATTTTGCTGTGCTGTGTTAAATAAGATATTTGCATGACTGCTTTTGTTTTATTTTGTGAATAGCAAAAAGCATTCAACCCCATAATACATGTTGTTTTATTGGTCGCTCGTCCATTTCATATCCCATAGCTTAACCACTCATATCTTTGGATTCCACTCGATGAGGCGAGCAGTACGAGTACCACCTTGATGGGTCTGCGACGTTGCCTTCCAGAGTTATTACAAAAAAAACACAAACATCCCAGAATCCTCTCGGTTTGGGGTCAAAATGTTGTCGCTCATTAAATCCCATAAGAAACGTCGCATCGAATAAATGTGATTGAATTCTCCCCGTCTGGACGAGGGGGATTGAATGGTGTAACTGATTTTGCTGTGCTGTGTTAAAACAGATATTTGCATGACTGCTTTTGTTTTATTTTGTGAATAGCAAAAAGCATTCAACCCCATAATACATGTTGTTTTATTGGTCGCTCGTCCATTTCATATCCCATAGCTTAACCACTCATATCTTTGGATTCCACTCGATGAGGCGAGCAGTACGAGTACCACCTTGATGGGTCTGCGACGTTTCCTTCCAGAGTTATTACAAAAAAAACACAAACATCCCAGAAGCCTCTCGATTTGGGGTCAAAATGTTGTCGCTCATTAAATCCCATAAGAAACGTCGCATCGAATAAATGTGATTGAATTCTCCCCATCTGGACGAGCGGGATTGAATGGTGCAACTGATTTTGCTGTGCTGTGTTAAATAAGATATTTGCATGACTGCTTTTGTTTTATTTTGTGAATAGCAAAAAGCATTCAACCCCATAATACATGTTGTTTTATTGGTCGCTCGTCCATTTCATATCCCATAGCTTAACCACTCATATCTTTGGATTCCACTCGATGAGGCGAGCAGTACGAGTACCACCTTGATGGGTCTGCGACGTTTCCTTCCAGAGTTATTACAAAAAAACCACAAACATCCCAGAAGACTCTCGATTTGGGGTCAAAATGTTGTCGCTCATTAAATCCCATAAGAAACGTCGCATCTAATAAATGTGATTGAATTCTCCCCGTCTGGACGAGCGGGATTGAATGGTGCAACTGATTTTGCTGTGCTATGTTAAATAAGATATTTGCATGACTGCTTTTGTTTTATTTTGTGAATAGCAAAAAGCATTCAACCCCATAATACATGTTGTTTTATTGGTCGCTCGTCCATTTCATATCCCATAGCTTAAACACTCATATCTTTGGATTCCTCTCGATGAGGCGAGTAGTAGTAGTACCATCTTCATGGGTCTGCGACGTTTCCTTCCAGAGTTATTACAAAAAAAAACACAAACATCCCAGAATCCTCTCGGTTTGGGGTCAAAATGTTGTCGCTCATTAAATCCCATAAGAAACGTCGCATCGAATAAATGTGATTGAATTCTCCCCGTCTGGACGAGGGGGATTGAATGGTGTAACTGATTTTGATGTGCTGTGTTAAAACAGATATTTGCATGACTGCTTTTGTTTTATTTTGTGAATAGCAAAAAGCATTCAACCCCATAATACATGTTGTTTTATTGGTCGCTCGTCCATTTCATATCCCATAGCTTAACCACTCATATCTTAGGATTCCACTCGATGAGTCGAGCAGTACGAGTACCACCTTGATGGGTCTGCGACGTTGCTTTCCAGAGTTATTACAAAAAAACCACAAACATCCCAGAATCCTCTCGGTTTTGGGTCAAAATGTTGTCGCTCATTAAATCCCATAATAAACGTCGCATCGAATAAATGTGATTGAATTCTCCCCGTCTGGACGAGGGGGATTGAATGGTGTAACTGATTTTGCTGTGCTGTGTTAAAACAGATATTTGCATGACTGCTTTTGTTTTATTTTGTGAATAGCAAAAAGCATTCAACCCCATAATACATGTTGTTTTATTGGTCGCTCGTCCATTTCATATCCCATAGCTTAACCACTTATATCTTTGGATTCTACTCGATGAGGCGAGCAGTACGAGTACCACCTTGATGGGTCTGCTACGTTTGCTTCCAGAGTTATTACAAAAAAACCACAAACATCTCAGAAGTCTCTCGATTTGGGGTCAAAATGTTGTCGCTCATTAAATCCCATTAAAGAAACGTCGCATCGAATAAATGTGATTGAATTCTCCCCGTCTGGACGAGCGGGATTGAATGGTGCAACTGATTTTGCTGTGCTGTGTTAAATAAGATATTTGCATGACTGCTTTTGTTTTATTTTGTGAATAGCAAAAAGCATTCAACCCCATAATACATGTTGTTTTATTGGTCGCTCGTCCATTTCATATCCCATAGCTTAACCACTCATATCTTTGGATTCCACTCGATGAGGCGAGCAGTACGAGTACCACCTTGATGGGTCTGCGACGTTGCCTTCCAGAGTTATTACAAAAAAAACACAAACATCCCAGAATCCTCTCGGTTTGGGGTCAAAATGTTGTCGCTCATTAAATCCCATAAGAAACGTCGCATCGAATAAATGTGATTGAATTCTCCCCGTCTGGACGAGCGGGATTGAATGGTGCAACTGATTTTGCTGTGCTGTGTTAAATAAGATATTTGCATGACTGCTTTCGTTTTATTTTATGAATAGCAAAAAGCATTCAACCCCATAATACATGTTGTTTTATTGGTCGCTCGTCCATTTCATATCCCATAGCTTAACCACTCATATCTTTGGATTCCACTCGATGAGGCGAGCAGTACGAGTACCACCTTGATGGGTCTGCTACGTTTGCTTCCAGAATTGTTACCAAAAAACCGCAAACATCCCAGAATCCTCTCGGTTTGGGGTCAAAATGTTGTCGCTCATTAAATCCAATAAGAAACGTCGCATCGAATAAATGTGATTGAATTCTCCCCGTCTGGACGAGCGGGATTGAATGGTGCAACTGATTTTGCTGTGCTGTGTTAAATAAGATATTTGCATGACTGCTTTTGTTTTATTTTATGAATAGCAAAAAGCATTCAACCCCATAATACATGTTGTTTTATTGGTCGCTCGTCCATTTCATATCCCATAGCTTAACCACTCATATCTTTGGATTCCACTCGATTAGGCGAGCAGTACGAGTACCACCTTGATGGGTCTGCTACGTTTGCTTCCAGAATTGTTACCAAAAAACCGCAAACATCCCAGAATCCTCTCGGTTTGGGGTCAAAATGTTGTCGCTCATTAAATCCCATTAAAGAAACGTCGCATCGAATAAATGTGATTGAATTCTCCCCGTCTGGACGAGCGGGATTGAATTGTGCAACTGATTTTGCTGTGCTGTGTTAAATAAGATATTTGCTTTACTGCTTTTGTTTTATTTTGTGAATAGCAAAAAGCATTCAACCCCATAATACATGTTGTTTTATTGGTCGCTCGTCCATTTCATATCCCATAGCTTAACCACTCATATCTTTGGATTCCTCTCGATGAGGCGAGCAGTACGAGTACCACCTTGATGGGTCTGCGACGTTTCCTTCCAGAGTTATTACAAAAAAACCACAAACATCCCAGAAGCCTCTCGATTTGGGGTCAAAATGTTGTCGCTCATTAAATCCCATAAGAAACGTCGCATCGAATAAATGTGATTGAATTCTCCCCGTCTGGACGAGCGGGATTGAATGGTGCAACTGATTTTGCTGTGCTATGTTAAATAAGATATTTGCATGACTGCTTTTGTTTTATTTTGTGAATAGCAAAAAGCATTCAACCCCATAATACATGTTGTTTTATTGGTCGCTCGTCCATTTCATATCCCATAGCTTAACCACTCATATCTTTGGATTCCACTCGATGAGGCGAGCAGTACGAGTACCACCTTGATGGGTCTGCTACGTTTGCTTCCAGAATTGTTACCAAAAAACCGCAAACATCCCAGAATCCTCTCGGTTTGGGGTCAAAATGTTGTCGCTCATTAAATCCAATAAGAAACGTCGCATCGAATAAATGTGATTGAATTCTCCCCGTCTGGACGAGCGGGATTGAATGGTGCAACTGATTTTGCTGTGCTGTGTTAAATAAGATATTTGCATGACTGCTTTTGTTTTATTTTATGAATAGCAAAAAGCATTCAACCCCATAATACATGTTGTTTTATTGGTCGCTCGTCCATTTCATATCCCATAGCTTAACCACTCATATCTTTGGATTCCACTCGATTAGGCGAGCAGTACGAGTACCACCCTGATGGGTCTGCTACGTTTGCTTCCAGAATTGTTACCAAAAAACCGCAAACATCCCAGAATCCTCTCGGTTTGGGGTCAAAATGTTGTCGCTCATTAAATCCCATTAAAGAAACGTCGCATCGAATAAATGTGATTGAATTCTCCCCGTCTGGACGAGCGGGATTGAATTGTGCAACTGATTTTGCTGTGCTGTGTTAAATAAGATATTTGCTTTACTGCTTTTGTTTTATTTTGTGAATAGCAAAAAGCATTCAACCCCATAATACATGTTGTTTTATTGGTCGCTCGTCCATTTCATATCCCATAGCTTAACCACTCATATCTTTGGATTCCTCTCGATGAGGCGAGCAGTACGAGTACCACCTTGATGGGTCTGCGACGTTTCCTTCCAGAGTTATTACAAAAAAACCACAAACATCCCAGAAGCCTCTCGATTTGGGGTCAAAATGTTGTCGCTCATTAAATCCCATAAGAAACGTCGCATCGAATAAATGTGATTGAATTCTCCCCGTCTGGACGAGCGGGATTGAATGGTGCAACTGATTTTGCTGTGCTATGTTAAATAAGATATTTGCATGACTGCTTTTGTTTTATTTTGTGAATAGCAAAAAGCATTCAACCCCATAATACATGTTGTTTTATTGGTCGCTCGTCCATTTCATATCCCATAGCTTAACCACTCATATCTTAGGATTCCACTCGATGAGTCGAGCAGTACGAGTACCACCTTGATGGGTCTGCGACGTTGCTTTCCAGAGTTATTACAAAAAAACCACAAACATCCCAGAATCCTCTCGGTTTGGGGTCAAAATGTTGTCGCTCATTAAATCCCATAATAAACGTCGCATCGAATAAATGTGATTGAATTCTCCCCGTCTGGACGAGGGGGATTGAATGGTGTAACTGATTTTGCTGTGCTGTGTTAAAACAGATATTTGCATGACTGCTTTTGTTTTATTTTGTGAATAGCAAAAAGCATTCAACCCCATAATACATGTTGTTTTATTGGTCGCTCGTCCATTTCATATCCCATAGCTTAACCACTTATATCTTTGGATTCTACTCGATGAGGCGAGCAGTACGAGTACCACCTTGATGGGTCTGCTACGTTTGCTTCCAGAGTTATTACAAAAAAACCACAAACATCTCAGAAGTCTCTCGATTTGGGGTCAAAATGTTGTCGCTCATTAAATCCCATTAAAGAAACGTCGCATCGAATAAATGTGATTGAATTCTCCCCGTCTGGACGAGCGGGATTGAATGGTGCAACTGATTTTGCTGTGCTGTGTTAAATAAGATATTTGCATGACTGCTTTTGTTTTATTTTGTGAATAGCAAAAAGCATTCAACCCCATAATACATGTTGTTTTATTGGTCGCTCGTCCATTTCATATCCCATAGCTTAACCACTCATATCTTTGGATTCCACTCGATGAGGCGAGCAGTACGAGTACCACCTTGATGGGTCTGCGACGTTGCCTTCCAGAGTTATTACAAAAAAAACACAAACATCCCAGAATCCTCTCGGTTTGGGGTCAAAATGTTGTCGCTCATTAAATCCCATAAGAAACGTCGCATCGAATAAATGTGATTGAATTCTCCCCGTCTGGACGAGCGGGATTGAATGGTGCAACTGATTTTGCTGTGCTGTGTTAAATAAGATATTTGCATGACTGCTTTCGTTTTATTTTATGAATAGCAAAAAGCATTCAACCCCATAATACATGTTGTTTTATTGGTCGCTCGTCCATTTCATATCCCATAGCTTAACCACTCATATCTTTGGATTCCACTCGATGAGGCGAGCAGTACGAGTACCACCTTGATGGGTCTGCTACGTTTGCTTCCAGAATTGTTACCAAAAAACCGCAAACATCCCAGAATCCTCTCGGTTTGGGGTCAAAATGTTGTCGCTCATTAAATCCAATAAGAAACGTCGCATCGAATAAATGTGATTGAATTCTCCCCGTCTGGACGAGCGGGATTGAATGGTGCAACTGATTTTGCTGTGCTGTGTTAAATAAGATATTTGCATGACTGCTTTTGTTTTATTTTATGAATAGCAAAAAGCATTCAACCCCATAATACATGTTGTTTTATTGGTCGCTCGTCCATTTCATATCCCATAGCTTAACCACTCATATCTTTGGATTCCACTCGATTAGGCGAGCAGTACGAGTACCACCTTGATGGGTCTGCTACGTTTGCTTCCAGAATTGTTACCAAAAAACCGCAAACATCCCAGAATCCTCTCGGTTTGGGGTCAAAATGTTGTCGCTCATTAAATCCCATTAAAGAAACGTCGCATCGAATAAATGTGATTGAATTCTCCCCGTCTGGACGAGCGGGATTGAATTGTGCAACTGATTTTGCTGTGCTGTGTTAAATAAGATATTTGCTTTACTGCTTTTGTTTTATTTTGTGAATAGCAAAAAGCATTCAACCCCATAATACATGTTGTTTTATTGGTCGCTCGTCCATTTCATATCCCATAGCTTAACCACTCATATCTTTGGATTCCTCTCGATGAGGCGAGAAGTACGAGTACCACCTTGATGGGTCTGCGACGTTTCCTTCCAGAGTTATTACAAAAAAACCACAAACATCCCAGAAGCCTCTCGATTTGGGGTCAAAATGTTGTCGCTCATTAAATCCCATAAGAAACGTCGCATCGAATAAATGTGATTGAATTCTCCCCGTCTGGACGAGCGGGATTGAATGGTGCAACTGATTTTGCTGTGCTGTGTTAAATAAGATATTTGCATGACTGCTTTTGTTTTATTTTGTGAATAGCAAAAAGCATTCAACCCCATAATACATGTTGTTTTATTGGTCGCTCGTCCATTTCATATCCCATAGCTTAACCACTCATATCTTTAGATTCCACTCGATGAGGCGAGCAGTACGAGTACCACCTTGATGGGTCTGCGACGTTGCCTTCCAGAGTTATTACAAAAAAACCACAAACATCCCAGAATCCTCTCGGTTTGGGGTCAAAATGTTGTCGCTCAATAAATCCCATTAAAGAAACGTCGCATCGAATAAATGTGATTGAATTCTCCCCGTCTGGACGAGCGGGATTGAATTGTGCAACTGATTTTGCTGTGCTGTGTTAAATAAGATATTTGCTTTACTGCTTTTGTTTTATTTTGTGAATAGCAAAAAGCATTCAACCCCATAATACATGTTGTTTTATTGGTCGCTCGTCCATTTCATATCCCATAGCTTAACCACTCATATCTTTGGATTCCTCTCGATGAGGCGAGCAGTACGAGTACCACCTTGATGGGTTTGCGACGTTTCCTTCCAGAGTTATTACAAAAAAACCACAAACATCCCAGAAGCCTCTCGATTTGGGGTCAAAATGTTGTCGCTCATTAAAACCCATAAGAAACGTCGCATCGAATAAAAGTGATTGAATTCTCCCCGTCCGGACGAGCGGGATTGAATGGTGCAACTGATTTTGCTGTGCTGTGTTAAATAAGATATTTGCATGACTGCTTTTGTTTTATTTTGTGAATAGCAAAAAGCATTCAACCCCATAATACATGTTGTTTTATTGGTCGCTCGTCCATTTCATATCCCATAGCTTAACCACTCATATCTTTGGATTCCACTCGATGAGGCGAGCAGTACGAGTACCACCTTGATGGGTCTGCGACGTTGCCTTCCAGAGTTATTACAAAAAAACCACAAACATCCCAGAATCCTCTCGGTTTGGGGTCAAAATGTTGTCGCTCATTAAATCCCATTAAAGAAACGTCGCATCGAATAAATGTGATTGAATTCTCCCCGTCTGGACGAGGGGGATTGAATGGTGTAACTGATTTTGCTGTGCTGTGTTAAAACAGATATTTGCATGACTGCTTTTGTTTTATTTTGTGAATAGCAAAAAGCATTCAACCCCATAATACATGTTGTTTTATTGGTCGCTCGTCCATTTCATATCCCATAGCTTAACCACTCATATCTTTGGATTCCTCTCGATGAGGCGAGCAGTACGAGTACCACCTTGATGGGTCTGCGACGTTTCCTTCCAGAGTTATTACAAAAAAACCACAAACATCCCAGAAGCCTCTCGATTTGGGGTCAAAATGTTGTCGCTCATTAAATCCCATAAGAAACGTCGCATCGAATAAATGTGATTGAATTCTCCCCGTCTGGACGAGCGGGATTGAATGGTGCAACTGATTTTGCTGTGCTATGTTAAATAAGATATTTGCATGACTGCTTTTGTTTTATTTTGTGAATAGCAAAAAGCATTCAACCCCATAATACATGTTGTTTTATTGGTCGCTCGTCCATTTCATATCCCATAGCTTAACCACTCATATCTTAGGATTCCACTCGATGAGTCGAGCAGTACGAGTACCACCTTGATGGGTCTGCGACGTTGCTTTCCAGAGTTATTACAAAAAAACCACAAACATCCCAGAATCCTCTCGGTTTGGGGTCAAAATGTTGTCGCTCATTAAATCCCATAATAAACGTCGCATCGAATAAATGTGATTGAATTCTCCCCGTCTGGACGAGGGGGATTGAATGGTGTAACTGATTTTGCTGTGCTGTGTTAAAACAGATATTTGCATGACTGCTTTTGTTTTATTTTGTGAATAGCAAAAAGCATTCAACCCCATAATACATGTTGTTTTATTGGTCGCTCGTCCATTTCATATCCCATAGCTTAACCACTTATATCTTTGGATTCTACTCGATGAGGCGAGCAGTACGAGTACCACCTTGATGGGTCTGCTACGTTTGCTTCCAGAGTTATTACAAAAAAACCACAAACATCTCAGAAGTCTCTCGATTTGGGGTCAAAATGTTGTCGCTCATTAAATCCCATTAAAGAAACGTCGCATCGAATAAATGTGATTGAATTCTCCCCGTCTGGACGAGCGGGATTGAATGGTGCAACTGATTTTGCTGTGCTGTGTTAAATAAGATATTTGCATGACTGCTTTTGTTTTATTTTGTGAATAGCAAAAAGCATTCAACCCCATAATACATGTTGTTTTATTGGTCGCTCGTCCATTTCATATCCCATAGCTTAACCACTCATATCTTTGGATTCCACTCGATGAGGCGAGCAGTACGAGTACCACCTTGATGGGTCTGCGACGTTGCCTTCCAGAGTTATTACAAAAAAAACACAAACATCCCAGAATCCTCTCGGTTTGGGGTCAAAATGTTGTCGCTCATTAAATCCCATAAGAAACGTCGCATCGAATAAATGTGATTGAATTCTCCCCGTCTGGACGAGCGGGATTGAATGGTGCAACTGATTTTGCTGTGCTGTGTTAAATAAGATATTTGCATGACTGCTTTCGTTTTATTTTATGAATAGCAAAAAGCATTCAACCCCATAATACATGTTGTTTTATTGGTCGCTCGTCCATTTCATATCCCATAGCTTAACCACTCATATCTTTGGATTCCACTCGATGAGGCGAGCAGTACGAGTACCACCTTGATGGGTCTGCTACGTTTGCTTCCAGAATTGTTACCAAAAAACCGCAAACATCCCAGAATCCTCTCGGTTTGGGGTCAAAATGTTGTCGCTCATTAAATCCAATAAGAAACGTCGCATCGAATAAATGTGATTGAATTCTCCCCGTCTGGACGAGCGGGATTGAATGGTGCAACTGATTTTGCTGTGCTGTGTTAAATAAGATATTTGCATGACTGCTTTTGTTTTATTTTATGAATAGCAAAAAGCATTCAACCCCATAATACATGTTGTTTTATTGGTCGCTCGTCCATTTCATATCCCATAGCTTAACCACTCATATCTTTGGATTCCACTCGATTAGGCGAGCAGTACGAGTACCACCTTGATGGGTCTGCTACGTTTGCTTCCAGAATTGTTACCAAAAAACCGCAAACATCCCAGAATCCTCTCGGTTTGGGGTCAAAATGTTGTCGCTCATTAAATCCCATTAAAGAAACGTCGCATCGAATAAATGTGATTGAATTCTCCCCGTCTGGACGAGCGGGATTGAATTGTGCAACTGATTTTGCTGTGCTGTGTTAAATAAGATATTTGCTTTACTGCTTTTGTTTTATTTTGTGAATAGCAAAAAGCATTCAACCCCATAATACATGTTGTTTTATTGGTCGCTCGTCCATTTCATATCCCATAGCTTAACCACTCATATCTTTGGATTCCTCTCGATGAGGCGAGAAGTACGAGTACCACCTTGATGGGTCTGCGACGTTTCCTTCCAGAGTTATTACAAAAAAACCACAAACATCCCAGAAGCCTCTCGATTTGGGGTCAAAATGTTGTCGCTCATTAAATCCCATAAGAAACGTCGCATCGAATAAATGTGATTGAATTCTCCCCGTCTGGACGAGCGGGATTGAATGGTGCAACTGATTTTGCTGTGCTGTGTTAAATAAGATATTTGCATGACTGCTTTTGTTTTATTTTGTGAATAGCAAAAAGCATTCAACCCCATAATACATGTTGTTTTATTGGTCGCTCGTCCATTTCATATCCCATAGCTTAACCACTCATATCTTTAGATTCCACTCGATGAGGCGAGCAGTACGAGTACCACCTTGATGGGTCTGCGACGTTGCCTTCCAGAGTTATTACAAAAAAACCACAAACATCCCAGAATCCTCTCGGTTTGGGGTCAAAATGTTGTCGCTCAATAAATCCCATTAAAGAAACGTCGCATCGAATAAATGTGATTGAATTCTCCCCGTCTGGACGAGCGGGATTGAATTGTGCAACTGATTTTGCTGTGCTGTGTTAAATAAGATATTTGCTTTACTGCTTTTGTTTTATTTTGTGAATAGCAAAAAGCATTCAACCCCATAATACATGTTGTTTTATTGGTCGCTCGTCCATTTCATATCCCATAGCTTAACCACTCATATCTTTGGATTCCTCTCGATGAGGCGAGCAGTACGAGTACCACCTTGATGGGTTTGCGACGTTTCCTTCCAGAGTTATTACAAAAAAACCACAAACATCCCAGAAGCCTCTCGATTTGGGGTCAAAATGTTGTCGCTCATTAAAACCCATAAGAAACGTCGCATCGAATAAAAGTGATTGAATTCTCCCCGTCCGGACGAGCGGGATTGAATGGTGCAACTGATTTTGCTGTGCTGTGTTAAATAAGATATTTGCATGACTGCTTTTGTTTTATTTTGTGAATAGCAAAAAGCATTCAACCCCATAATACATGTTGTTTTATTGGTCGCTCGTCCATTTCATATCCCATAGCTTAACCACTCATATCTTTGGATTCCACTCGATGAGGCGAGCAGTACGAGTACCACCTTGATGGGTCTGCGACGTTGCCTTCCAGAGTTATTACAAAAAAACCACAAACATCCCAGAATCCTCTCGGTTTGGGGTCAAAATGTTGTCGCTCATTAAATCCCATTAAAGAAACGTCGCATCGAATAAATGTGATTGAATTCTCCCCGTCTGGACGAGGGGGATTGAATGGTGTAACTGATTTTGCTGTGCTGTGTTAAAACAGATATTTGCATGACTGCTTTTGTTTTATTTTGTGAATAGCAAAAAGCATTCAACCCCATAATACATGTTGTTTTATTGGTCGCTCGTCCATTTCATATCCCATAGCTTAACCACTCATATCTTTGGATTCCACTCGATGAGGCGAGCAGTACGAGTACCACCTTGATGGGTCTGCGACGTTTCCTTCCAGAGTTATTACAAAAAAAACACAAACATCCCAGAAGCCTCTCGATTTGGGGTCAAAATGTTGTCGCTCATTAAATCCCATAAGAAACGTCGCATCGAATAAATGTGATTGAATTCTCCCCGTCTGGACGAGCGGGATTGAATGGTGCAACTGATTTTGCTGTGCTGTGTTAAATAAGATTTTTGCATGACTGCTTTTGTTTTATTTTGTGAATAGCAAAAAGCATTCAACCCCATAATACATGTTGTTTTATTGGTCGCTCGTCCATTTCATATCCCATAGCTTAACCACTCATATCTTTGGATTCCACTCGATGAGGCGAGCAGTACGAGTACCACCTTGATGGGTCTGCGACGTTTCCTTCCAGAGTTATTACAAAAAAACCACAAACATCCCAGAAGACTCTCGATTTGGGGTCAAAATGTTGTCGCTCATTAAATCCCATAAGAAACGTCGCATCTAATAAATGTGATTGAATTCTCCCCGTCTGGACGAGCGGGATTGAATGGTGCAACTGATTTTGCTGTGCTGTGTTAAATAAGATATTTGCATGACTGCTTTTGTTTTATTTTGTGAATAGCAAAAAGCATTCAACCCCATAATACATGTTGTTTTATTGGTCGCTCGTCCATTTCATATCCCATAGCTTAAACACTCATATCTTTGGATTCCTCTCGATGAGGCGAGTAGTAGTAGTACCATCTTCATGGGTCTGCGACGTTTCCTTCCAGAGTTATTACAAAAAAAAACACAAACATCCCAGAATCCTCTCGGTTTGGGGTCAAAATGTTGTCGCTCATTAAATCCCATAAGAAACGTCGCATCGAATAAATGTGATTGAATTCTCCCCGTCTGGACGAGGGGGATTGAATGGTGTAACTGATTTTGATGTGCTGTGTTAAAACAGATATTTGCATGACTGCTTTTGTTTTATTTTGTGAATAGCAAAAAGCATTCAACCCCATAATACATGTTGTTTTATTGGTCGCTCGTCCATTTCATATCCCATAGCTTAACCACTCATATCTTTGGATTCCACTCGATGAGGCGAGCAGTACGAGTACCACCTTGATGGGTCTGCGACGTTGCTTTCCAGAGTTATTACAAAAAAACCACAAACATCCCAGAATCCTCTCGGTTTGGGGTCAAAATGTTGTCGCTCATTAAATCCCATAATAAACGTCGCATCGAATAAATGTGATTGAATTCTCCCCGTCTGGACGAGGGGGATTGAATGGTGTAACTGATTTTGCTGTGCTGTGTTAAAACAGATATTTGCATGACTGCTTTTGTTTTATTTTGTGAATAGCAAAAAGCATTCAACCCCATAATACATGTTGTTTAATTGGTCGCCCGTCCATTTCATATCCCATAGCTTAACCACTCATATCTTTGGATTCCTCTCGATGAGGCGAGCAGTACGAGTACCACCTTGATGGTTCTGCGACGTTTCCTTCCAGAGTTATTACAAAAAAACCACAAACATCCCAGAATCCTCTCGATTTGGGGTCAAAATGTTGTAGCTCATTAAATCCCATTAAAGAAACGTCGCATCGAATAAATGTGATTGAATTCTCCCCGTCTTGACGAGCGGGATTGAATGGTGCAACTGATTTTGCTGTGCTGTGTTAAATAAGATATTTGCATGACTGCTTTTGTTTTATTTTGTGAATAGCAAAAAGCATTCAACCCCATAATACATGTTGTTTTATTGGTCGCTCGTCCATTTCATATCCCATAGCTTAACCACTCATATCTTTGGATTCCTCTCGATGAGGCGAGCAGTACGAGTACCACCTTGATGGGTCTGCGACGTTTCCTTCCAGAGTTATTACAAAAAAACCACAAACATCCCAGAATCCTCTCGGTTTGGGGTCAAAATGTTGTCGCTCATTAAATCCCATAAGAAACGTCGCATCGAATAAATGTGATTGAATTCTCCCCGTCTGGACGAGGGGGATTGAATGGTGTAACTGATTTTGCTGTGCTGTGTTAAAACAGATATTTGCATGACTGCTTTTGTTTTATTTTGTGAATAGCAAAAAGCATTCAACCCCATAATACATGTTGTTTTATTGGTCGCTCGTCCATTTCATATCCCATAGCTTAACCACTCATATCTTTGGATTCCTCTCGATGAGGCGAGCAGTACGAGTACCACCTTGATGGGTCTGCGACGTTTCCTTCCAGAGTTATTACAAAAAAAACACAAACATCCCAGAAGCCTCTCGATTTGGGGTCAAAATGTTGTCGCTCATTAAATCCCATAAGAAACGTCGCATCGAATAAATGTGATTGAATTCTCCCCGTCTGGACGAGCGGGATTGAATGGTGCAACTGATTTTGCTGTGCTGTGTTAAATAAGATATTTGCATGACTGCTTTTATTTTATTTTGTGAATAGCAAAAAACATTCAACCCCATAATACATGTTGTTTTATTGGTCGCTCGTCCATTTCATATCCCATAGCTTAACCACTCATATCTTTGGATTCCACTCGATGAGGCGAGCAGTACGAGTACCACCTTGATGGGTCTGCGACGTTGCCTTCCAGAGTTATTACAAAAAAACCACAAACATCCCAGAATCCTCTCGGTTTGGAGTCAAAATGTTGTCGCTCATTAAATCCCATAAGAAACGTCGCATCGAATAAATGTGATTGAATTCTCCCCGTCTGGACGAGGGGGATTGAATGGTGTAACTGATTTTGCTGTGCTGTGTTAAAACAGATATTTGCATGACTGCTTTTGTTTTATTTTGTGAATAGCAAAAAGCATTCAACCCCATAATACATGTTGTTTTATTGGTCGCTCGTCCATTTCATATCCCTTAGTTTAACCACTTATATCTTTGGATTCCACTCGATGAGGCGAGCATTACGAGTACCACCTTGATGGGTCTGCTACGTTTCCTTCCAGAATTGTTACCAAAAAACCGCAAACATCCCAGAACCCTCTCGGTTTGGGGTCAAAATGTTGTCGCTCATTAAATCCCATTAAAGAAACGTCGCATCGAATAAATGTGATTGAATTCTCCCCGTCTGGACGAGCGGGATTGAATTGTGCAACTGATTTTGCTGTGCTGTGTTAAATAAGATATTTGCTTTACTGCTTTTGTTTTATTTTGTGAATAGCAAAAAGCATTCAACCCCATAATACATGTTGTTTTATTGGTCGCTCGTCCATTTCATATCCCATAGCTTAACCACTCATATCTTTGGATTCCACTCAATGAGGCGAGCAGTACGAGTACCACCTTGATGGGTCTGCGACGTTGCCTTCCAGAGTTATTACAAAAAAAACACAAACATCCCAGAATCCTCTCGGTTTGGGGTCAAAATGTTGTCGCTCATTAAATCCCATAAGAAACGTCGCATCGAATCAATGTGATTGAATTCTCCCCGTCTGGACGAGGGGGATTGAATGGTATAACTGATTTTGCTGTGCTGTGTTAAAACAGATATTTGCATGACTGCTTTTGTTTATTTTGTGAATAGCAAAAAGCATTCAACCCCATAATACATGTTTTTTTATTGGTCGCTCGTCCATTTCATATCCCATAGCTTAACCACTCATATCTTTGGATTCCACTCGATGAGGCGAGCAGTACGACTACCACCTTGATGGGTCTGCGACGTTTCCTTCCAGAGTTATTACCAAAAAACCACAAACATCCCAGAATCCTCTCGGTTTGGGGTCAAAATGTTGTCGCTCATTAAATCCCATTAAAGAAACGTCGCATCGAATAAATGTGATTAAATTCTCCCCGTCTGGACGAGAGGGATTGAATGGTGCAACTGATTTTGCTGTGCTGTGCTAAATAAGATATTTGCATGACTGCTTTTGTTTTATTTTGTGAATAGCAAAAAGCATTCAACCCCATAATACATGTTGTTTTATTGGTCGCTCGTCCATTTCATATCCCATAGCTTAACACTCATATCTTTGGATTCCTCTCGATGAGGCGAGCAGTAGTAGTACCATCTTCATGGGTCTGCGACGTTTCCTTCCAGAGTTATTACAAAAAAAACCACAAACATCCCAGAATCCTCTCGGTTTGGGGTCAAAATGTTGTCACTCATTAAATCCCATAAGAAACGTCGCATCGAATAAATGTCATTGAATTCGCCCCGTCTGGACGAGCGGGATTGAATGGTGCAACTGATTTTGCTGTGCTGTGTTAAATAAGATATTTGCATGACTGCTTTTATTTTATTTTGTGAATAGCAAAAAGCATTCAACCCCATAATACATGTTGTTTCATTGGTCGCTCGTCCATTTCATATCCCATAGCTTAACCACTCATATCTTTGGATTCCACTCGATGAGGCGAGCAGTACGAGTACCACCTTGATGGGTCTGCGACGTTGCTTTCCGGAGTTATTACAAAAAAACCACAAACATCCCAGAATCCTCTCGGTTTGGGGTCAAAATGTTGTCGCTCATTAAATCCCATAATAAACGTCGCATCGAATAAATGTGATTGAATTCTCCCCGTCTGGACGAGGGGGATTGAATGGTGTAACTGATTTTGCTGTGCTGTGTTAAAACAGATATTTGCATGACTGCTTTTGTTTATTTTGTGAATAGCAAAAAGCATTCAACCCCATAATACATGTTTTTTTATTGGTCGCTCGTCCATTTCATATCCCATAGCTTAACCACTCATATCTTTGGATTCCACTCGATGAGGCGAGCAGTACGACTACCACCTTGATGGGTCTGCGACGTTTCCTTCCAGAGTTATTACCAAAAAACCACAAACATCCCAGAATCCTCTCGGTTTGGGGTCAAAATGTTGTCGCTCATTAAATCCCATTAAAGAAACGTCGCATCGAATAAATGTGATTAAATTCTCCCCGTCTGGACGAGCGGGATTGAATGGTGCAACTGATTTTGCTGTGCTGTGTTAAATAAGATATTTGCATGACTGCTTTTGTTTTATTTTGTGAATAGCAAAAAGCATTCAACCCCATAATACATGTTGTTTTATTGGTCGCTCGTCCATTTCATATCCCATAGCTTAACACTCATATCTTTGGATTCCTCTCGATGAGGCGAGCAGTAGTAGTACCATCTTCATGGGTCTGCGACGTTTCCTTCCAGAGTTATTACAAAAAAAACCACAAACATCCCAGAATCCTCTCGGTTTGGGGTCAAAATGTTGTCACTCATTAAATCCCATAAGAAACGTCGCATCGAATAAATGTCATTGAATTCGCCCCGTCTGGACGAGCGGGATTGAATGGTGCAACTGATTTTGCTGTGCTGTGTTAAATAAGATATTTGCATGACTGCTTTTATTTTATTTTGTGAATAGCAAAAAGCATTCAACCCCATAATACATGTTGTTTCATTGGTCGCTCGTCCATTTCATATCCCATAGCTTAACCACTCATATCTTTGGATTCCACTCGATGAGGCGAGCAGTACGAGTACCACCTTGATGGGTCTGCGACGTTGCTTTCCGGAGTTATTACAAAAAAACCACAAACATCCCAGAATCCTCTCGGTTTGGGGTCAAAATGTTGTCGCTCATTAAATCCCATAATAAACGTCGCATCGAATAAATGTGATTGAATTCTCCCCGTCTGGACGAGGGGGATTGAATGGTGTAACTGATTTTGCTGTGCTGTGTTAAAACAGATATTTGCATGACTGCTTTTGTTTATTTTGTGAATAGCAAAAAGCATTCAACCCCATAATACATGTTTTTTTATTGGTCGCTCGTCCATTTCATATCCCATAGCTTAACCACTCATATCTTTGGATTCCACTCGATGAGGCGAGCAGTACGACTACCACCTTGATGGGTCTGCGACGTTTCCTTCCAGAGTTATTACCAAAAAACCACAAACATCCCAGAATCCTCTCGGTTTGGGGTCAAAATGTTGTCGCTCATTAAATCCCATTAAAGAAACGTCGCATCGAATAAATGTGATTAAATTCTCCCCGTCTGGACGAGCGGGATTGAATGGTGCAACTGATTTTGCTGTGCTGTGTTAAATAAGATATTTGCATGACTGCTTTTGTTTTATTTTGTGAATAGCAAAAAGCATTCAACCCCATAATACATGTTGTTTTATTGGTCGCTCGTCCATTTCATATCCCATAGCTTAACACTCATATCTTTGGATTCCTCTCGATGAGGCGAGCAGTAGTAGTACCATCTTCATGGGTCTGCGACGTTGCCTTCCAGAGTTATTACAAAAAAACCACAAACATCCCAGAATCCTCTCGGTTTGGGGTCAAAATGTTGTCGCTCATTAAATCCCATAAGAAACGTCGCATCGAATAAATGTGATTGAATTCTCCCCGTCTGGACGAGGGGGATTGAATGGTGTAACTGATTTTGCTGTGCTGTGTTAAAACAGATATTTGCATGACTGCTTTTGTTTTATTTTGTGAATAGCAAAAAGCATTCAACCCCATAATACATGTTGTTTTATTGGTCGCTCGTCCATTTCATATCCCTTAGTTTAACCACTTATATCTTTGGATTCCACTCGATGAGGCGAGCATTACGAGTACCACCTTGATGGGTCTGCTACGTTTCCTTCCAGAATTGTTACCAAAAAACCGCAAACATCCCAGAACCCTCTCGGTTTGGGGTCAAAATGTTGTCGCTCATTAAATCCCATTAAAGAAACGTCGCATCGAATAAATGTGATTGAATTCTCCCCGTCTGGACGAGCGGGATTGAATTGTGCAACTGATTTTGCTGTGCTGTGTTAAATAAGATATTTGCTTTACTGCTTTTGTTTTATTTTGTGAATAGCAAAAAGCATTCAACCCCATAATACATGTTGTTTTATTGGTCGATCGTCCATTTCATATCCCATAGCTTAACCACTCATATCTTTGGATTCCACTCAATGAGGCGAGCAGTACGAGTACCACCTTGATGGGTCTGCGACGTTGCCTTCCAGAGTTATTACAAAAAAAACACAAACATCCCAGAATCCTCTCGGTTTGGGGTCAAAATGTTGTCGCTCATTAAATCCCATAAGAAACGTCGCATCGAATCAATGTGATTGAATTCTCCCCGTCTGGACGAGGGGGATTGAATGGTGTAACTGATTTTGCTGTGCTGTGTTAAAACAGATATTTGCATGACTGCTTTTGTTTATTTTGTGAATAGCAAAAAGCATTCAACCCCATAATACATGTTTTTTTATTGGTCGCTCGTCCATTTCATATCCCATAGCTTAACCACTCATATCTTTGGATTCCACTCGATGAGGCGAGCAGTACGACTACCACCTTGATGGGTCTGCGACGTTTCCTTCCAGAGTTATTACCAAAAAACCACAAACATCCCAGAATCCTCTCGGTTTGGGGTCAAAATGTTGTCGCTCATTAAATCCCATTAAAGAAACGTCGCATCGAATAAATGTGATTAAATTCTCCCCGTCTGGACGAGCGGGATTGAATGGTGCAACTGATTTTGCTGTGCTGTGTTAAATAAGATATTTGCATGACTGCTTTTGTTTTATTTTGTGAATAGCAAAAAGCATTCAACCCCATAATACATGTTGTTTTATTGGTCGCTCGTCCATTTCATATCCCATAGCTTAACACTCATATCTTTGGATTCCTCTCGATGAGGCGAGCAGTAGTAGTACCATCTTCATGGGTCTGCGACGTTTCCTTCCAGAGTTATTACAAAAAAAACCACAAACATCCCAGAATCCTCTCGGTTTGGGGTCAAAATGTTGTCACTCATTAAATCCCATAAGAAACGTCGCATCGAATAAATGTCATTGAATTCGCCCCGTCTGGACGAGCGGGATTGAATGGTGCAACTGATTTTGCTGTGCTGTGTTAAATAAGATATTTGCATGACTGCTTTTATTTTATTTTGTGAATAGCAAAAAGCATTCAACCCCATAATACATGTTGTTTCATTGGTCGCTCGTCCATTTCATATCCCATAGCTTAACCACTCATATCTTTGGATTCCACTCGATGAGGCGAGCAGTACGAGTACCACCTTGATGGGTCTGCGACGTTGCTTTCCGGAGTTATTACAAAAAAATCACAAACATCCCAGAATCCTCTCGGTTTGGGGTCAAAATGTTGTCGCTCATTAAATCCCATAATAAACGTCGCATCGAATAAATGTGATTGAATTCTCCCCGTCTGGACGAGGGGGATTGAATGGTGTAACTGATTTTGCTGTGCTGTGTTAAAACAGATATTTGCATGACTGCTTTTGTTTATTTTGTGAATAGCAAAAAGCATTCAACCCCATAATACATGTTTTTTTATTGGTCGCTCGTCCATTTCATATCCCATAGCTTAACCACTCATATCTTTGGATTCCACTCGATGAGGCGAGCAGTACGACTACCACCTTGATGGGTCTGCGACGTTTCCTTCCAGAGTTATTACCAAAAAACCACAAACATCCCAGAATCCTCTCGGTTTGGGGTCAAAATGTTGTCGCTCATTAAATCCCATTAAAGAAACGTCGCATCGAATAAATGTGATTAAATTCTCCCCGTCTGGACGAGCGGGATTGAATGGTGCAACTGATTTTGCTGTGCTGTGTTAAATAAGATATTTGCATGACTGCTTTTGTTTTATTTTGTGAATAGCAAAAAGCATTCAACCCCATAATACATGTTGTTTTATTGGTCGCTCGTCCATTTCATATCCCATAGCTTAACACTCATATCTTTGGATTCCTCTCGATGAGGCGAGCAGTAGTAGTACCATCTTCATGGGTCTGCGACGTTTCCTTCCAGAGTTATTACAAAAAAAACCACAAACATCCCAGAATCCTCTCGGTTTGGGGTCAAAATGTTGTCACTCATTAAATCCCATAAGAAACGTCGCATCGAATAAATGTCATTGAATTCGCCCCGTCTGGACGAGCGGGATTGAATGGTGCAACTGATTTTGCTGTGCTGTGTTAAATAAGATATTTGCATGACTGCTTTTATTTTATTTTGTGAATAGCAAAAAGCATTCAACCCCATAATACATGTTGTTTCATTGGTCGCTCGTCCATTTCATATCCCATAGCTTAACCACTCATATCTTTGGATTCCACTCGATGAGGCGAGCAGTACGAGTACCACCTTGATGGGTCTGCGACGTTGCTTTCCGGAGTTATTACAAAAAAACCACAAACATCCCAGAATCCTCTCGGTTTGGGGTCAAAATGTTGTCGCTCATTAAATCCCATAATAAACGTCGCATCGAATAAATGTGATTGAATTCTCCCCGTCTGGACGAGGGGGATTGAATGGTGTAACTGATTTTGCTGTGCTGTGTTAAAACAGATATTTGCATGACTGCTTTTGTTTTATTTTGTGAATAGCAAAAAGCATTCAACCCCATAATACATGTTGTTTAATTGGTCGCCCGTCCATTTCATATCCCATAGCTTAACCACTCATATCTTTGGATTCCTCTCGATGAGGCGAGCAGTACGAGTACCACCTTGATGGGTCTGCGACGTTTCCTTCCAGAGTTGTTACCAAAAAACCACAAACATCCCAGAATCCTCTCGGTTTGGGGTCAAAATGTTGTCGCTCATTAAATCCCATTAAATAAACGTCGCATCGAATAAATGTGATTGAATTCTCCCCGTCTGGACGAGCGGGATTGAATTGTGCAACTGATTTTGCTGTGCTGTGTTAAATAAGATATTTGCTTTACTGCTTTTGTTTTATTTTGTGAATAGCAAAAAGCATTCAACCCCATAATACATGTTGTTTTATTGGTCGATCGTCCATTTCATATCCCATAGCTTAACCACTCATATCTTTGGATTCCACTCGATGAGGCGAGCAGTACGAGTACCACCTTGATGGGTCTGCGACGTTGCCTTCCAGAGTTATTACAAAAAAAAACACAAACATCCCAGAATCCTCTCGGTTTGGGGTCAAAATGTTGTCGCTCATTAAATCCCATAAGAAACGTCGCATAGAATCAATGTGATTGAATTCTCCCCGTCTGGACGAGGGGGATTGAATGGTGTAACTGATTTTGCTGTGCTGTGTTAAAACAGATATTTGCATGACTGCTTTTGTTTATTTTGTGAATAGCAAAAAGCATTCAACCCCATAATACATGTTGTTTTATTGGTCGCTCGTCCATTTCATATCCCATAGCTTAACCACTCATATCTTTGGATTCCACTCGATGAGGCGAGCAGTACGACTACCACCTTGATGGGTCTGCGACGTTTCCTTCCAGAGTTATTACCAAAAAACCACAAACATCCCAGAATCCTCTCGGTTTGGGGTCAAAATGTTGTCGCTCATTAAATCCCATTAAAGAAACGTCGCATCGAATAAATGTGATTAAATTCTCCCCGTCTGGACGAGCGGGATTGAATGGTGCAACTGATTTTGCTGTGCTGTGTTAAATAAGATATTTGCATGACTGCTTTTGTTTTATTTTGTGAATAGCAAAAAGCATTCAACCCCATAATACATGTTGTTTTATTGGTCGCTCGTCCATTTCATATCCCATAGCTTAACACTCATAGCTTTGGATTCCTCTCGATGAGGCGAGCAGTAGTAGTACCATCTTCATGGGTCTGCGACGTTTCCTTCCAGAGTTATTACAAAAAAAACCACAAACATCCCAGAATCCTCTCGGTTTGGGGTCAAAATGTTGTCACTCATTAAATCCCATAAGAAACGTCGCATCGAATAAATGTCATTGAATTCGCCCCGTCTGGACGAGCCGGATTGAATGGTGCAACTGATTTTGCTGTGCTGTGTTAAATAAGATATTTGCATGACTGCTTTTATTTTATTTTGTGAATAGCAAAAAGCATTCAACCCCATAATACATGTTGTTTCATTGGTCGCTCGTCCATTTCATATCCCATAGCTTAACCACTCATATCTTTGGATTCCACTCGATGAGGCGAGCAGTACGAGTACCACCTTGATGGGTCTGCGACGTTGCTTTCCGGAGTTATTACAAAAAAACCACAAACATCCCAGAATCCTCTCGGTTTGGAGTCAAAATGTTGTCGCTAATTAAATCCCATAATAAACGTCGCATCGAATAAATGTGATTGAATTCTCCCCGTCTGGACGAGGGGGATTGAATGGTGTAACTGATTTTGCTGTGCTGTGTTAAAACAGATATTTGCATGACTGCTTTTGTTTTATTTTGTGAATAGCAAAAAGCATTCAACCCCATAATACATGTTGTTTAATTGGTCGCCCGTCCATTTCATATCCCATAGCTTAACCTCTCATATCTTTGGATTCCTCTCGATGAGGCGAGCAGTACGAGTACCACCTTGATGGGTCTGCGACGTTTCCTTCCAGAGTTGTTACCAAAAAACCACAAACATCCCAGAATCCTCTCGGTTTGGGGTCAAAATGTTGTCGCTCATTAAATCCCATTAAATAAACGTCGCATCGAATAAATGTGATTGAATTCTCCCCGTCTGGACGAGCGGGATTGAATTGTGCAACTGATTTTGCTGTGCTGTGTTAAATAAAATATTTGCTTTACTGCTTTTGTTTTATTTTGTGAATAGCAAAAAGCATTCAACCCCATAACACATGTTGTTTTATTGGTCGATCGTCCATTTCATATCCCATAGCTTAACCACTCATATCTTTGGATTCCACTCGATGAGGCGAGCAGTAAGAGTACCACCTTGATGGGTCTGCGACGTTGCCTTCCAGAGTTATTACAAAAAAAACACAAACATCCCAGAATCCTCTCGGTTTGGGGTCAAAATGTTGTCGCTCATTAAATCCCATAAGAAACGTCGCATCGAATCAATGTGATTGAATTCTCCCCGTCTGGACGAGGGGGATTGAATGGTGTAACTGATTTTGCTGTGCTGTGTTAAAACAGATATTTGCATGACTGCTTTTGTTTATTTTGTGAATAGCAAAAAGCATTCAACCCCATAATACATGTTGTTTTATTGGTCGCTCGTCCATTTCATATCCCATAGCTTAACCACTCATATCTTTGGATTCCACTCGATGAGGCGAGCAGTACGACTACCACCTTGATGGGTCTGCGACGTTTCCTTCCAGAGTTATTACCAAAAAACCACAAACATCCCAGAATCCTCTCGGTTTGGGGTCAAAATGTTGTCGCTCATTAAATCCCATTAAAGAAACGTCGCATCGAATAAATGTGATTAAATTCTCCCCGTCTGGACGAGCGGGATTGAATGGTGCAACTGATTTTGCTGTGCTGTGTTAAATAAGATATTTGCATGACTGCTTTTGTTTTATTTTGTGAATAGCAAAAAGCATTCAACCCCATAATACATGTTGTTTTATTGGTCGCTCGTCCATTTCATATCCCATAGCTTAACACTCAAATCTTTGGATTCCTCTCGATGAGGCGAGCAGTAGTAGTACCATCTTCATGGGTCTGCGACGTTTCCTTCCAGAGTTATTACAAAAAAAAACACAAACATCCCAGAATCCTCTCGGTTTGGGGTCAAAATGTTGTCGCTCATTAAATCCCATAAGAAACGTCGCATCGAATAAATGTCATTGAATTCGCCCCGTCTGGACGAGCGGGATTGAATGGTGCAACTGATTTTGCTGTGCTGTGTTAAATAAGATATTTGCATGACTGCTTTTATTTTATTTTGTGAATAGCAAAAAGCATTCAACCCCATAATACATGTTGTTTTATTGGTCGCTCGTCCATTTCATATCCCATAGCTTAACCACTCATATCTTTGGATTCCACTCGATGAGGCGAGCAGTACGAGTACCACCTTGATGGGTCTGCGACGTTGCTTTCCGGAGTTATTACAAAAAAACCACAAACATCCCAGAATCCTCTCGGTTTGGGGTCAAAATGTTGTCGCTCATTAAATCCCATAATAAACGTCGCATCGAATAAATGTGATTGAATTCTCCCCGTCTGGACGAGGGGGATTGAATGGTGTAACTGATTTTGCTGTGCTGTGTTAAAACAGATATTTGCATGACTGGTTTTGTTTTATTTTGTGAATAGCAAAAAGCATTCAACCCCATAATACATGTTGTTTAATTGGTCGCCCGTCCATTTCATATCCCATAGCTTAACCACTCATATCTTTGGATTCCTCTCGATGAGGCGAGCAGTACGAGTACCACCTTGATGGGTCTGCGACGTTTCCTTCCAGAGTTGTTACCAAAAAACACAAACATCCCAGAATCCTCTCGGTTTGGGGTCAAAATGTTGTCGCTCATTAAATCCCATTAAATAAACGTCGCATCGAATAAATGTGATTGAATTCTCCCCGTCTGGACGAGCGGGATTGAATTGTGCAACTGATTTTGCTGTGCTGTGTTAAATAAGATATTTGCTTTACTGCTTTTGTTTTATTTTGTGAATAGCAAAAAGCATTCAACCCCATAATACATGTTGTTTTATTGGTCGATCGTCCATTTCATATCCCATAGCTTAACCACTCATATCTTTGGATTCCACTCGATGAGGCGAGCAGTACGAGTACCACCTTGATGGGTCTGTGACGTTGCCTTCCAGAGTTATTACAAAAAAAAACACAAACATCCCAGAATCCTCTCGGTTTGGGGTCAAAATGTTGTCGCTCATTAAATCCCATAAGAAACGTCGCATCGAATCAATGTGATTGAATTCTCCCCGTCTGGTCGAGGGGGATTGAATGGTGTAACTGATTTTGCTGTGCTGTGTTAAAACAGATATTTGCATGACTGCTTTTGTTTATTTTGTGAATAGCAAAAAGCATTCAACCCCATAATACATGTTGTTTTATTGGTCGCTCGTCCATTTCATATTCCATAGCTTAACCACTCATATCTTTGGATTCCACTCGATGAGGCGAGCAGTACGACTACCACCTTGATGGGTCTGCGACGTTTCCTTCCAGAGTTATTACCAAAAAACCACAAACATCACAGAATCCTCTCGGTTTGGGGTCAAAATGTTGTCGCTCATTAAATCCCATTAAAGAAACGTCGCATCGAATAAATGTGATTAAATTCTCCCCGTCTGGACGAGCGGGATTGAATGGTGCAACTGATTTTGCTGTGCTGTGTTAAATAAGATATTTGCATGACTGCTTTTGTTTTATTTTGTGAATAGCAAAAAGCATTCAACCCCATAATACATGTTGTTTTATTGGTCGCTCGTCCATTTCATATCCCATAGCTTAACACTCATAGCTTTGGATTCCTCTCGATGAGGCGAGCAGTAGTAGTACCATCTTCATGGGTCTGCGACGTTTCCTTCCAGAGTTATTACAAAAAAAACCACAAACATCCCAGAATCCTCTCGGTTTGGGGTCAAAATGTTGTCGCTCATTAAATCCCATAAGAAACGTCGCATCGAATAAATGTCATTGAATTCGCCACGTCTGGACGAGTGGGATTGAACGTTGCAACTGATTTTGCTGTGCTGTGTTATATAAGATATTTGCATGACTGCTTTTATTTTATTTTGTGAATAGCAAAAAGCATTCAACCCCATAATACATGTTGTTTCATTGGTTGCTCGTCCATTTCATATCCCATAGCTTAACCACTCATATCTTTGGATTCCACTCGATGAGGCGAGCAGTACGAGTACCACCTTGATGGGTCTGCGACGTTGCCTTCCAGAGTTATTACAAAAAAACCACAAACATCCCAGAATCCTCTCGGTTTGGGGTCAAAATGTTGTCGCTCATTAAATCCCATAATAAACGTCGCATCGAATAAATGTGATTGAATTCTCCCCGTCTGGACGAGGGGGATTGAATGGTGTAACTGATTTTGCTGTGCTGTGTTAAAACAGATATTTGCATGACTGCTTTTGTTTTATTTTGTGAATAGCAAAAAGCATTCAACCCCATAATACATGTTGTTTAATTGGTCGCCCGTCCATTTCATATCCCATAGCTTAACCACTCATATCTTTGGATTCCTCTCGATGAGGCGAGCAGTACGAGTACCACCTTGATGGGTCTGCGACGTTTCCTTCCAGAGTTGTTACCAAAAAACCACAAACATCCCAGAATCCTCTCGGTTTGGGGTCAAAATGTTGTCGCTCATTAAATCCCATTAAATAAACGTCGCATCGAATAAATGTGATTGAATTCTCCCCGTCTGGACGAGCGGGATTGAATTGTGCAACTGATTTTGCTGTGCTGTGTTAAATAAAATATTTGCTTTACTGCTTTTGTTTTATTTTGTGAATAGCAAAAAGCATTCAACCCCATAATACATGTTGTTTTATTGGTCGATCGTCCATTTCATATCCCATAGCTTAACCACTCATATCTTTGGATTCCACTCGATGAGGCGAGCAGTAAGAGTACCACCTTGATGGGTCTGCGACGTTGCCTTCCAGAGTTATTACAAAAAAAACACAAACATCCCAGAATCCTCTCGGTTTGGGGTCAAAATGTTGTCGCTCATTAAATCCCATAAGAAACGTCGCATCGAATCAATGTGATTGAATTCTCCCCGTCTGGACGAGGGGGATTGAATGGTGTAACTGATTTTGCTGTGCTGTGTTAAAACAGATATTTGCATGACTGCTTTTGTTTATTTTGTGAATAGCAAAAAGCATTCAACCCCATAATACATGTTGTTTTATTGGTCGCTCGTCCATTTCATATCCCATAGCTTAACCACTCATATCTTTGGATTCCACTCGATGAGGCGAGCAGTACGACTACCACCTTGATGGGTCTGCGACGTTTCCTTCCAGAGTTATTACCAAAAAACCACAAACATCCCAGAATCCTCTCGGTTTGGGGTCAAAATGTTGTCGCTCATTAAATCCCATTAAAGAAACGTCGCATCGAATAAATGTGATTAATTTCTCCCCGTCTGGACGAGCGGGATTGAATGGTGCAACTGATTTTGCTGTGCTGTGTTAAATAAGATATTTGCATGACTGCTTTTGTTTTATTTTGTGAATAGCAAAAAGCATTCAACCCCATAATACATGTTGTTTTATTGGTCGCTCGTCCATTTCATATCCCATAGCTTAACACTCAAATCTTTGGATTCCTCTCGATGAGGCGAGCAGTAGTAGTACCATCTTCATGGGTCTGCGACGTTTCCTTCCAGAGTTATTACAAAAAAAACCACAAACATCCCAGAATCCTCTCGGTTTGGGGTCAAAATGTTGTCGCTCATTAAATCCCATAAGAAACGTCGCATCGAATAAATGTCATTGAATTCGCCCCGTCTGGACGAGCGGGATTGAATGGTGCAACTGATTTTGCTGTGCTGTGTTAAAACAGATATTTGCATGACTGCTTTTGTTTTATTTTGTGAATAGCAAAAAGCATTCAACCCCATAATACATGTTGTTTAATTGGTCGCCCGTCCATTTCATATCCCAAAGCTTAACCACTCATATCTTTGGATTCCTCTCGATGAGGCGAGCAGTACGAGTACCACCTTGATGGGTCTGCGACGTTTCCTTCCAGAGTTGTTACCAAAAAACACAAACATCCCAGAATCCTCTCGGTTTGGGGTCAAAATGTTGTCGCTCATTAAATCCCATTAAATAAACGTCGCATCGAATAAATGTGATTGAATTCTCCCCGTCTGGACGAGCGGGATTGAATTGTGCAACTGATTTTGCTGTGCTGTGTTAAATAAGATATTTGCTTTACTGCTTTTGTTTTATTTTGTGAATAGCAAAAAGCATTCAACCCCATAATACATGTTGTTTTATTGGTCGATCGTCCATTTCATATCCCATAGCTTAACCACTCATATCTTTGGATTCCACTCGATGAGGCGAGCAGTACGAGTACCACCTTGATGGGTCTGTGACGTTGCCTTCCAGAGTTATTACAAAAAAAACACAAACATCCCAGAATCCTCTCGGTTTGGGGTCAAAATGTTGTCGCTCATTAAATCCCATTAAAGAAACGTCGCATCGAATAAATGTGATTGAATTCTCCCCGTCTGGACGAGGGGGATTGAATGGTGTAACTGATTTTGCTGTGCTGTGTTAAAACAGATATTTGCATGACTGCTTTTGTTTATTTTGTGAATAGCAAAAAGCATTCAACCCCATAATACATGTTGTTTTATTGGTCGCTCGTCCATTTCATATTCCATAGCTTAACCACTCATATCTTTGGATTCCACTCGATGAGGCGAGCAGTACGACTACCACCTTGATGGGTCTGCGACGTTTCCTTCCAGAGTTATTACCAAAAAACCACAAACATCCCAGAATCCTCTCGGTTTGGGGTCAAAATGTTGTCGCTCATTAAATCCCATTAAAGAAACGTCGCATCGAATAAATGTGATTAAATTCTCCCCGTCTGGACGAGCGGTATTGAATGGTGCAACTGATTTTGCTGTGCTGTGTTAAATAAGATATTTGCATGACTGCTTTTGTTTTATTTTGTGAATAGCAAAAAGCATTCAACCCCATAATACATGTTGTTTTATTGGTCGCTCGTCCATTTCATATCCCATAGCTTAACACTCATATCTTTGGATTCCTCTCGATGAGGCGAGCAGTAGTAATACCATCTTCATGGGTCTGCGACGTTTCCTTCCAGAGTTATTACAAAAAAAACCACAAACATCCCAGAATCCTCTCGGTTTGGGGTCAAAATGTTGTCGCTCATTAAATCCCATAAGAAACGTCGCATCGAATAAATGTCATTGAATTCGCCACGTCTGGACGAGCGGGATTGAACGGTGCAACTGATTTTGCTGTGCTGTGTTAAATAAGATATTTGCATGACTGCTTTTATTTTATTTTGTGAATAGCAAAAAGCATTCAACCCCATAATACATGTTGTTTCATTAGTTGCTCGTCCATTTCATATCCCATAGCTTAACCACTCATATCTTTGGATTCCACTCGATGAGGCGAGCAGTACGAGTACCACCTTCATGGGTCTGCGACGTTTCCTTCCAGAGTTATTACAAAAAAAACCACAAACATCCCAGAATCCTCTCGGTTTGGGGTCAAAATGTTGTCGCTCATTAAATCCCATAAGAAACGTCGCATCGAATAAATGTCATTGAATTCGCCCCGTCTGGACGAGCGGGATTGAATGGTGCAACTGATTTTGCTGTGCTGTGTTAAATAAGATATTTGCATGACTGCTTTTATTTTATTTTGTGAATAGCAAAAAGCATTCAACCCCATAATACATGTTGTTTTATTGGTCGCTCGTCCATTTCATATCCCATAGCTTAACCACTCATATCTTTGGATTCCACTCGATGAGGCGAGCAGTACGAGTACCACCTTGATGGGTCTGCGACGTTGCTTTCCGGAGTTATTACAAAAAAACCACAAACATCCCAGAATCCTCTCGATTTGGGGTCAAAATGTTGTCGCTCATTAAATCCCATAATAAACGTCGCATCGAATAAATGTGATTGAATTCTCCCCGTCTGGACGAGGGGGATTGAATGGTGTAACTGATTTTGCTGTGCTGTGTTAAAACAGATATTTGCATGACTGCTTTTGTTTTATTTTGTGAATAGCAAAAAGCATTCAACCCCATAATACATGTTGTTTAATTGGTCGCCCGTCCATTTCATATCCCAAAGCTTAACCACTCATATCTTTGGATTCCTCTCGATGAGGCGAGCAGTACGAGTACCACCTTGATGGGTCTGCGACGTTTCCTTCCAGAGTTGTTACCAAAAAACACAAACATCCCAGAATCCTCTCGGTTTGGGGTCAAAATGTTGTCGCTCATTAAATCCCATTAAATAAACGTCGCATCGAATAAATGTGATTGAATTCTCCCCGTCTGGACGAGCGGGATTGAATTGTGCAACTGATTTTGCTGTGCTGTGTTAAATAAGATATTTGCTTTACTGCTTTTGTTTTATTTTGTGAATAGCAAAAAGCATTCAACCCCATAATACATGTTGTTTTATTGGTCGATCGTCCATTTCATATCCCATAGCTTAACCACTCATATCTTTGGATTCCACTCGATGAGGCGAGCAGTACGAGTACCACCTTGATGGGTCTGTGACGTTGCCTTCCAGAGTTATTACAAAAAAAACACAAACATCCCAGAATCCTCTCGGTTTGGGGTCAAAATGTTGTCGCTCATTAAATCCCATTAAAGAAACGTCGCATCGAATAAATGTGATTGAATTCTCCCCGTCTGGACGAGGGGGATTGAATGGTGTAACTGATTTTGCTGTGCTGTGTTAAAACAGATATTTGCATGACTGCTTTTGTTTATTTTGTGAATAGCAAAAAGCATTCAACCCCATAATACATGTTGTTTTATTGGTCGCTCGTCCATTTCATATTCCATAGCTTAACCACTCATATCTTTGGATTCCACTCGATGAGGCGAGCAGTACGACTACCACCTTGATGGGTCTGCGACGTTTCCTTCCAGAGTTATTACCAAAAAACCACAAACATCCCAGAATCCTCTCGGTTTGGGGTCAAAATGTTGTCGCTCATTAAATCCCATTAAAGAAACGTCGCATCGAATAAATGTGATTAAATTCTCCCCGTCTGGACGAGCGGTATTGAATGGTGCAACTGATTTTGCTGTGCTGTGTTAAATAAGATATTTGCATGACTGCTTTTGTTTTATTTTGTGAATAGCAAAAAGCATTCAACCCCATAATACATGTTGTTTTATTGGTCGCTCGTCCATTTCATATCCCATAGCTTAACACTCATATCTTTGGATTCCTCTCGATGAGGCGAGCAGTAGTAATACCATCTTCATGGGTCTGCGACGTTTCCTTCCAGAGTTATTACAAAAAAAACCACAAACATCCCAGAATCCTCTCGGTTTGGGGTCAAAATGTTGTCGCTCATTAAATCCCATAAGAAACGTCGCATCGAATAAATGTCATTGAATTCGCCACGTCTGGACGAGCGGGATTGAACGGTGCAACTGATTTTGCTGTGCTGTGTTAAATAAGATATTTGCATGACTGCTTTTATTTTATTTTGTGAATAGCAAAAAGCATTCAAACCCATAATACATGTTGTTTCATTAGTTGCTCGTCCATTTCATATCCCATAGCTTAACCACTCATATCTTTGGATTCCACTCGATGAGGCGAGCAGTACGAGTACCACCTTCATGGGTCTGCGACGTTTCCTTCCAGAGTTATTACAAAAAAACCACAAACATCCCAGATTCCTCTCGGTTTGGGGTCAAAATGTTGTCGCTCATTAAATCCCATAAGAAACGTCGCATCGAATAAATGTGATTGAATTCTCCCCGACTGGACGAGGGGGATTGAATGGTGTAACTGATTTTGATGTGCTGTGTTAAAACAGATATTTGCATGACTGCTTTTGTTTTATTTTGTGAATAGCAAAAAGCATTCAACCCCATAATACATGTTGTTTAATTGGTCGCCCGTCCATTTCATATCCCATAGCTTAACCACTCATATCTTTGGATTCCTCTCGATGAGGCGAGCAGTACGAGTACCACCTTGATTGTTCTGCGACGTTTCCTTCCAGAGTTATTACAAAAAAACCACAAACATCCCAGAATCCTCTCGATTTGGGGTCAAAATGTTGTAGCTCATTAAATCCCATTAAAGAAACGTCGCATCGAATAAATGTGATTGAATTCTCCCCGTCTTGACGAGCGGGATTGAATGGTGCAACTGATTTTGCAGTGCTGTGTTAAATAAGATATTTGCATGACTGCTTTTGTTTTATTTTGTGAATAGCAAAAAGCATTCAACCCCATAATACATGTTGTTTTATTGGTCGCTCGTCCATTTCATATCCCTTAGCTTAACCACTCATATCTTTGGATTCCACTCGTTGAGGCGAGCAGTAAGAGTACCACCTTGATGGGTCTGCGACGTTTCCTTCCAGAGTTATTACAAAAAAACCACAAACATCCCAGAATCCTCTCGGTTTGGGGTCAAAATGTTGTCGCTCATTAAATCCCATAAGAAACGTCGCATCGAATAAATGTGATTGAATTCTCCCCGTCTGGACGAGGGGGATTGAATGGTGTAACTGATTTTGATGTGCTGTGTTAAAACAGATATTTGCATGACTGCTTTTGTTTTATTTTGTGAATAGCAAAAAGCATTCAACCACATAATACATGTTGTTTTATTGGTCGCTCGTCCATTTCATATCCCATAGCTTAACCACTCATATCTTTGGATTCCACTCGATGAGGCGAGCAGTACGAGTACCACCTTGATGGGTCTGCTACGTTTGCTTCCAGAATTGTTACCAAAAAACCGCAAACATCCCAGAATCCTCTCGGTTTGGGGTCAAAATGTTGTCGCTCATTAAATCCCATTAAATAAACGTCGCATCGAATAAATGTGATTGAATTCTCCCCGTCTGGACGAGCGGGATTGAATTGTGCAACTGATTTTGCTGTGCTGTGTTAAATAAGATATTTGCTTTACTGCTTTTGTTTTATTTTGTGAATAGCAAAAAGCATTCAACCCCATAATACATGTTGTTTTATTGGTCGATCGTCCATTTCATATCCCATAGCTTAACCACTCATATCTTTGGATTCCACTCGATGAGGCGAGCAGTACGAGTACCACCTTGATGGGTCTGCGACGTTGCCTTCCAGAGTTATTACAAAAAAAACACAAACATCCCAGAATCCTCTCGGTTTGGGGTCAAAATGTTGTCGCTCATTAAATCCCATAAGAAACGTCGCATCGAATCAATGTGATTGAATTCTCCCCGTCTGGACGAGGGGGATTGAATGGTGTAACTGATTTTGCTGTGCTGTGTTAAAACAGATATTTGCATGACTGCTTTTGTTTATTTTGTGAATAGCAAAAAGCATTCAACCCCATAATACATGTTGTTTTATTGGTCGCTCGTCCATTTCATATCCCATAGCTTAACCACTCATATCTTTGGATTCCACTCGATGAGGCGAGCAGTACGACTACCACCTTGATGGGTCTGCGACGTTTCCTTCCAGAGTTATTACCAAAAAACCACAAACATCCCAGAATCCTCTCGGTTTGGGGTCAAAATGTTGTCGCTCATTAAATCCCATTAAAGAAACGTCGCATCGAATAAATGTGATTAAATTCTCCCCGTCTGGACGAGCGGGATTGAATGGTGCAACTGATTTTGCTGTGCTGTGTTAAATAAGATATTTGCATGACTGCTTTTGTTTTATTTTGTGAATAGCAAAAAGCATTCAACCCCATAATACATGTTGTTTTATTGGTCGCTCGTCCATTTCATATCCCATAGCTTAACACTCATAGCTTTCGATTCCTCTCGATGAGGCGAGCAGTAGTAGTACCATCTTCATGGGTCTGCGACGTTTCCTTCCAGAGTTATTACAAAAAAAACCACAAACATCCCAGAATCCTCTCGGTTTGGGGTCAAAATGTTGTCGCTCATTAAATCCCATAAGAAACGTCGCATCGAATAAATGTCATTGAATTCGCCCCGTCTGGACGAGCGGGATTGAATGGTGCAACTGATTTTGCTGTGCTGTGTTAAATAAGATATTTGCATGACTGCTTTTATTTTATTTTGTGAATAGCAAAAAGCATTCAACCCCATAATACATGTTGTTTTATTGGTCGCTCGTCCATTTCATATCCCATAGCTTAACCACTCATATCTTTGGATTCCACTCGATGAGGCGAGCAGTACGAGTACCACCTTGATGGGTCTGCGACGTTGCTTTCCGGAGTTATTACAAAAAAACCACAAACATCCCAGAATCCTCTCGGTTTGGGGTCAAAATGTTGTCGCTCATTAAATCCCATAATAAACGTCGCATCGAATAAATGTGATTGAATTCTCCCCGTCTGGACGAGGGGGATTGAATGGTGTAACTGATTTTGCTGTGCTGTGTTAAAACAGATATTTGCATGACTGCTTTTGTTTTATTTTGTGAATAGCAAAAAGCATTCAACCCCATAATACATGTTGTTTAATTGGTCGCCCGTCCATTTCATATCCCATAGCTTAACCACTCATATCTTTGGATTCCTCTCGATGAGGCGAGCAGTACGAGTACCACCTTGATGGGTCTGCGACGTTTCCTTCCAGAGTTGTTACCAAAAAACACAAACATCCCAGAATCCTCTCGGTTTGGGGTCAAAATGTTGTCGCTCATTAAATCCCATTAAATAAACGTCGCATCGAATAAATGTGATTGAATTCTCCCCGTCTGGACGAGCGGGATTGAATTGTGCAACTGATTTTGCTGTGCTGTGTTAAATAAGATATTTGCTTTACTGCTTTTGTTTTATTTTGTGAATAGCAAAAAGCATTCAACCCCATAATACATGTTGTTTTATTGGTCGATCGTCCATTTCATATCCCATAGCTTAACCACTCATATCTTTGGATTCCACTCGATGAGGCGAGCAGTACGAGTACCACCTTGATGGGTCTGCGACGTTGCCTTCCAGAGTTATTACAAAAAAAACACAAACATCCCAGAATCCTCTCGGTTTGGGGTCAAATGTTGTCGCTCATTAAATCCCATAAGAAACGTCGCATCGAATCAATGTGATTGAATTCTCCCCGTCTGGACGAGGGGGATTGAATGGTGTAACTGATTTTGCTGTGCTGTGTTAAAACAGATATTTGCATGACTGCTTTTGTTTATTTTGTGAATAGCAAAAAGCATTCAACCCCATAATACATGTTGTTTTATTGGTCGCTCGTCCATTTCATATCCCATAGCTTAACCACTCATATCTTTGGATTCCACTCGATGAGGCGAGCAGTACGAGTACCACCTTCATGGGTCTGCGACGTTTCCTTCCAGAGTTATTACAAAAAAACCACAAACATCCCAGATTCCTCTCGGTTTGGGGTCAAAATGTTGTCGTTCATTAAATCCCATAAGAAACGTCGCATCGAATAAATGTGATTGAATTCTCCCCGACTGGACGAGGGGGATTGAATGGTGTAACTGATTTTGATGTGCTGTGTTAAAACAGATATTTGCATGACTGCTTTTGTTTTATTTTGTGAATAGCAAAAAGCATTCAACCCCATAATACATGTTGTTTAATTGGTCGCCCGTCCATTTCATATCCCATAGCTTAACCACTCATATCTTTGGATTCCTCTCGATGAGGCGAGCAGTACGAGTACCACCTTGATGGTTCTGCGACGTTTCCTTCCAGAGTTATTACAAAAAAACCACAAACATCCCAGAATCCTCTCGATTTGGGGTCAAAATGTTGTAGCTCATTAAATCCCATTAAAGAAACGTCGCATAGAATAAATGTGATTGAATTCTCCCCGTCTTGACGAGCGGGATTGAATGGTGCAACTGATTTTGCAGTGCTGTGTTAAATAAGATATTTGCATGACTGCTTTTGTTTTATTTTGTGAATAGCAAAAAGCATTCAACCCCATAATACATGTTGTTTTATTGGTCGCTCGTCCATTTCATATCCCTTAGCTTAACCACTCATATCTTTGGATTCCACTCGTTGAGGCGAGCAGTAAGAGTACCACCTTGATGGGTCTGCGACGTTTCCTTCCAGAGTTATTACAAAAAAACCACAAACATCCCAGAATCCTCTCGGTTTGGGGTCAAAATGTTGTCGCTCATTAAATCCCATAAGAAACGTCGCATCGAATAAATGTGATTGAATTCTCCCCGTCTGGACGAGGGGGATTGAATGGTGTAACTGATTTTGATGTGCTGTGTTAAAACAGATATTTGCATGACTGCTTTTGTTTTATTTTGTGAATAGCAAAAAGCATTCAACCACATAATACATGTTGTTTTATTGGTCGCTCGTCCATTTCATATCCCATAGCTTAACCACTCATATCTTTGGATTCCACTCGATGAGGCGAGCAGTACTAGTACCAGCTTGATGGGTCTGCGACGTTTCCTTCCAGAGTTATTGCAAAAAAACCACAAACATCCCAGAAGCCTCTCGATTTGGGGTCAAAATGTTGTCACTCATTAAATCCCATAAGAAACGTCGCATCGAATAAATGTGATTGAATTCTCCCCGTCTGGACGAGCGGGATTGAATGGTGCAACTGATTTTGCTGTGCTGTGTTAAATAAGATATTTGCATGACTGCTTTTGTTTTATTTTGTGAATAGCAAAAAGCATTCAACCCCATAATACATGTTGTTTTATTGGTCGCTCGTCCATTTCATATCCCATAGCTTAACCACTCATATCTTTGGATTCCACTCGATGAGGCGAGCAGTACGAGTACCACCTTGATGGGTCTGCGACGTTGCCTTCGAGAGTTATTACAAAAAAAACACAAACATCCCAGAATCCTCTCGGTTTGGGGTCAAAATGTTGTCGCTCATTAAATCCCATAAGATACGTCGCATCGAATAAATATGATTGAATTCTCCCCGTCTGGACGAGGGGGATTGAATGGTATAACTGATTTTGCTGTGCTGTGTTAAAACAGATATTTGCATGACTGCTTTTGTTTTATTTTGTGAATAGCAAAAAGCATTCAACCCCATAATACATGTTTTTTTATTGGTCACTCGTCCATTTCATATCCCATAGCTTAACCACTCATATCTTTGGATTCCACTCGATGAGGCGAGCAGAACGAGTACCACCTTGATGGGTCTGCGACGTTTCCTTCCAGAGTTGTTACCAAAAAACCACAAACATCCCAGAATCCTCTCGGTTTGGGGTCAAAATGTTGTCGCTCATTAAATCCCATTAAATAAACGTCGCATCGAATAAATGTGATTGAATTCTCCCCGTCTGGACGAGCGGGATTGAATGGTGCAACTGATTTTGCTGTGCTGTGTTAAATAAGATATTTGCTTTACTGCTTTTGTTTTATTTTGTGAATAGCAAAAAGCATTCAACCCCATAATACATGTTGTTTTATTGGTCGTTCGTCCATTTCATGTCCCATAGCTTAACCACTCATATCTTTGGATTCGTCTCGATGAGGCGAGCAGTACGAGTACCAGCTTGATGGGTCTGCGACGTTTCCTTCCAGAGTTATTGCAAAAAAACCACAAACATCCCAGAAGCCTCTCGATTTGGGGTCAAAATGTTGTCGTTCATTAAATCCCATAAGAAACGTCGCATCGAATAAATGTGATTGAATTCTCCCCGACTGGACGAGGGGGATTGAATGGTGTAACTGATTTTGATGTGCTGTGTTAAAACAGATATTTGCATGACTGCTTTTGTTTTATTTTGTGAATAGCAAAAAGCATTCAACCCCATAATACATGTTGTTTAATTGGTCGCCCGTCCATTTCATATCCCATAGCTTAACCACTCATATCTTTGGATTCCTCTCGATGAGGCGAGCAGTACGAGTACCACCTTGATGGTTCTGCGACGTTTCCTTCCAGAGTTATTACAAAAAAACCACAAACATCCCAGAATCCTCTCGATTTGGGGTCAAAATGTTGTAGCTCATTAAATCCCATTAAAGAAACGTCGCATAGAATAAATGTGATTGAATTCTCCCCGTCTTGACGAGCGGGATTGAATGGTGCAACTGATTTTGCAGTGCTGTGTTAAATAAGATATTTGCATGACTGCTTTTGTTTTATTTTGTGAATAGCAAAAAGCATTCAACCCCATAATACATGTTGTTTTATTGGTCGCTCGTCCATTTCATATCCCTTAGCTTAACCACTCATATCTTTGGATTCCACTCGTTGAGGCGAGCAGTAAGAGTACCACCTTGATGGGTCTGCGACGTTTCCTTCCAGAGTTATTACAAAAAAACCACAAACATCCCAGAATCCTCTCGGTTTGGGGTCAAAATGTTGTCGCTCATTAAATCCCATAAGAAACGTCGCATCGAATAAATGTGATTGAATTCTCCCCGTCTGGACGAGGGGGATTGAATGGTGTAACTGATTTTGATGTGCTGTGTTAAAACAGATATTTGCATGACTGCTTTTGTTTTATTTTGTGAATAGCAAAAAGCATTCAACCACATAATACATGTTGTTTTATTGGTCGCTCGTCCATTTCATATCCCATAGCTTAACCACTCATATCTTTGGATTCCACTCGATGAGGCGAGCAGTACGAGTACCACCTTGATGGGTCTGCTACGTTTGCTTCCAGAATTGTTACCATAAAACCGCAAACATCCCAGAATCCTCTCGGTTTGGGGTCAAAATGTTGTCGCTCATTAAATCCCATTAAAGAAACGTCGCATCGAATAAATGTGATTGAATTCTCCCCGTCTGGACGAGCGGGATTGAATTGTGCAACTGATTTTGCTGTGCTGTGTTAAATAAGATATTTGCTTTACTGCTTTTGTTTTATTTTGTGAATAGCAAAAAGCATTCAACCCCATAATACATGTTGTTTTATTGGTCGCTCGTCCATTTCATGTCCCATAGCTTAACCACTCATATCTTTGGATTCGTCTCGATGAGGCGAGCAGTACTAGTACCAGCTTGATGGGTCTGCGACGTTTCCTTCCAGAGTTATTGCAAAAAAACCACAAACATCCCAGAAGCCTCTCGATTTGGGGTCAAAATGTTGTCACTCATTAAATCCCATAAGAAACGTCGCATCGAATAAATGTGATTGAATTCTCCCCGTCTGGACGAGCGGGATTGAATGGTGCAACTGATTTTGCTGTGCTGTGTTAAATAAGATATTTGCATGACTGCTTTTGTTTTATTTTGTGAATAGCAAAAAGCATTCAACCCCATAATACATGTTGTTTTATTGGTCGCTCGTCCATTTCATATCCCATAGCTTAACCACTCATATCTTTGGATTCCACTCGATGAGGCGAGCAGTACGAGTACCACCTTGATGGGTCTGCGACGTTGCCTTCGAGAGTTATTACAAAAAAAACACAAACATCCCAGAATCCTCTCGGTTTGGGGTCAAAATGTTGTCGCTCATTAAATCCCATAAGATACGTCGCATCGAATAAATATGATTGAATTCTCCCCGTCTGGACGAGGGGGATTGAATGGTATAACTGATTTTGCTGTGCTGTGTTAAAACAGATATTTGCATGACTGCTTTTGTTTTATTTTGTGAATAGCAAAAAGCATTCAACCCCATAATACATGTTTTTTTATTGGTCACTCGTCCATTTCATATCCCATAGCTTAACCACTCATATCTTTGGATTCCACTCGATGAGGCGAGCAGAACGAGTACCACCTTGATGGGTCTGCGACGTTTCCTTCCAGAGTTGTTACCAAAAAACCACAAACATCCCAGAATCCTCTCGGTTTGGGGTCAAAATGTTGTCGCTCATTAAATCCCATTAAATAAACGTCGCATCGAATAAATGTGATTGAATTCTCCCCGTCTGGACGAGCGGGATTGAATGGTGCAACTGATTTTGCTGTGCTGTGTTAAATAAGATATTTGCTTTACTGCTTTTGTTTTATTTTGTGAATAGCAAAAAGCATTCAACCCCATAATACATGTTGTTTTATTGGTCGTTCGTCCATTTCATGTCCCATAGCTTAACCACTCATATCTTTGGATTCGTCTCGATGAGGCGAGCAGTACGAGTACCAGCTTGATGGGTCTGCGACGTTTCCTTCCAGAGTTATTGCAAAAAAACCACAAACATCCCAGAAGCCTCTCGATTTGGGGTCAAAATGTTGTCGCTCATTAAATCCCATAAGAAACGTCGCATCGAATAAATGTGATTGAATTCTCCCCGTCTGGACGAGCGGGATTGAATGGTGCAACTGATTTTGCTGTGCTGTGTTAAATAAGATATTTGCATGACTGCTTTTGTTTTGTTTTGTGAATAGCAAAAAGCATTCAACCCCATAATACATGTTGTTTTATTGGTCGCTCGTCCATTTCATATCCCATAGCTTAAACACTCATATCTTTGGATTCCTCTCGATGAGGCGAGCAGTAGGAGTAACACCTTGATGGGTCTGCGACGTTTCCTTCCAGAGTTATTACAAAAAAAAAACCACAAACATCCCAGAATCCTCTCGGTTTGGGGTCAAAATGTTGTCGCTCATTAAATCCCATAAGAAACGTCGCATCGAATACATGTCATTGAATTCTCCCCGTCTGCACGAGCGGGATTGAATGGTGCAACTGATTTTGCTGTGGTGTGTTAAATAAGATATTTGCATGACTGCTTTTGTTTTATTTTGTGAATAGCAAAAAGCATTCAACCCCATAATACATGTTGTTTAATTGGTTGCCCGTCCATTTCATATCCCATAGCTTAACCACTCATATCTATGGAATCCTCTCGATGAGGCGAGCAGTAAGAGTACCACCTTGATGGTTCTGCGACGTTTCCTTCCAGAGTTATTACAAAAAAACCACAAACATCCCAGAATCCTCTCGATTTGGGGTCAAAATGTTGTAGCTCATTAAATCCCATTAAAGAAACGTCGCATCGAATAAATGTGATTTAATTCTTCCCGTCTTGACGAGCGGGATTGAATGGTGCAACTGATTTTGCTGTGCTGTGTTAAATAAGATATTTGCATGACTGCTTTTGTTTTATTTTGTGAATAGCAAAAAGCATTCAACCCCATAATACATGTTGTTTTATTGGTCGCTCGTCCATTTCATATCCCATAGCTTAACCACTCATATCTTTGGATTCCTCTCGATGAGGCGAGCAGTACGAGTACCACCTTGATGGGTCTGCAACGTTTACTTCCAGAGTTATTACAAAAAAACCACAAACATCCCAGAATCCTCTCGGTTTGGGGTCAAAATGTTGTCGCTCATTAAATCCCATAAGAAACGTCGCATCGAATAAATGTGATTGAATTCTCCCCGTCTGGACGAGGGGGATTGAATGGTGTAACTGATTTTGATGTGCTGTGTTAAAACAGATATTTGCATGACTGCTTTTGTTTTATTTTGTGAATAGCAAAAAGCATTCAACCCCATAATACATGTTGTTTTATTGGTCGCTCGTCCATTTCATATCCCATAGCTTAACCACTCATATCTTTGCATTCCACTCGATGAGGCGAGCAGTACGAGTACCACCTTGATGGGTCTGCTACGTTTGCTTCCAGAATTGTTACCAAAAAACTGCAAACATCCCAGAAGCCTCTCGATTTGGGGTCAAAATGTTGTCGCTCATTAAATCCCATAAGAAACGTCGCATCGAATAAATGTGATTGAATTCTCCCCGTCTGGACGAGGGGGATTGAATGGTGTAACTGATTTTGATGTGCTGTGTTAAAACAGATATTTGCATGACTGCTTTTGTTTTATTTTGTGAATAGCAAAAAGCATTCAACCCCATAATACATGTTGTTTTATTGGTCGCTCGTCCATTTCATGTCCCATAGCTTAACCACTCATATCTTTGGATTCGTCTCGATGAGGCGAGCAGTACGAGTACCAGCTTGATGGGTCTGCGACGTTTCCTTCCAGAGTTATTGCAAAAAAACCACAAACATCCCAGAAGCCTCTCGATTTGGGGTCAAAATGTTGTCGCTCATTAAATCCCATAAGAAACGTCGCATCGAATAAATGTGATTGAATTCTCCCCGTCTGGACGAGCGGGATTGAATGGTGCAACTGATTTTGCTGTGCTGTGTTAAATAAGATATTTGCATGACTGCTTTTGTTTTGTTTTGTGAATAGCAAAAAGCATTCAACCCCATAATACATGTTGTTTTATTGGTCGCTCGTCCATTTCATATCCCATAGCTTAAACACTCATATCTTTGGATTCCTCTCGATGAGGCGAGCAGTAGGAGTAACACCTTGATGGGTCTGCGACGTTTCCTTCCAGAGTTATTACAAAAAAAAAACCACAAACATCCCAGAATCCTCTCGGTTTGGGGTCAAAATGTTGTCGCTCATTAAATCCCATAAGAAACGTCGCATCGAATACATGTCATTGAATTCTCCCCGTCTGCACGAGCGGGATTGAATGGTGCAACTGATTTTGCTGTGGTGTGTTAAATAAGATATTTGCATGACTGCTTTTGTTTTATTTTGTGAATAGCAAAAAGCATTCAACCCCATAATACATGTTGTTTAATTGGTTGCCCGTCCATTTCATATCCCATAGCTTAACCACTCATATCTATGGATTCCTCTCGATGAGGCGAGCAGTAAGAGTACCACCTTGATGGTTCTGCGACGTTTCCTTCCAGAGTTATTACAAAAAAACCACAAACATCCCAGAATCCTCTCGATTTGGGGTC